>NC_081182.1:146250480-146612033 GCF_029867415.1 Vicia villosa
ACCTGACGCTACTAAATAACTGACTCATGGGCTAATCCTCACCGAGTCGAACAGCCGTTATCCTCAATCTGAAAATGACAACATGTAAGGGTGAGTCTCATCATAATTAACAAATGTTATAAGGTTATAAAGCAATAACACATCACAGTTGCATCATTCACCCAATTGTTTCATAAACAGATATTCAAAACAAGTCAAACAACAATCAACACATCATAAACATTTACAATACTGGAATACCTCCAATCATGTTATAAATTATGCATATGTATGAACTGACACTATGCATGTGGTACCAACATCATCAAATGAGAATAACCCATGACCGATCCAACATCATCAAGATACGGCCCTGCCAACACAGATTCCACACAATGGGAATCATGCCCTTCACTGATCCAACACACCCTCATGGATACAGTATCATCAATGAACATGAATGAATGCAACATATACAACATACTTATACCATCATCATCATCATCATCATCAAAATCATCATCATTATCAAGTATGTTCATATATATTAACATCATTCAATCACAATTCCATCATCATCATATAGAAAACATACACGTATTTGCACCAATCATCATCCTCAATAAGAAATAGCATACATGTATTTTCATCATTCTAAAACCAATCAATCATCATCATATAGATATTCTATAAGGTTCGTTTAGCTTGAAACGGCACATCAAACGGACCAACAGTTAAAAAGTTATGCATCTTTAAACTTTTAAAATATCTCAAAACATCAACAGCACGTGGCGCCATCTTAGTTCGCGGCGCGAACTGAGCGTCCAAAAAATCCTTGGCTCTCTGCCAAGCTATTTGCGGCGCAAACATATGCACGCGGCGCGAAGCGAGAAAAGTCACGCCTTCGCGGCGCCAACACGGGTACGCGGCGCGACCTGTGCGTATCACAACTTCCTGGCATTCTGTCCACCTGTTCGGGGCGCACCCTATGTACGCGACGCGAACCGGTAATTTCAGAAACCCCAACCTGCAGAAAACAGAATTCTACACATTCCAAACTCACCCAATTCATACCAGTACGAACCTAGGGAAATAGAATGCACGAACAACACGAAATACACCTCATAATACCCCAATTACGCATCAATTGAGATCATAATAACACAGACATCATGGATTCAAACATAGAGATCAAACATCATACAATTTGACTCCATCCCTAAACATATCATATGACTCAATCGACCCGAATTCTACATCTATTCAGTATTATCAACCCCTAACCCGATAATAGATGATAATCAGATAAGTCCCCCCTTACCTTAGCCAAATTCTTGATCCTTGGTCTCTCCCTCTTCAGTTCTCCTTCACGTTCTTCGTTCCCAAAACTTCTGTTCTTTCACGTTCTTTCTTTTCCCCAATCCTTTATTATTTTATGAAAAATAATAATATTAAGGTTAGTAAAAACTTTACTATATCACACCCCCTTCTTTACTATTTCCTTACAATGGCCCAAATGCCATAAACCATTATTTTCCATGAAATTCTTAATAATTCTAATTATTAATTCAATATTCCAAATTAAACTAATATTAAAACTATACGGATGTTACAGTTGAGATATTAGTGGGATTGATATTATTAATATAATATCAAATATAATCTAATCTAATAATAATAAATATAATCCAAGTTGTGTAAGCCAAGCCCAATTAGGGTTATATATAAATAGTCATAGGTTGTATCCTTATTTGTACAATTCAAGTGAATAATATAATCATTATTTCCTTTATTATTCTCTATTTCTCTCCTCACTAAAAGTGCCTCGCGCACTAACAAAAATAACTGATATTTAATTATCCTTTAATTCATAAATTCATATTTGATGTTACTTGTATTTGTAATTACACATATCTGTTAATGATTATTTAAATTATTTAAATATTATTTTGTTGTTTCTATAATAATAATAATTATTATTATTATCATTACTATTATTATTATTATCATCATTATTATTATTATTATTATTATTGTTACTCCCTTCGTCTCACACAGGGGCGAATCCAGACAATATATATTAGTGTGACTAAACATAAAAGAAAGTACGAACTAAATCATATTAAAATTGAATAGTAATATTGTTAATACATTACAACGAAAATTGTCTATTATTCATTTCTTGAAAATGAGCTAAAATAATATTATTGTTAATTGTTCCAAAAACATCTCTTTCTATAAAAGTTACAAGACTATAATTTAACCACTGATCACTCATTTTGTTACATAACTGACTCTTCACAAACTTCATTATTGAAAATACACGTTCCACGCTTGCAGTTGCTACCGGCAAGACTAAAGCCAATTTCAAAAGCTTATAAACCATATTAAATGTGTTGCACTTATTTGTTTCCACAAATTTTGCAAAAAGATCTGAAAGTCCTTTTAACTTCGCAAATTTTGGGTCACATCGAACATTTCATCTTTACATTGGTAGTATACCTTATGAACTTTTAATCTATACATTTTATATATTAGACAAAAATTTGACACCGCTTACGCATACGTCCGAACTTGGAGCTTCAACCAGTGGCCAACATCGTCGTCCCAGAACTCCATTGTCGTCATTAATTATAGGTAATTATACATATTCCATTTCTGTATCAGTTCTTTGAATAAAGTGTTTTCCATTGATTGATATATGTATACGTCTATTGTTAGGAGTAAATTAATGGTAAATTCATGTGTTAATAGAAGTGATTTAGTTTCCAAACCAATGCAAAATGTGATAAATCCATAGGTTTTTATCAAGAATTGAACTGAACAAGTTTAGTTCGTGCGTAAAGCAAATCGAATCACTTGTGGGTGTTATTGTTGCAGGTTTAGAGCTGAATTGAAGCTTGAGAAGAACATGAGGAGGAAAGAGAGCTGGAAGTCTCAAAGGCAGAAGAAAAAGATGGAAATTGCAAAGGGCGCGCCGTGAGAGTTTCTAGAGCGCGCCGCGAAAATATCTCTGTTTTGAAGCGCTCCGCGCCAGTCCGATGCCGCGCCGCGGCCTCGGCGTTAAAAGCCCAAAACTTCTATTTAAAAGCCCTAGCTTCCAAGAGAAAAATAACTTTTTGGGAAGAGCGAAATTAGGAGAGCAATCTGAAGGTGCAGCCACAATCATCAATTGAAGACCAATTCTCTATCAAGCGAAGACATTCCTTTGATGAAGATGAATTCTTCCATTAATCTTTGTGTGTTCTTCATGTCTATGGAGAGCTAAACCCCTCGTGTTGAATCTAAGGTAGTAGTTAACCTATGAATATACAATACCATTAATTAATTCCTGTGAACAATTGTTTGAATTCATTATCAATAAGCAATCTTGTTTTTATTCTTAAATTATCGTTGAATCTTTGATCGAAAGAAAGGATTTAACTTTTGCCCTAGGTTACTATATTGATTCAATACCAATTCGCAGAGATGGAATTGGGATTGAGTTTTCATAATTATCGTTCTTAATTACTATTATCGATATTGATATTTTGAGAGATCGAATCTCATACCGGTAAAAGTTATCTAATTTGATTTGCAGACATGGAATCTTATTTGAGGATAAGTGAAGATAATGATTCAAAAGATTGTTCAATCGTGAATTAATTGATAATTGTATAGGAATAGGTTGATGAACCCTAAGGTTCAACATATTTCTCTAATCGTTAACAACAGTTCATTACTCGCTTTTAATTTATTGTTTACTTTTGCTATTATTAAACTCATAAAATAAATCAACTCAATTTTCCTAACTCAAGATAAACAACTATAGAACGGCAGTGATATTAACCAGTCCCTGTGGATACGATATATTACCGAAAATATTTACCCAAAAATACTTTCATCAAACTGGCGTCGTTGCCGGGGATTGGTGTCAATATTGCACGCATTGCAATAGTTCTTATTTTGAGTTTTAATTTTTATTCTCTTGATTTGGTTGTTTCACTCGTTTGTTAGTGTGTGCAGAAATTCGTGTATGCGCAGCAAAGTTTCTAGCGATCAACTTCTTTTTGATCCCGAGATCGAAAGGACCGCTAGGAGGTTAAATAGCAAAGCACAAAGAAGAGCAAACATAGCAAGAACAAGAGACAACGCAACCACGACATCGTCACAACAACTTGAAACTATTGACGAGTCGCAAGAAGGACTCTTCTTTCACGAACTATTCACGGAAGAAGAACCGGAAGTTATTATACAACCTACTGTTGTCAACATGGCTGCTCCTGGTCCATGTGCAAATAGTCCAAGACTCAATCCTCAGTTCGCTAGAACTGCCGCCAACGGGCGACCGACAGAACTGAAGACCGGTATCATATAATTGATTTGTGCAAGTCCTTTCGCCGGATTGGACCATGAAGACCCGTACACGCATCTTACTCGATTCTATGAGTTAGCGGGTACCACGGGTGTCGCTCAAGCTGATGAGGAAGCATTATTTAAGAGGTTGTTCCCACACTCTTTACTATCTAAAGCCAAAGATTGGTATTTGGATCAACCCGAAGCAGTGATGACTAATTGGAACACATTAGAAGAAAAATTTCTGGAAAGGTTTTACTCTCAAAACCGATTCTTCGAAGCAAAAACAGCAATAGTAGTATTTTCTCAAGGTAGTAATGAATCTTTGAATGAAGCATGGGAAAGGTATAAAGCTATGTTGAGAAAGTGCAAAGGACACGGTTTTACAGACGTTGATCGAATCCATATGTTCCGTAACGGTCTCACAGCTACAAACAAGACACTCTTGGACGCCACAGCTGGTGGTTCACTCATGTCCAAAACACCTGCGGAAGCTACTCAGATAATAGAGCGAATGGCTCTAAATGATCGTCAAGGCAACCATGATCGAACGGTAAGAGATAAGAAACCCGGAGTGTTGGAGCTGAACAACAGTGATGCTCTACTTGCTTAGAATAAATTGCTAACTTCACAAGTGGAACTTTTGACACAACAAATGTCTAAATTACCACAACAGATCAAGGAGCTGAACGGGATATCTAATTCGTATCAAGTAGCTAAGTGCGAATTGTGCAAGGGAGATCATCAAACAGGATTCTGTCCACCAGTGCTAGAAGAAGAAGTGAATTACATGAATAACAACCAAGGACAAAGGCAGAATTAATATCAAAATCAGCCATACTAACAAGGTTATCCACCAAGGTATAACAATCAAGGGTACCAACAAAGGCCACCGAATCAAGGGTATCAACAACAAGCCTTCCAACCGTACACTCAACCACCACCACAACAAGGAGGACAATCAAAGCTAGAAGAAACTATGACACAATTTATGCAAATGTCCATGACAAATCAAAAGAATCAAGAAGCAGCTATAAAGAATTTAGAAACTCAAGTGGGCCAACTTGCTAAGCAGATTGCAACTAATCAATCAAATGCAACTTTCTCGGCCAACACTCAAGAGAACCCAAAGGAACATTGCAAAGCAGTGGTGACAAGGTCTGGACAAAAAGGTGGCAAGGATGAGCAGGAAATGAATGAGGTTGAAGACGATAAAGAAAAGGAAGATGAAAAACATAATAGAGAAGATGAAGAATATGAAATTATTAACAAGGGGGCTGAAGAGGAAGATATGAGTAGAGAAGTCAAGAAGGAGAAATTAAAAAGAAGGAGTGCTAAAGATAAGATGGCGAACAACACGATTCCAAGTCAACATCTACCATACCCCCACGCTCCGTCAAAGTCAGACAATGCCAGGCAATATAACAGGTTTATGAGCATCTTCAAGCAACTCCATATAAACATACCATTTGCCGAAGCATTAGAGCAAATGCCCAAATATGCTAAATTTATGAAGAAAATGCTCACAAAGAAAAAGGGATGCATAGATGAAGAAACTGTGGTGCTTGATGCTCAATGTAGTGCTATAATCCAAAGAACTACTCCAAGAAAGGAATCCGATCCGGGGCGAGTAACCTTACCATTAAATATTGGAGGTAATTTCACTGGCGATGGGTTGATTGATCTGGGGTCGAGCATCAACCTAATCCCTTTATCCATTGTCAAGAAGCTAGGGAATATTGTGATGAAGCCCACTAGTATGACTTTACAATTGGCCGACAAGTCTATCACTTCACCCTATGGAGTGATTCAGGATCTGCTAATTAAAGTAGACAAATTCTTTTTCCCGGTAGACTTTGTGGTTGTTGACATGGAAGAAGATCATGAGGTACCTGTGATTTTAGGAAGGCCATTCATGAAAACCGCTCGAATGATGATTGATCTGGATGAAGGGATCATGAAAATAAGGGTGCAAGATGAAGAGGTAAAATTTAATATGTTCAAGGCCAAGAAGCATCTTAAGAACAAGAGTGATATCTTCCAAATCGATACAACTGAGGGAACAACCAAGGAAGACAAAAATCAACCTCCGAGCTACTTCCAAGTTGGACAAGAGGTACTCCTGTGCAACTCAAAACTAAGATGTCTCTCGGGTAAAGCAACAACAAAATGGTCTGGACCACTGATAGTAAAAGATATATGCGACCACGGTGCCATTATGGTAGAGAATCCACTGACAAAAGAGAGGAGAACCGTTAATGGAAAACGGTTAAAAGATTTCTTCGGGGGAGTGGAGCAACATGCACCATTTTTAGTTCCTTGAAAGCATGAACCGTCGAGCCATGCGACGTTAAACGAAGCGCTTGTTGGGAGGTAACCCAACAGAGTAAGCATCTTTTATTTTAAGTAATTTTCTTTTAATTTCATCTTTTATTTTTATATGGGTTATCATCAATCAGTGCCATCAGCACAAGGGAATTTACAAAAGAGTGAAGTGGGGAAACAAGCAACAAAAAGTCAAATTTTTTAAAAAGACCGCGCCGCGGGCATTAAGTGCGCGCCGCGACGCCAAACAGAGATATTTGCGCGTCGCGGGATTAACCTTGCGCGCCGCGGTGCAGGGCCAAAAATAGGTTTTATTTTGAAAACTCTCACTTTCCCCTCTTTCTATCTTTTACAACTCCCAAGCCCCAAAACGCAAATTCTGGGTCAGAGCTCCATTCATTCACCTAGTTCACTATCTTTCATCGTTACTCATTCGACAGCAAGGTATGTATCTCATTCTTCGGTATTATGTTCTGGTAATGTTAGCCTATCAATAGGTAAGTTCAAATCCTCAATATTAGGAATCCAATGATGTTTTTTGTGTAAACCCTAGGGTAGACAATTTCGATTTGTGGTTCTGAGGTCGTATCTGATTCTAATGAAAGAGGGTTAGAGGCTGAAAGAAGGACCCATAGCAGGCAAACCCTTTCAGTTGCGCCGCAGCCGCGCCGCGGTACCCTGCAGACGCGCCGCGGCTGGAGAATTTTTTTTAACATTGGTTATTCTTGCTAACCCTATCTATGGCTTGTTATTTGTGGTGGTAATTGCAGATGAATCCAGCCAAGCGAGTGCGCACAAAGTCAACAGGTTCAGGTCCTCGCGGATCGCGTGCTACGGCCAACCAATCCGAAAAGTTTTTAGGTCGGGCTCAAGCCGACAGGTTCAAGATTCTGGGGTCCAGAACCATCTTGGCTGAGAAAGTTGTTGTACCTCGGGGAGATGAAGACGGTCCTTATGCTAATTTGTGGGGTTTTCTGGAAAATAGGAATTGGGAAAAGGTGTTTGAACCACACACTGTAATTGACTACGACATAGTCAAGGAATTTTATGCCAATGCCATCAAGACTACTGATGAATCTGTCGCTTATTCATATCAGTCCTATGTGAGAGGCAAAACTGTGGCGTTCGACAGAGAGTCAATCAGTGAATTCTTAGGGGAACCACTCCAATTGGGTGAGAATGAAAAATGCTTCTACCGGCAGAATGTCAACAATTGTGCCAACATGGTGGAGATGATGACGGAGACAATTTGTACTAGGGGGCGAGGACCAGAGCTTAGTCGGCAAGGGAACCCAACCCATTACAACAGGAAGGATCTGAGTATTCAAGCAAGGGGAATTCTATCGGTGATCCTCTACAACATCCGGCCAAGGACTCATGTCACCACCATTCCTCTTGATGTGGCTTTCTTAATAACCACGATCATGACGGAAAATACTGTTGATGTCACCTTCATTCTCTCGAATGAATTGCGACGAGCTGCATTGAGTGACACACAACATGGCATTAATGCCAAATGTGTGTTGCCACTACCTGGATTGATTATGGGGCTTTGTAAAGAAGCCGGAGTGGAAATTCCTGGACAGGACATCACGTTATTAACACTTTTATTGATGATGTTTATATTGACAGGTTTTGTGCAAAGCCATTCTACAGGGATCAAGCAACCGATCCTCCTCCAGCTGGACCTTCTGTTTCTGCAGCACCCCCTCAGGGTAGTGCAGCCCCTTTTGACCCTCTGGTAGCCCATCATTATTACTCTGCTATGTTTGAAGCAAATCAGAGGTCCCAGATCTTTCTGCACGATGCTATGCAGCAACAATTCAGGAACCTGTCTGTAGCCCCTGAAGAGAGAACTTTCCCAACCAGGGAAAGCTATTTCACTTACTGTGGTTGGCCGGAGACTAACCCTTTTCCTGTTGGGGGGGATGCAGGTGGTGATACAGGTGCAGATGCAGGAGGTACTGCTGGGGCTGATAACCAAGAACAGGAGAATGAGGCGGATATTGAGGCTGATATTGATGCCATGTTTGTATGAGGTGATGAGAGGTGATGTAAGAGTGAGTGAAAAATTGTTTTGTGTTGGTAATTGAGGTGATGATAAGACTGCGGCTATTCTGTTTATCTAATCTAGACTCTAGTGAACCTCAGGGGTCACTATGACTTGTTTTTATTTGATTTAAGTTATGTAAAGTATTGCAATTAGTTGTTTCTTTCATTTCTAGTTTTTGTACTCCCAGTTAGAGTAAGTAGTCCCATAACAAAACGAGAATCTCAAGCGAAATATCAACAATGAAGCAACATGTATGAAAGTGGTAGGAAGTGAATGTTCAAAAATTTTCAGTTTCACTCTCTTTTTCAATAAGTAACAAAGCAGGTATGAATTTTCAAACTCAAACTCTTAATGTGTGCAATGAAACTTAAGGTGTTAGTAAAAACTGTCAGAAGTTCTTTATGGTACATTGTTTATTGGATCAGCTTAGCCTTAACCATTGTGAGGAAAGCTTTCCATTGTTTACTATATGCAGGAGACCATCAATTATTTTGACTTGTTCGTATCATGCTAAACCGGTTGTTGCATCGTCTGTGGAAATCTGTGGAAGTGATTTAGGCAATTGTTTGAATTTGAGAGTTCTTTGAGCCGACTCCACCGTAAAAATTATTTTCTTCTGTGAGAGTGTGATCCTTTGCTAACCATTCTTTGAGCCTGAGGTCAAGGTAAGTATCATAATATGCACCAAGGAAATAGCTGGTGAGTTTTGACCTCAATAAAAAGTTTTGTTCTGGACCATCAACCATAAAATTTGGTGATGTGTTTTCTCTTTGACCTTTTTAGAAAGTTGGGGAGCATTCATATAATTTGAATACAGGTTGATCTCCAAGTTGGGGAGAGTCACATTCAAAAGAAGAGTAAGTACTTATGGTAATCGGTGAAAGATAAAAGAAGTCGTAGCTTGAAAAAAAAAAGAGAAGTAACAACGTTTGAAGATAAAGATTGTTGAAAAAAAAAAGTGAAAAAGAAGAATCAAGCTACGAATGAATGAAAAAAAAAAGATGGACAGGTAAAGGAATTAGAGTTTTAGAGAAAAAGAAATAAGTTATGAATTGGATGCTTTCCTATATTAGGAACAACCCTTGATTATCTTCTTTTCTTTGAATCTAAACCACATTACAACCATAGAAAGACCTTCTGATTCTCAGATTCCACAAGACTTGATGCGAGCAATTTGGTGAACGTATGGTATGGATCTTTGTTGATTTAATTGTTTGGATGAGTGTTTAACCCCTCTTTGAGTCATCATATTTTCTGATAAGAGTGATTAGTGCTGGTTCAAGCAACTGTGTAGTGTTTTGAACTTCTGGAGGTAATTTGCTTTCAAAGTTTGTTTCATGTGTATATTCTGAGTTTGCAGGTAGAAGAGGAGTATTTGACTTAGTTACTGGATTGAACCACTTGAGAAAAAAACTTTTTGAAAAACTTGTTGCATGATTGTCGGTAAACTTTGCTGGATGTAAGTAATTTTGTTTAGGGACAAACAAAACTCTAAGTTGGGGAGAGTTTGTTAGGAGTAAATTAATGGTAAATTCATGTGTTAATAGAAGTGATTTAGTTTCCAAACCAATGCAAAATGTGATAAATCCATAGGTTTTTATTAAGAATTGAACTGAACAAGTTTAGTTCGTGCGTAAAGCAAATCGAATCACTTGTGGGTGTTATTGTTGCAGGTTTAGAGCTGAATTGAAGCTTGAGAAGAACATGAGGAGGAAAGAGAGCTGGAAGTCTCAAAGGCAGAAGAAAAAGATGTAAATTGCAAAGGGCGCGCCGCGAGAGTTTCTAGAGCGCGCCGCGAAAATATCTCTGTTTTGAAGCGCGCCGCGCCAGTCCGATGCCGCGCCGCGGCCTCGGCGTTAAAAGCCCAAAACTTCTATTTAAAAGCCCTAGCTTCCAAGAGAAAAATAACTTTTTGGGAAGAGCGAAATTAGGAGAGCAATCTGAAGGTGCAGCCACAATCATCAATTGAAGACCAATTCTCTATCAAGCGAAGACATTCCTTTGATGAAGATGAATTCTTCCATTAATCTTTGTGTGTTCTTCATGTCTATGGAGAGCTAAACCCCTCGTGTTGAATCTAAGGTAGTAGTTAACCTATGAATATACAATACCATTAATTAATTCCTGTGAACAATTGTTTGAATTCATTATCAATAAGCAATCTTGTTTTTATTCTTAAATTATCGTTGAATCTTTGATCGAAAGAAAGGATTTAACTTTTGCCCTAGGTTACTATATTGATTCAATACCAATTCGCAGAGATGGAATTGGGATTGAGTTTTCATAATTATCGTTCTTAATTACTATTATCGATATTGATATTTGGAGAGATCGAATCTCATACCGGTAAAAGTTATCTAATTTGATTTGCAGACATGGAATCTTATTTGAGGATAAGTAAAGATAATGATTCAAAAGATTGTTCAATCGTGAATTAATTGATAATTGTATAGGAATAGGTTGATGAACCCTAAGGTTCAACATATTTCTCTAATCGTTAACAACAGTTCATTACTCGCTTTTAATTTATTGTTTACTTTTGCTATTATTAAACTCATAAAATAAATCAACTCAATTTTCCTAACTCAAGATAAACAACTATAGAACGGCAGTGATATTAACCAGTCCCTGTGGATACGATATATTACCGAAAATATTTACCCAAAAATACTTTCAACATCTATTTGTATTATTTAATTGGGAATGTGTTGCAGCTGCCAATGAATCAATTAATACGAATTCTGGTGGAAGTACAAATTTTGACAAATTTATTTCAGAAATAATAAAGCCTGATTCTTTCAAAATTCGAAATTCGAGAATACTTTCAAAATTCATATGCATTATTTGAGAATACTTTCAAAATTCGAAAGGGTCATTCCCAATGTGGTGACCACTTTGCTAAAGCCTGATTTTTTCGATCTACAGGCAAAATAAATTTCCAAACTCAATCAATAACGATAAAAAGTTTACCTTTGACCTTTTTATTATATGCTCTAGCCACCCTATCCTTTTTCCTTCTTAAAATTTCTAAGGCTTGCAACCTTTCTTCATCTAAATCCACTAACTCATTTGTCATCATTTCCCAACAAAGATTTGGGGAGATTTCTTCTTACCATTGAATCCTGACTGATTGCAAGTATATTTCGACTGGCAACACTGCATCATGCCCGAATGTAAGCTGGAATGGTGTGGTGTTAGTTGCCTCTTTAGGTGACGTTCGAAAGGCCCAAAGTGCTTGATCCAAAGTTTTATGCCAATTCTTTGGTTTTTTTCCCTACATGCTTCTTTATAAGACCAATTATTACCTTGTTTGCTGCTTTGACCTGACCATTTGCTTGGGCATAGTAAGGTGTAGATGTTAACAATTTGAAACCTGTTTCTTTTGCAAATTCTTGCATTTTTCGACCAGTAAATACTGATCACTGGTCTGTTGTTATGCTTTCTGGGATTCCAAATCTGTAAAGTATATGTTTTTCAATAAACTCAATAACAGTTTCTTGATCTACATTTACTAAAGGTATGGCTTCTACCCATTTTGTAAAATAATCAATCCCTACTATGATATATCTTTGCCCTTTGGACGAAGTAAATCAAATCTCTCCAATCAAATCCAGTTCCCAACCTCTAAAAGGCCATGGCTTGATGATTGAATGCAGTTCACTTGCAGGAACATGTTGGACACTTGCATGCATCTGGCATTCTTGACATCCTTTTGCAAAATCTATGCAATCTCTTTCAACATAGTGAGTGTCATACCCCAAAATTTGCCCTCATATAATCACAAATGTCATTTTATTTCAATTAAGTGACATAGCACAATTGGTAAGAATTTGCGGGTAAAAGGTACAAGAGTGAGAGACCCTGAGTTCGAATCTCACTTCTAACATTGCTTCCCTTTTATAAGTTTTTAATTTTACTTCTAACTTTATTCACATTTATTCAAAAATTCACAAAAAAACTGTTTTTTTAATATTTAAATATTATTTTCGTTTTTATTATTTATCATTTATTAAAAAATAGTTTTTTTTACTTTATTCACATTTTATTCACAAAAATATCAAAAAAAATCATAAAATAAAATTTTTGAAAGATTTTGTTCTCTCTATTTTAGGAGAGAATTTATATAATTGGTTAAAATAATCATAAATTTAAATCAAACAATATTTGATTTTGGATTTTTATTATTTTGATTGATTATTGATTTTGTTCTCTTTATTCATTCTAACCTAATATTTTTCCTATATAAACCAAAAATTTCTAACCTATTGGAGACAACTTTCAATCCTAACCTATATTTCACGTACAATTCCAGCAACACAAAAAAACGACATCCATGGAAAAAGAAGGATCCGTGAAATCACAGACGAAGCCATCCACAGTCACCCATATCGTGCTCCCGCAGCCAAAATCCTCCATATCCTCACCATCTTACATTTTTTTTTATAAACTATCACTTGCCAAAAGCCTGTAAAAGGAAGTAATCTAACAATTTCTTTGCTTTTGTGTTTTTGTAGCAGGGTAGCAACAAAATCAAAAGAAACTCAACAACGATCTAACGTCATCGTGTACGATTTCGATTCAAGTGACATCGCTTTAATCGTCTTCAACCTGCAATAAACTGGATTTGAAGCAGGCCACTCGTAACATCATCATCAATCCTCAATTGCCGATCTCACCGACAGCCAGCAATACCGCAAATAGCTTTGTGACGCTATGCCGTTAAGACCGCCATAAACGCCGCTCGCTTCCTCGCCGACGAACTTTTTCCCGGGCAATCACGCACACAACTCTCAGCCGCGACACCGCAACCATTTTCCGACCACACCCAACGTCCGACGACGAAGCTTCACCGATCATCCTCCTCCGTCGATCACCGGAACACGCCGTCGTTTCAGATCCAACCGTGCAAACGTTTCCTCACCGCTCCTGCTCCGATGTTGGCACCATCAACGTTGCTATCCGAGATTATAGCCTCCACCTTGGATTGGTAAGATTTTTTTTTAATTATTGTTTTAGAATTTGAGTTTTTTTAAGCATCTGGATGCACATGCTTCAAAAGCGACGCAGGGAATGAGAGAAGAGAGATGAGAGACTATTTCTTCTTTTGTTTTGGGTTATACTTAATTAGCTATGTTATTTTTTATTTTGTTTGCACTTGCCATGTGTCGAACAACTATTCGTGAAAGGATTTTGATTAAGTCAAACTTAAATTTTACTTTTTATTATAACAATGAAGCTACGTGAGTTTTGGCCCATATATATGTATAGGTTGTTTTAATTAGAGCTTTTGTTAAAATTAAGTCATATTTTCATAAAATATATAAAAAGTCTTATTAAGTTTTTTTTTTAGAATTAACATGATTATTATTTAGATTTTTTTGGTAATTTTGATTTGCTCATATTTTTTCCATTCTCTTTTTTTACGAGGTACTGCCATCGTGAGCATTGGACTGTTTTGTAGACATTCATAGTTTCTGAATGCCAGGATTAATCCAACACATTCTAAGATTCAGGTCACAACAAGTTTTCTTAATAAACCTTAGGGGCGCCATATTAGATCAAAAGCTAAGTCCCTAATTTTACTATTATTTGGTTATTCATTTATTTGTTGCCTTATAAAATAAATTAGGATAAGTCCCTAATTTTACTATTATTTAGTTATTCATTTATTTTTTGCCTAAATTTGGGTTTACTTTCAAATGTCAATGAACTCTTCTTACACTCACCCTTTTTTTTCTGTTTATTCTTTCTTTTTTCCAATTTTCAGGGCTTGTCGACTGCCAAAGCTACGAGTACTGGTAACCCTAAACCCTGATATTTCTTATCGTTTATTATTACTTATATCAAACCCTATTAAGGGATCCGCTGGTTACAATTTCCCTCCCCATATCTGTTTTGGTTATATTATTTAAATGCGTGGTTAGTAATCCTAGGGAGTGCAACCTTTGAATTGAACATAGAATCACTAATTTTACAAGATAATATATTCGAATATGATCACGTGATTGATGCACACACGCACACTTTTGGGTAACCTCTCTGTTGCCTTGTTGCCTGTTGCCTTGTTGCCTTGTATTTCGTGCAGAATAGTCAGTCCCTCGAATACGAGGATACCTCAGCCATGTTGCCTCGATTAAAGGTCATGGTCCCTAATGATGCTGCCTTCGATACACTAACATGACCTCGACCCTCGGAAGTTGCCTACGGAAAAGGCTGAGGTATCTTCTGGTTGCCTACGAAAGGCTATTCTGATCCTTCCCCTTAGACTACCTGCCCCTCTATGGCATGGGACAGTCTTATGGCAAAGGATGCTTCGATGACCCTTCAACCTCCAAACGAAAGGCTTCCTGCCCTCTTATGGCAAGGATAGACCCTTTCATTCTGAAAGGCTAAAAAGAGACCTATCATCTGAGTTTAAGGTAATTGCCCCTAATTGCCTTGCAATGCTCAAACCTTTTTATTATATTCTTTCTCATAATTTTTCAAAAGGGCAACGCTCATTTACGAGCTAAAGTCCCTATCTCTTTCATCTACATTTTCTGAAAACGAGCAAGCAAAGCAATTAAGAGCCCATGGAAAACCATGGATGCAAAGGGTGCCTTACACCTTCCCTTTGCATAAATTACCCCCCGAACTCAGATTTCTTTAAAAGGTTTTTTCTGTTTCTTTTAGCCTTTCTGATTAATTTGGATAAAATAAAAGTCGGTGGCGACTCATGCTTAACCGTACATTTCGATATAAAAGTCAGTTCACCGTATTACAGAACTGGCGACTTTGCTGGGGATTAAAATTTCGATAAAAGAGGGGTTACCTTAAAAGTTTAGGATTCACCTTAAATGTTTTCTATTGTTTGCTTTGTTTGCTTTAATTTTGCAGGGCTGTTTTGGGTATTTTGCTGTGTGAAAGATCCTAACCCGGATCTGAGTACCTTAAGTATATGGCATGAGATCAAGGAGACTGCACAGCGTATACTGATGTGGTTGATCTGATGGCCATCGTTAGTGTGACACATTGGTTTGTCCTGGTGTTCCTTGGGACCCGACCTGAGGAAATGCTTGGCTGCCGCGTGGTGTCATTAAGCACTAATTTGCCCTTAGAACCTTAGTCGAACTTGACTTTAGCCTATTAGAAAGTAGCGAGATGGCTGGCTTTGGTTCCGACTGAAGTTGGTTGATACTCGAAGCTACACTCATATGGACTGGACTTTCAGGACCTTTTCGGTTGGCGATTCGATTGCCGAACTGAGATAAGCGCCTTCGAGAAAGGTCAATGATATGAGCTCCTTAGAACCCGATCTTTATATAGGACAGGTTGAACCAACTAAACTTCAGTGGGGAGGGTACTTACCTACGAACTTCATGCAAGCCTCTAAACCTAAGGGCACTTGTGTGACTTGTTTGCGTTTTCTACTAACCTTTGTTTTCTTACAGGTTTTGTTAAAAGACTTGTTTACCCTCACTATTCCATCATGTGCCTAATGAGCTGAATTCTTATAACATACTAACCTTTGTTTCCTTGCAGGTTTTGTTGAAGGACCTTTTTGCCCTTACTATCTCACACTAAGTCTAATGGATTGCATCCGCATAACATTCATGACATCATAAGCATAACATGATTTAACTAACCCTTTTAAGGATCTTATGAATTTAGGGCGCGCAATTTCAGGTGCTCTTATCAAAGACTAAATTCCTATCAAGGGGCAAGAGAATTTACTTTCCTCTGGCCACATACCTTCCAATTCAGAGACTCAGTACCTATCAAGGGGCAAGAGGATTTATTTTCCTCTAGCCGTGTACTTTCAAATTCAGAAGTATCCCGAATCAGAGGCGATGACCCACTTGATATGGTGAGCTTGATTCTCAAAGGAAGACGTTCAAAGACAAAATTCAGAATCCTTCAGACAAAGACGCAACCAAAGTCGACCAACTGGTCAGAAAAATATCATCAACAAATCAATCCTAATCAGATGAACATTCTGGAAGCTTGACCCCCAGACTTCTGAAAGTTCAAATCAGATGAACATTCTGGAAGCTTGACCCCCAGACTTCTGAAACATTCCAATCAGATATACATTCCGGAAGCTCGAACCCTGGACATTCTGAAAGTTCAAATCAGATGAACATTCTGGAAGCTTGACCCCCAGACTTCTGAAACATTCCAATCAGATATACATTCCGGAAGCTCGAACCCTGGACATTCTGAAAGTTCCAATCAGATGAACATTCTGGAAGCTTGACCCCCAGACTTCTGAAACATTCCAATCAGATATACATTCTGGAAGCTCGAACCCCGGACATTCTGAAACATCCTTATCAGATACACACTCCGGAAGCTCGAACCACGGATACTTTGAATCTCTACACCAGTTCCACAACAACGACGCAAGCCAGATGCACCTAAGAGTCAATTCACCAAAATTAATATGTCATCGGCTCAAACATTACAACATCTGTTGAAGATCAGATTGATTACTCTGAGGGATGCTCTTGAGAATTCTAACACCTCTGGCTATAAACTCAATGCGAGGTGCGCGTACCATCCCAACATTCCTGGACATTACACAAACAATTGCTGGACATTGAAGAATAAGATTCAAGATCTGATCAATGACAGAGAAATCAAATTCAACCCTCTTGAAACTCCTGTGGTGATCACCGCTCATATGCCTAATCACAACAAGACTAATTGACGTCTAGACGGACGGACTTTTGGATCATTAGATCTACTTTCATTTGCAACTTTCTTTTCTGTTTGTTTAAACATTTGACTCATGATAGACATTATCTGTTTTAATAATCATCATCAGTGCATTGCATATGTTTGTCTTGAATAAATTATTTCGCTATCACTCATTTAAACTGCATCTTTACTTTGCATATGTTTTGTGATACTCGACTCCTGCTAAAGCTGTATGCCTTTTAAGGGAGGATGACGAAAACGATACTGCAACCTCATACAGTATGCTTTTAAACAGACTATGCTGACGATGTACAGGCATTGTTTCGATTCCTAAACAGTGGAGATATAAGGATGTTAATCCCTCGTCAACCCCTTTGAGCCTAAGAAGTAGAAGTTTCTTTCTTGTGCTAATTAAAACCCTTGATCATAACCCGGGGCAGGGTAGTTCTCAGTTAATTTGGTTGTGCATTCTATTTTAAGAGAATCATTCAGTACACCTTTCAACAAAGGTTTCAATCACAAGCGTTCATCCGCACACATCAAAGAAGTGTTGGAGATGTCAATCAAAAGATAATGACGGTTCATCAATCATCAAACAAGACAGTCAATATCTTTCAAAAAAGAAAAATGGAAAAAACATATATACAAAGAAAAGCCTGCTAAGTCAAAAATCAAAAAGAAGACTTAGGCAAAAATCAAGGCGTCCCGCTGACTGTAAGCTCAAAAGAGACAGTTCAGGCAAAAGTTAGGGGTATCAAAAAGATGAAAAAAGAGAAGTCAATAAATTCTTGAACAACTCAAAGTTGTGACTACCAAAAGGAAGAAGTGACTGCCATCTCAAAAGTTCTTTTTGCTTGTGAACCATCATCATTATCAAAGGTGCAAATCCAAGAAGTTTCTTGGAACCTGAATGTATTGTTAGACGCTGGCCTTAGGATCTAGAGGGGGGGTGAATAGATCGTTCACAGTTTTACGGATTTAAACGACTTTTCAGCGGAAGTGATTCTGAATCGACTCGCGTCTATTCCGAACCACTATCGAAACGATTATATATGTGTTTAAAAAACCAGTCAAAGACTTGAAGTAAATGTTAAGAGTATATGTTGCAGAATCAAAGCGTTTCTCTTATTGAAAATCAGATTAACTTTTTGTATGATGGACAATGTTTGCAATGCAGTAAGAGTGATAGAAACAAATATACAAACACTTGGTGATAATGATCAAATTGAAGGTAATTCAATGTGTGGTGGATTGTGATGTTTATGTAAGAACTTAATTCACAATCTTAACACTCGAATCGTTGATCAATTTGCTATTATAACCAAATATGAACAGAATGTAAATGAAAAGGTAAAAGCGACAAGAACACGATATTTGTTTAGGCAGTTCGTCGATCGTCCTCGCTACGACTACGTCTGCCCCCAATTCCAAATTGAAATTGGGTAATCTTTCATTAATGTTGAAAGTAGTATATACAAAGAAGATAACAAAGCGATAAACGATAAACCAATTATGTCGATCCTTTGAATCTTCTTCCCCCTTAATCTTGAACAAGATCAAGGTTATCCAAGAGCTTCACTTTGATTCCCTTCTGCAGTGTCTTGATTCCTTGAACTCCCCGTTCCTCAATCGTTACACTCAGCCGAATCCTCAATGAACGTCTCTTGATAAAAACCCCCAAGAACCACCCGTCGTGGAGGACAAAACCCGCAGATTTTATTCACCAACAAACCCCACAAACCTTCACCCACTAGGAATCTTCAATTCCGTTCCATGGACGTTATCGAACTCATCACTAACCCGCAACGCAAGAATGATTATGTGTAATTGTGTTGGAGATGATGAAGAACGAAGATGAGAAGCGTTTGTGTATCTTTCAGTCGTTGGTGTTCTTGAATAATTAACATGGAATGATATATATAGTTGCTGGTGTGTTGGAGCAGAGAAAACACATAATTTGGGAAGTTTTCAGCAATTAGGTTGACCTACTTTAGTGCTTAGGTCGACCTAACAGAAGCAGAGTTGAAGTTGTCCCAGTTAGGTTGACCTGTTAGGTTGGCCTAAAATCTGTTAGGTTGACCTGCTGAAGGTTTAGGTCGACCTAAAGTCAGTTAGGTTGACCTGTTGAAGGTTTAGGTCGACCTAAATGCAGTTGTTTCCAGTTAGGTCGACCTGTTGAAGGTTTAGGTCGACCTAAAGTCAGTTGAAATGCATTTTTGTGACTTTTCTTCAGTTTAGGTCGACCTAGGAGTGTGGGTAGGTCGACCTAACAGTGACATCTGTAAATCCCTTCAGTTTAGGTCGACCTAGGAGTGTGGGTAGGTCGACCTAACAGTGACCTTGTCAGTTTTGCTGAGTTTGCTCTAGTTTTGAGTCGACCTAGGGCTTTGCTTGGTCGACCTAACAGATGCAATACCATTTTCTGAGTGATTTGAGCTTCATAATCTTCCATTGTCTTGAGTCATTCATTTATGCTTTTGTATTTGGTTGCTTGTGATGTTTGCCATGAATCAAAAACTCATTTGTGAGTGTATGCTTGTTCTTACAAACTCCCCCTTTTTGATGATGGCAAACATTTGATTAAATGACGAAAGCTCCCCCGGTCTTGTATGCGTAAGCTCCCCCGTACTAAGCTCCCCCGTACTAAGCTCCCCCGTACTCTCAACTCATCTCCCCCTTTGTCAACATCAAAAAGAAAGAAACCAGGAGAATAGTAGAAGAGAATAACAAAATAATCTAAACAAAACAATGTCTTACATAACACAATAGTAAAGAAATAGAGCATAATATCCAAACATATTTAAAGGTACAAACCAAGCTTAAGTTCAAGTAATAAAAGACATAATAACATGACAAAAATGAGATGCAATGCAATGAAATGAACTAATGCAATACTCGCTAACGTTTGCCCAAACATGTTAGATGTATGCTTATTCTACTATTTTTATGTCCAAACATGATATGTTATGAGTAATGATGAACAACATATACATGTAAATGAGATAGGTGGAGAAGCATATAAGAAGTCACTATAAACATGTTAATTGATAGCATATTATAGCATCAATGATATTTTTGGAAGTGAACAACAAACATGTTACCACTTTCTCAATTGTAGGTATCTCGTCATCATTTCGTATAATGAAGTATATTCCTCTAGTCAATGTGAAATGATGCTTGATTTGATGATGAACTACCTTCATACTGAAAGAGATGTTAGCTTGAGCATAATCAATATATATATAAAGTAAAGGAATAAAATTAAGAAAACAAACGCATTTAGCTCAAAATTAGAGATATCTAATATCCCTAATTCCCTATGAATGTTGAAGAACTGCTCCGTTGCAAGAGGTTTGGTGAAGATGTCAGCTAGTTGCTTCTTGCTCTTCAAGTTTATGGCACTTGTGTTGTCGCACATGATAGGTATACGATCAAGCTTAATACCAAAGTCAAGAAGTTGTTGCTTGAGCCATAATATCTGCGCACAGCAGCTTCCGACAGCTACATATTCTGCCTCAGCAGTAGATAATGCAACCGATACTTGTTTTTTTTGCTATGCCAACTTATCAATGAATTTGAGAATAGATGACATGTTCCACTGGTGCTCTTTCTATCGGATTTGCAGCCAGCAAAATCTGAGTCGGAGAATCCTACCAAATGACACTCATTTCCCTTCGGATACCATAGGCCATATGTAGGAGTTCCACGTAGATGTCGCAGAATTCTTTTGACAACTTTTAAGTGAGATTTCTTTGGACAAGATTGATATCTTTCTCATCTTTGTCTAGGTTAGTATTTGTTGCCATAGGTGTGTCAATCTCCTTCGCTTCACTCATTCCAAATCTTTTGAGCAGCTCCATGAGACTCATCTCAAATTCACTCTGCATAAGCTTCGAAAATTCTTTGACAAGTTTTGCATTAGTCGACCCAAATATAATATCATCTACATAAACTTGGACTAAGAGTACATCTTTATCATTTCTTTTAATAAAGAGAGTAGTATCAACTTTACCCCTAGAGTACCCTTGGCTAAGAAGAAATTTGCTCAAACGTTCGTACCAAGCCCGAGGGGCTTGTTTAAGACCGTATAGAGCACGTTTCAGCTTATAAACATGATTTGGATACATGTAATTCTCAAAGCCGGGTGGCTGAGCAACATAGACTTCTTCATTTATATAGCCATTTAGAAAGGCACTTTTAACATCCATTTGGAATAGTTTGAAGTCTTTAGAACAAGCATAAGCAAGTAAGAGACGAATAGCTTCGAGACGTGCTACAGGAGCGTATGTCTCTTCATAATCAATACCTTCCTCTTGATTATAACCTTGGGCAACTAATCTAGCTTTGTTTCTAGTAATAGCGCCGTTTTCATCAAGTTTGTTACGAAAAACCCATCTAGTGCCTATTACTTGATGATCTCCCGGATGAGGGACTAAGTCCCAAACATCATTCCGTTTAAATTGGTTTAATTCTTCTTGCATGGCCATTAGCCAATGCTCATCAAGTAATGCATCCTTAGCGTTTTTCGGCTCAACTTGTGAAACAAAAGCAAAATGATGACAGAAGTTACTTATCTTTTAGCGTGTTGTAACGCCCCTTGAGATGTCTCCTATTATATTGTCAATTGGATGGTCTTTCACATTTGTCCAGGCCTTGGGAAGTTCTTCATTGTTTGAGATGCTTTCTTTTTTTCATTTTCATAGTGAGACTCATCTTTCTCTCTCTCAGCATCTTTCTTTACAATACTTTCATTCTCGTCTTCCTTATCCTTGACAATGTCTTCAGTGGACAGACCTGCACCATTAAATGAAAGACCTTTCTCGACATATTTTGCATAAGATTCATCAAAAGACACGTGTACTGACTCTTCTACTATAAGTAATCTCTTATTATATATCAGATATGCTTTGCTAGATTGTGAGTAACCAAGGAATATGCCCTCATCAGCTTTAGCATGTAGATGTTGTTTACTCTTAAGCCCTTAAACATAATGTCTCTTTTCTTAGTATGTTCTATTGTGCAGCCAGAATTTGTAAACATTACTTTAAAATCTTTGTCACACAATTGACTTATACTTAAAAGATTATGTTTAAGACCTTCTACTAGCAGCACATCAGTTATAGTAGTGGTAGAAGGGTTACCTACACTTCCTTTACCAAGTATGGCTCCCCGATTGTTATCTCCATAGGTGACATACCCCTTTTTCTTTGCTTGAAACTCAACGAAAAGAGATAGGTCTCCAGTCATGTGTCTTGAACATCCGCTATCAAGGAACCACAACCTTTCGGCAATGTCAAGACACTTTTCCTGCAAGATTAATTTAAAGAGGGAGGTCCCCAATTTTCATTGGGTCCTTGGTAGTGAGTACACAATTTGTTGCACTTAGGCAACCATTGAAATACTCCTTTAGGAACTAAAATTCTCCTAAATTTGCATTTTTCAATGGTATGTCCCTTTTTGCAACAATAATGACAGGTAATATGATGAGAATATGGAGTTTTGCTAGTTGATACTTTTGGTACAAAAGTGTATTTACTATATAAAGGAGTATACGATCTTTTGCCTTTGTCGGAATGTTTTGCTCCATTTTTCTTTAGATATTTGTTGTATCTTCGCACAAACAGTCCCATTTCCTCATCATCGGAGTCTTCGTCATCACTTGTGTCACTATCCTTTGGCTCTCGTTTTGAGGTCTTGGAGCTCGAAGCTTTTAGAGCTATTGACTTCTTCTCTACCTCTTTCTCCATGTTCTTTTCTTTCTTTGTCCTTTTCTCATGCATGTCAAGGCATTTAAGGTGTTGTTCATGTTCCTCTAGTTTACCAAATAGAGTTGTGATATCTAAAGTGTTTAGATCATTTGCTTCCTTTATTGCTGTAACTTTGGGTTGCCATTCCCTGTTCAAACATCTTAAGATTTTGTTAGTAGCAACTGCATTGGAAACAGGTCTATCAAGAGAATTTAACCGATTTTTCAGATGAACGAATCTCTTCTGCATGTTTTCGATGGATTCACCATCTTCCATGTGGAAGAGTTCGAACTCTTGAGTTAACGTATTGATCCTAGCTAGTTTGACATCATCCGTTCCCTCGTGGGCAACTTGCAATGTGTCCCACATAGCTTTAGCTGATCTACAATGGGAAACGCGATAGTATTCATCAACTCCTAGAGCTGAGATTAGAATATTTCTCGCTTTCCAATCGTATGCATATCTCTTTTCATCTTCAGCATCCCAAGTATTTTCTGGTTTTGGAACAACTGCACCAGCTGCATTTGTCATGGTGATCTGAAAGGGACCATTGACAATAGCTGTCCAGATGTTCCTATCAATTGCATTGATGTGGACACACATACAATCCTTCCAATAGCCATAGTTTTCACCGTTGAAAACTGGAGCTCTATTATGAGCCCCTTTAGGTCCGGAAGCCATCTTTCCAATAAGTGTTTCACGTAGCACGGAATAAACCAGAGCTCTTGATGCCACTTGTTAGACGCTGGCCTTAGGATCTAGAGGGGGGGTGAATAGATCGTTCACAGTTTTACGGATTTAAACGACTTTTCAGCGGAAGTGATTCTGAATCGACTCGCGTCTATTCCGAACCACTATCGAAACGATTATATATGTGTTTAAAAAACCAGTCAAAGACTTGAAGTAAATGTTAAGAGTATATGTTGCAGAATCAAAGTGTTTCTCTTATTGAAAATCAGATTAACTTTTTGTATGATGGACAATGTTTGCAATGCAGTAAGAGTGATAGAAACAAATATACAAACACTTGGTGATAATGATCAAATTGAAGGTAATTCAATGTGTGGTGGATTGTGATGTTTATGTAAGAACTTAATTCACAATCTTAACACTCGAATCGTTGATCAATTTGCTATTATAACCAAATATGAACAGAATGTAAATGAAAAGGTAAAAGCGACAAGAACACGATATTTGTTTAGGCAGTTCGTCGATCGTCCTCGCTACGACTACGTCTGCCCCCAATTCCAAATTGAAATTGGGTAATCTTTCATTAATGTTGAAAGTAGTATATACAAAGAAGATAACAAAGCGATAAACGATAAACCAATTATGTCGATCCTTTGAATCTTCTTCCCCCTTAATCTTGAACAAGATCAAGGTTATCCAAGAGCTTCACTTTGATTCCCTTCTGCAGTGTCTTGATTCCTTGAACTCCCCGTTCCTCAATCGTTACACTCAGCCGAATCCTCAATGAACGTCTCTTGATAAAAACCCCCAAGAACCACCCGTCGTGGAGGACAAAACCCGCAGATTTTATTCACCAACAAACCCCACAAACCTTCACCCACTAGGAATCTTCAATTCCGTTCCATGGACGTTATCGAACTCATCACTAACCCGCAACGCAAGAATGATTATGTGTAATTGTGTTGGAGATGATGAAGAACGAAGATGAGAAGCGTTTGTGTATCTTTCAGTCGTTGGTGTTCTTGAATAATTAACATGGAATGATATATATAGTTGCTGGTGTGTTGGAGCAGAGAAAACACATAATTTGGGAAGTTTTCAGCAATTAGGTTGACCTACTTTAGTGCTTAGGTCGACCTAACAGAAGCAGAGTTGAAGTTGTCCCAGTTAGGTTGACCTGTTAGGTTGGCCTAAAATCTGTTAGGTTGACCTGCTGAAGGTTTAGGTCGACCTAAAGTCAGTTAGGTTGACCTGTTGAAGGTTTAGGTCGACCTAAATGCAGTTGTTTCCAGTTAGGTCGACCTGTTGAAGGTTTAGGTCGACCTAAAGTCAGTTGAAATGCATTTTTGTGACTTTTCTTCAGTTTAGGTCGACCTAGGAGTGTGGGTAGGTCGACCTAACAGTGACATCTGTAAATCCCTTCAGTTTAGGTCGACCTAGGAGTGTGGGTAGGTCGACCTAACAGTGACCTTGTCAGTTTTGCTGAGTTTGCTCTAGTTTTGAGTCGACCTAGGGCTTTGCTTGGTCGACCTAACAGATGCAATACCATTTTCTGAGTGATTTGAGCTTCATAATCTTCCATTGTCTTGAGTCATTCATTTATGCTTTTGTATTTGGTTGCTTGTGATGTTTGCCATGAATCAAAAACTCATTTGTGAGTGTATGCTTGTTCTTACATGTATAAGTTGAATCAACTGAGCTTAGGATGGAAGAACATCACGAAGAAGGGGATGGGTATAAATAAATTTTTGAGCCATTATCCTTTGTTTCTTAAACCGTGAACCAAGCCATGCTACAACCCTTGAAAGTCCTAATTGAAGCATGGTTAGTTCAAAAGCATACTGTCACCAAAAGGGTATCCTGACTCCTTGAGGTTTACCATAAATGCCGAGTTGATATCACGTTTTTACGAATATCACGTTGTTACAAATATCATGTTTTTACAAATATCACACCTTTACATCTCTTGTTTTAACGTCTTTCAAAAAAAACTCAAGACAAACGTATGCATTGCATCTCATGAATTCATTATTAAACATATTCTGCTACATAATTTCAAATGTTAGCATCAGAAAGAACTTGCATAGGGTACAACTAATGACTAGAAAGTTATCCCGATAGGCAACGTCTCCTACATATACAAGGGGCATGACACGTTTCTCCCAATCAATCAGGGGCAATCAAGTCAAGATTCCGAGAATCTCTTAAAGATGCCAAAAACAATCAGGGGCATGCATCCAAATAAATCTTAAGCTATTTCCAATCAACATGGGACATTGTCTTGAGCCTATGAGCGCTGGGAGCATATCACCCATAGTGTACCTTTCATAAAGTCCTCGCGTGGCGAATCTTACCAAAGTTCCTGCTAACTGGGGCAAATCTATGCAAGTCCAGTTTGACATCTTCGATCAACACTCATTGGCACGTTCTAATCAACACAGATCCAGGAATGACAAGTGCTATAATACTGGGGGCAACTCTCAAGACACCCATGTCCCCCCCACAGAGCCAGGTTCATAAAATCACACCCCCGCAGAGCCAGGTTCATAAAATCACATCCCCGCAGAGCCAGGTTCATAAAATCACATCCCCAACAGAGTTGACATCTTCAACACCACCGACACTTTGTTCTTCTCCAACATGGCTTACTAATATCTTTCATCCCCAGTCAGGATCCATCAAATTACTACTCATCCCCAAGCAGAAGTCATAAATCCCCAGCTAAACATCTTCAAGACAAGACCAGACGTCAAAATCACAAAGACATAGAGATTTATTTTCTCGACGAAGATAACATAAATCATATTCGCATACCACATGACATAAACATATTCATACATCGCATACATCACTATATAACAAATCCATAACATACGAAGTTTCTCATTTATTTTGAGATACTCATCACATAAACGCATGCATCATGACATAAGAAAACTAACCTCTATTTTTCAGGATATTACTATCTCTATCTGCAAGAGTTAAGTCGACACCTTTGACGTTTCCTTAACAATCTATTCTCAATTATTAAGTCGACACCTTTGACGGTTCCTTAATACATCAAGAGTTAAGTCGACACCTTTGACGGTTCCTTAACAATCTATTCTCAATTATTAAGTCGACACCTTTGACGGTTCCTTAATACATCAAGAGTTAAGTCGACACCTTTGAGGGTTCCTTAACAACACATTTCAGATATAAGTCGATACCTTTGACGGTTCCTTATACAATCTATCTACATATCTGAGTCGATACCTTTGACGGTGCCTCAATGATATGCTTCAGAGTTAAGTCGATACCTTTGACGGTTCCTTAACAACCCACATCAAGAGTTAAGTCGACACCTTTGACGGTTCCTTAACAACACATTTCAGATATAAGTCGACACCTTTGACGGTTCCTTATAAAATCTGTCTGCATATTTGAGTCGATACCTTTGACGGTGCCTCAACAATATGCTTCAAATTTAAGTCGATACCTTTGACGGTTCCTTAAATAACCCAACACAGATTTGAGTCGATACCTTTGACGGTTCCTCAACATTCAAAAAAAAAAATAAAAAAAAGAAGACAACAAAAGCAGAAATGTTGCAACAATCCATACTCCAACAACTACCAGATGGCATCTACAAGCCCATCTCCGACAAAAGTCCCTACTTCAAATAGGGCAAATTTCTTGGTATTCTTGTGTTCAATCATCTTCCACCTTCAGATACCGACTGGCACACAAACCACTCTACATCTTCAGGTTTAAGATAATTGAACAGGGGCAGCTGTCATACCCCAAAATTTGCCCTCATATAATCGCAAATGTCATTTTATTTCAATTAAGTGACATAGCACAATTGGTAAGAATTTGCGGGTAAAAGGTACAAGAGTGAGAGACCCTGAGTTCGAATCTCACTTCTAACATTGCTTCCCTTTTATAAGTTTTTAATTTTACTTCTAACTTTATTCACATTTATTCAAAAATTCACAAAAAAACTGTTTTTTTAATATTTAAATATTATTTTCGTTTTTATTATTTATCATTTATTAAAAAATAGTTTTTTTTACTTTATTCACATTTTATTCACAAAAATATCAAAAAAAATCATAAAATAAAATTTTTGAAATATTTTGTTCTCTCTATTTTAGGAGAGAATTTATATAATTGGTTAAAATAATCATAAATTTAAATCAAACAATATTTGATTTTGGATTTTTATTATTTTGATTGATTATTGATTTTGTTCTCTTTATTCATTCTAACCTAATATTTTTCCTATATAAACCAAAAATTTCTAACCTATTGGAGACAACTTTCAATCCTAACCTATATTTCACGTACAATTCCAGCAACACAAAAAAACGACATCCATGGAAAAAGAAGGATCCGTGAAATCACAGACGAAGCCATCCACAGTCACCCATATCGTGCTCCCGCAGCCAAAATCCTCCATATCCTCACCATCTTACATTTTTTTTTATAAACTATCACTTGCCAAAAGCCTGTAAAAGGAAGTAATCTAACAATTTCTTTGCTTTTGTGTTTTTGTAGCAGGGTAGCAACAAAATCAAAAGAAACTCAACAACGATCTAACGTCATCGTGTACGATTTCGATTCAAGTGACATCGCTTTAATCGTCTTCAACCTGCAATAAACTGGATTTGAAGCAGGCCACTCGTAACATCATCATCAATCCTCAATTGCCGATCTCACCGACAGCCAGCAATACCGCAAATAGCTTTGTGACGCTATGCCGTTAAGACCGCCATAAACGCCGCTCGCTTCCTCGCCGACGAACTTTTTCCCGGGCAATCACGCACACAACTCTCAGCCGCGACACCGCAACCATTTTCCGACCACACCCAACGTCCGACGACGAAGCTTCACCGATCATCCTCCTCCGTCGATCACCGGAACACGCCGTCGTTTCAGATCCAACTGTGCAAACGTTTCCTCACCGCTCCTGCTCCGATGTTGGCACCATCAACGTTGCTATCCGAGATTATAGCCTCCACCTTGGATTGGTAAGATTTTTTTTTAATTATTGTTTTAGAATTTGAGTTTTTTTAAGCATCTGGATGCACATGCTTCAAAAGCGACGCAGGGAATGAGAGAAGAGAGATGAGACACTATTTCTTCTTTTGTTTTGGGTTATACTTAATTAGCTATGTTATTTTTTATTTTGTTTGCACTTGCCATGTGTCGAACAACTATTCGTGAAAGGATTTTGATTAAGTCAAACTTAAATTTTACTTTTTATTATAACAATGAAGCTACGTGAGTTTTGGCCCATATATATGTATAGGTTGTTTTAATTAGAGCTTTTGTTAAAATTAAGTCATATTTTCATAAAATATATAAAAAGTCTTATTAAGTTTTTTTTTTAGAATTAACATGATTATTATTTAGATTTTTTTGGTAATTTTGATTTGCTCATATTTTTTCCATTCTCTTTTTTTACGAGGTACTGCCATCGTGAGCATTGGACTGTTTTGTAGACATTCATAGTTTCTGAATGCCAGGATTAATCCAACACATTCTAAGATTCAGGTCACAACAAGTTTTCTTAATAAACCTTAGGGGCGCCATATTAGATCAAAAGCTAAGTCCCTAATTTTACTATTATTTGGTTATTCATTTATTTGTTGCCTTATAAAATAAATTAGGATAAGTCCCTAATTTTACTATTATTTAGTTATTCATTTATTTTTTGCCTAAATTTGAGTTTACTTTCAAATGTCAATGAACTCTTCTTACACTCACCCTTTTTTTTCTGTTTATTCTTTCTTTTTTCCAATTTTCAGGGCTTGTCGACTGCCAAAGCTACGAGTACTGGTAACCCTAAACCCTGATATTTCTTATCGTTTATTATTACTTATATCAAACCCTATTAAGGGATCCGCTGGTTACAATTTCCCTCCCCATATCTGTTTTGGTTATATTATTTAAATGCGTGGTTAGTAATCCTAGGGAGTGCAACCTTTGAATTGAACATAGAATCACTAATTTTACAAGATAATATATTCGAATATGATCATGTGATTGATGCACACACGCACACTTTTGGGTAACCTCTCTGTTGCCTTGTTGCCTGTTGCCTTGTTGCCTTGTATTTCGTGCAGAATAGTCAGTCCCTCGAATACGAGGATACCTCAGCCATGTTGCCTCGATTAAAGGTCATGGTCCCTAATGATGCTGCCTTCGATACACTAACATGACCTCGACCCTCGGAAGTTGCCTACGGAAAAGGCTGAGGTATCTTCTGGTTGCCTACGAAAGGCTATTCTGATCCTTCCCCTTAGACTACCTGCCCCTCTATGGCATGGGACAGTCTTATGGCAAAGGATGCTTCGATGACCCTTCAACCTCCAAACGAAAGGCTTCCTGCCCTCTTATGGCAAGGATAGACCCTTTCATTCTGAAAGGCTAAAAAGAGACCTATCATCTGAGTTTAAGGTAATTGCCCCTAATTGCCTTGCAATGCTCAAACCTTTTTATTATATTCTTTCTCATAATTTTTCAAAAGGGCAACGCTCATTTACGAGCTAAAGTCCCTATCTCTTTCATCTACATTTTCTGAAAACGAGCAAGCAAAGCAATTAAGAGCCCATGGAAAACCATGGATGCAAAGGGTGCCTTACACCTTCCCTTTGCATAAATTACCCCCCGAACTCAGATTTCTTTAAAAGGTTTTTTCTGTTTCTTTTAGCCTTTCTGATTAATTTGGATAAAATAAAAGTCGGTGGCGACTCATGCTTAACCGTACATTTCGATATAAAAGTCAGTTCACCGTATTACAGAACTGGCGACTCTGCTGGGGATTAAAATTTCGATAAAAGAGGGGTTACCTTAAAAGTTTAGGATTCACCTTAAATGTTTTCTATTGTTTGCTTTGTTTGCTTTAATTTTGCAGGGCTGTTTTGGGTATTTTGCTGTGTGAAAGATCCTAACCCGGATCTGAGTACCTTAAGTATATGGCATGAGATCAAGGAGACTGCACAGCGTATACTGATGTGGTTGATCTGATGGCCATCGTTAGTGTGACACATTGGTTTGTCCTGGTGTTCCTTGGGACCCGACCTGAGGAAATGCTTGGCTGCCGCGTGGTGTCATTAAGCACTAATTTGCCCTTAGAACCTTAGTCGAACTTGACTTTAGCCTATTAGAAAGTAGCGAGATGGCTGGCTTTGGTTCCGACTGAAGTTGGTTGATACTCGAAGCTACACTCATATGGACTGGACTTTCAGGACCTTTTCGGTTGGCGATTCGATTGCCGAACTGAGATAAGCGCCTTCGAGAAAGGTCAATGATATGAGCTCCTTAGAACCCGATCTTTATATAGGACAGGTTGAACCAACTAAACTTCAGTGGGGAGGGTACTTACCTACGAACTTCATGCAAGCCTCTAAACCTAAGGGCACTTGTGTGACTTGTTTGCGTTTTCTACTAACCTTTGTTTTCTTACAGGTTTTGTTAAAAGACTTGTTTACCCTCACTATTCCATCATGTGCCTAATGAGCTGAATTCTTATAACATACTAACCTTTGTTTCCTTGCAGGTTTTGTTGAAAGACCTTTTTGCCCTTACTATCTCACACTAAGTCTAATGGATTGCATCCGCATAACATTCATGACATCATAAGCATAACATGATTTAACTAACCCTTTTAAGGATCTTATGAATTTAGGGCGCGCAATTTCAGGTGCTCTTATCAAAGACTAAATTCCTATCAAGGGGCAAGAGAATTTACTTTCCTCTGGCCACATACCTTCCAATTCAGAGACTCAGTACCTATCAAGGGGCAAGAGGATTTATTTTCCTCTAGCCGTGTACTTTCAAATTCAGAAGTATCCCGAATCAGAGGCGATGACCCACTTGATATGGTGAGCTTGATTCTCAAAGGAAGACGTTCAAAGACAAAATTCAGAATCCTTCAGACAAAGACGCAACCAAAGTCGACCAACTGGTCAGAAAAATATCATCAACAAATCAATCCTAATCAGATGAACATTCTGGAAGCTTGACCCCCAGACTTCTGAAAGTTCAAATCAGATGAACATTCTGGAAGCTTGACCCCCAGACTTCTGAAACATTCCAATCAGATATACATTCCGGAAGCTCGAACCCTGGACATTCTGAAAGTTCAAATCAGATGAACATTCTGGAAGCTTGACCCCCAGACTTCTGAAACATTCCAATCAGATATACATTCCGGAAGCTCGAACCCTGGACATTCTGAAAGTTCCAATCAGATGAACATTCTGGAAGCTTGACCCCCAGACTTCTGAAACATTCCAATCAGATATACATTCTGGAAGCTCGAACCCCGGACATTCTGAAACATCCTTATCAGATACACACTCCGGAAGCTCGAACCACGGATACTTTGAATCTCTACACCAGTTCCACAACAACGACGCAAGCCAGATGCACCTAAGAGTCAATTCACCAAAATTAATATGTCATCGGCTCAAACATTACAACATCTGTTGAAGATCAGATTGATTACTCTGAGGGATGCTCTTGAGAATTCTAACACCTCTGGCTATAAACTCAATGCGAGGTGCGCGTACCATCCCAACATTCCTGGACATTACACAAACAATTGCTGGACATTGAAGAATAAGATTCAAGATCTGATCAATGACAGAGAAATCAAATTCAACCCTCTTGAAACTCCTGTGGTGATCACCGCTCATATGCCTAATCACAACAAGACTAATTGACGTCTAGACGGACGGACTTTTGGATCATTAGATCTACTTTCATTTGCAACTTTCTTTTCTGTTTGTTTAAACATTTGACTCATGATAGACATTATCTGTTTTAATAATCATCATCAGTGCATTGCATATGTTTGTCTTGAATAAATTATTTCGCTATCACTCATTTAAACTGCATCTTTACTTTGCATATGTTTTGTGATACTCGACTCCTGCTAAAGCTGTATGCCTTTTAAGGGAGGATGACGAAAACGATACTGCAACCTCATACAGTATGCTTTTAAACAGACTATGCTGACGATGTACAGGCATTGTTTCGATTCCTAAACAGTGGAGATATAAGGATGTTAATCCCTCGTCAACCCCTTTGAGCCTAAGAAGTAGAAGTTTCTTTCTTGTGCTAATTAAAACCCTTGATCATAACCCGGGGCAGGGTAGTTCTCAGTTAATTTGGTTGTGCATTCTATTTTAAGAGAATCATTCAGTACACCTTTCAACAAAGGTTTCAATCACAAGCGTTCATCCGCACACATCAAAGAAGTGTTGGAGATGTCAATCAAAAGATAATGACGGTTCATCAATCATCAAACAAGACAGTCAATATCTTTCAAAAAAGAAAAATGGAAAAAACATATATACAAAGAAAAGCCTGCTAAGTCAAAAATCAAAAAGAAGACTTAGGCAAAAATCAAGGCGTCCCGCTGACTGTAAGCTCAAAAGAGACAGTTCAGGCAAAAGTTAGGGGTATCAAAAAGATGAAAAAAGAGAAGTCAATAAATTCTTGAACAACTCAAAGTTGTGACTACCAAAAGGAAGAAGTGACTGCCATCTCAAAAGTTCTTTTTGCTTGTGAACCATCATCATTATCAAAGGTGCAAATCCAAGAAGTTTCTTGGAACCTGAATGTATTGTTAGACGCTGGCCTTAGGATCTAGAGGGGGGGTGAATAGATCGTTCACAGTTTTACGGATTTAAACGACTTTTCAGCGGAAGTGATTCTGAATCGACTCGCGTCTATTCCGAACCACTATCGAAACGATTATATATGTGTTTAAAAAACCAGTCAAAGACTTGAAGTAAATGTTAAGAGTATATGTTGCAGAATCAAAGCGTTTCTCTTATTGAAAATCAGATTAACTTTTTGTATGATGGACAATGTTTGCAATGCAGTAAGAGTGATAGAAACAAATATACAAACACTTGGTGATAATGATCAAATTGAAGGTAATTCAATGTGTGGTGGATTGTGATGTTTATGTAAGAACTTAATTCACAATCTTAACACTCGAATCGTTGATCAATTTACTATTATAACCAAATATGAACAGAATGTAAATGAAAAGGTAAAAGCGACAAGAACACGATATTTGTTTAGGCAGTTCGTCGATCGTCCTCGCTACGACTACGTCTGCCCCCAATTCCAAATTGAAATTGGGTAATCTTTCATTAATGTTGAAAGTAGTATATACAAAGAAGATAACAAAGGGATAAACGATAAACCAATTATGTCGATCCTTTGAATCTTCTTCCCCCTTAATCTTGAACAAGATCAAGGTTATCCAAGAGCTTCACTTTGATTCCCTTCTGCAGTGTCTTGATTCCTTGAACTCCCCGTTCCTCAATCGTTACACTCAGCCGAATCCTCAATGAACGTCTCTTGATAAAAACCCCCAAGAACCACCCGTCGTGGAGGACAAAACCCGCAGATTTTATTCACCAACAAACCCCACAAACCTTCACCCACTAGGAATCTTCAATTCCGTTCCATGGACGTTATCGAACTCATCACTAACCCGCAACGCAAGAATGATTATGTGTAATTGTGTTGGAGATGATGAAGAACGAAGATGAGAAGCGTTTGTGTATCTTTCAGTCGTTGGTGTTCTTGAATAATTAACATGGAATGATATATATAGTTGCTGGTGTGTTGGAGCAGAGAAAACACATAATTTGGGAAGTTTTCAGCAATTAGGTTGACCTACTTTAGTGCTTAGGTCGACCTAACAGAAGCAGAGTTGAAGTTGTCCCAGTTAGGTTGACCTGTTAGGTTGGCCTAAAATCTGTTAGGTTGACCTGCTGAAGGTTTAGGTCGACCTAAAGTCAGTTAGGTTGACCTGTTGAAGGTTTAGGTCGACCTAAATGCAGTTGTTTCCAGTTAGGTCGACCTGTTGAAGGTTTAGGTCGACCTAAAGTCAGTTGAAATGCATTTTTGTGACTTTTCTTCAGTTTAGGTCGACCTAGGAGTGTGGGTAGGTCGACCTAACAGTGACATCTGTAAATCCCTTCAGTTTAGGTCGACCTAGGAGTGTGGGTAGGTCGACCTAACAGTGACCTTGTCAGTTTTGCTGAGTTTGCTCTAGTTTTGAGTCGACCTAGGGCTTTGCTTGGTCGACCTAACAGATGCAATACCATTTTCTGAGTGATTTGAGCTTCATAATCTTCCATTGTCTTGAGTCATTCATTTATGCTTTTGTATTTGGTTGCTTGTGATGTTTGCCATGAATCAAAAACTCATTTGTGAGTGTATGCTTGTTCTTACAAACTCCCCCTTTTTGATGATGGCAAACATTTGATTAAATGACGAAAGCTCCCCCGGTCTTGTATGCGTAAGCTCCCCCGTACTAAGCTCCCCCGTACTCAGCTCCCCCGTACTCTCAACTCATCTCCCCCTTTGTCAACATCAAAAAGAAAGAAACCAGGAGAATAGTAGAAGAGAATAACAAAATAATCTAAACAAAACAATGTCTTACATAACACAATAGTAAAGAAATAGAGCATAATATCCAAACATATTTAAAGGTACAAACCAAGCTTAAGTTCAAGTAATAAAAGACATAATAACATGACAAAAATGAGATGCAATGCAATGAAATGAACTAATGCAATACTCGCTAACGTTTGCCCAAACATGTTAGATGTATGCTTATTCTACTATTTTTATGTCCAAACATGATATGTTATGAGTAATGATGAACAACATATACATGTAAATGAGATAGGTGGAGAAGCATATAAGAAGTCACTATAAACATGTTAATTGATAGCATATTATAGCATCAATGATATTTTTGGAAGTGAACAACAAACATGTTACCACTTTCTCAATTGTAGGTATCTCGTCATCATTTCGTATAATGAAGTATATTCCTCTAGTCAATGTGAAATGATGCTTGATTTGATGATGAACTACCTTCATACTGAAAGAGATGTTAGCTTGAGCATAATCAATATATATATAAAGTAAAGGAATAAAATTAAGAAAACAAACGCATTTAGCTCAAAATTAGAGATATCTAATATCCCTAATTCCCTATGAATGTTGAAGAACTGCTCCGTTGCAAGAGGTTTGGTGAAGATGTCAGCTAGTTGCTTCTTGCTCTTCAAGTTTATGGCACTTGTGTTGTCGCACATGATAGGTATACGATCAAGCTTAATACCAAAGTCAAGAAGTTGTTGCTTGAGCCATAATATCTGCGCACAGCAGCTTCCGACAGCTACATATTCTGCCTCAGCAGTAGATAATGCAACCGATACTTGTTTTTTTTGCTATGCCAACTTATCAATGAATTTGAGAATAGATGACATGTTCCACTGGTGCTCTTTCTATCGGATTTGCAGCCAGCAAAATCTGAGTCGGAGAATCCTACCAAATGACACTCATTTCCCTTCGGATACCATAGGCCATATGTAGGAGTTCCACGTAGATGTCGCAGAATTCTTTTGACAACTTTTAAGTGAGATTTCTTTGGACAAGATTGATATCTTTCTCATCTTTGTCTAGGTTAGTATTTGTTGCCATAGGTGTGTCAATCTCCTTCGCTTCACTCATTCCAAATCTTTTGAGCAGCTCCATGAGACTCATCTCAAATTCACTCTGCATAAGCTTCGAAAATTCTTTGACAAGTTTTGCATTAGTCGACCCAAATATAATATCATCTACATAAACTTGGACTAAGAGTACATCTTTATCATTTCTTTTAATAAAGAGAGTAGTATCAACTTTACCCCTAGAGTACCCTTGGCTAAGAAGAAATTTGCTCAAACATTCGTACCAAGCCCGAGGGGCTTGTTTAAGACCGTATAGAGCACGTTTCAGCTTATAAACATGATTTGGATACATGTAATTCTCAAAGCCGGGTGGCTGAGCAACATAGACTTCTTCATTTATATAGCCATTTAGAAAGGCACTTTTAACATCCATTTGGAATAGTTTGAAGTCTTTAGAACAAGCATAAGCAAGTAAGAGACGAATAGCTTCGAGACGTGCTACAGGAGCGTATGTCTCTTCATAATCAATACCTTCCTCTTGATTATAACCTTGGGCAACTAATCTAGCTTTGTTTCTAGTAATAGCGCCGTTTTCATCAAGTTTGTTACGAAAAACCCATCTAGTGCCTATTACTTGATGATCTCCCGGATGAGGGACTAAGTCCCAAACATCATTCCGTTTAAATTGGTTTAATTCTTCTTGCATGGCCATTAGCCAATGCTCATCAAGTAATGCATCCTTAGCGTTTTTCGGCTCAACTTGTGAAACAAAAGCAAAATGATGACAGAAGTTACTTATCTTTGAGCGTGTTGTAACGCCCCTTGAGATGTCTCCTATTATATTGTCAATTGGATGGTCTTTCACATTTGTCCAGGCCTTGGGAAGTTCTTCATTGTTTGAGATGCTTTCTTTTTTTCATTTTCATAGTGAGACTCATCTTTCTCTCTCTCAGCATCTTTCTTTACAATACTTTCATTCTCGTCTTCCTTATCCTTGACAATGTCTTCAGTGGACAGACCTGCACCATTAAATGAAAGACCTTTCTCGACATATTTTGCATAAGATTCATCAAAAGACACGTGTACTGACTCTTCTACTATAAGTAATCTCTTATTATATATCAGATATGCTTTGCTAGATTGTGAGTAACCAAGGAATATGCCCTCATCAGCTTTAGCATGTAGATGTTGTTTACTCTTAAGCCCTTAAACATAATGTCTCTTTTCTTAGTATGTTCTATTGTGCAGCCAGAATTTGTAAACATTACTTTAAAATCTTTGTCACACAATTGACTTATACTTAAAAGATTATGTTTAAGACCTTCTACTAGCAGCACATCAGTTATAGTAGTGGTAGAAGGGTTACCTACACTTCCTTTACCAAGTATGGCTCCCCGATTGTTATCTCCATAGGTGACATACCCCTTTTTCTTTGCTTGAAACTCAACGAAAAGAGATAGGTCTCCAGTCATGTGTCTTGAACATCCGCTATCAAGGAACCACAACCTTTCGGCAATGTCAAGACACTTTTCCTGCAAGATTAATTTAAAGAGGGAGGTCCCCAATTTTCATTGGGTCCTTGGTAGTGAGTACACAATTTGTTGCACTTAGGCAACCATTGAAATACTCCTTTAGGAACTAAAATTCTCCTAAATTTGCATTTTTCAATGGTATGTCCCTTTTTGCAACAATAATGACAGGTAATATGATGAGAATATGGAGTTTTGCTAGTTGATACTTTTGGTACAAAAGTGTATTTACTATATAAAGGAGTATACGATCTTTTGCCTTTGTCGGAATGTTTTGCTCCATTTTTCTTTAGATATTTGTTGTATCTTCGCACAAACAGTCCCATTTCCTCATCATCGGAGTCTTCGTCATCACTTGTGTCACTATCCTTTGGCTCTCGTTTTGAGGTCTTGGAGCTCGAAGCTTTTAGAGCTATTGACTTCTTCTCTACCTCTTTCTCCATGTTCTTTTCTTTCTTTGTCCTTTTCTCATGCATGTCAAGGCATTTAAGGTGTTGTTCATGTTCCTCTAGTTTACCAAATAAAGTTGTGATATCTAAAGTGTTTAGATCATTTGCTTCCTTTATTGCTGTAACTTTTGAAGGATAGAAAAACACTTAGAAAGGGGGGGATTGAATAAGTGTGACTTTAAAACTTGGACAATAAAAATAAAGTGCACAAATATTTTTATCCTGGTTCGCTGTTAACGAAGCTACTCCAGTCCACCCCCGCAAAGATGATTTACCTCAACCTGAGGATTTAATCCACTAATCGCACGGATTACAATGGTTTTCCACTTAGTCCACGACTAAGTCTTCTAGAGTATTCTGATCACAACTTGATCACTCCAGGAACAACTGCTTAGTTCACTCCTAAGACTTTTCTAGAGTCTACTGATCAACCTGATCACTCTAGTTACAAACTGCTCAGCCAACTGCCAAGACTTCCTAGAGTATACTGATCACACGATCACTCTAGTTCCTTACAACTTAATGTAATCTATTCAAGAGTTTACAAATGCTTCTTAAAAGCGATAATCACAACTGTGATATTTCTCTTAACGTTTAAGCTTAATCTCACTAAGATATTACAACAGCAATGTAGTGAGTTGATGAAGATTCTGAGTTTAGATTTGAACAGAGTTTCAGCAAGTTTGATATAAGTTGTTTTGGTGCAGAATCGTTAACCTTGCTTCTCATCAGAACTTCATATTTATAGGCGTTGAGAAGATGACCGTTGAGTGCATTTAATGCTTTGCGTGTTCCGTACAGCATTGCATTTAATGTTATACGCTTTTGTCAACTACCTCGAGCCTTGTTCACGCTGTGTCTACTGACGTTGCCTTTAGTAGCTTTAACGTTCCTTTTGTCAGTCAGCGTAGTCTGCCACGTGTACTTCCTTTTGATCTGATGTTTGTGAATACAACGTTTGAATATCATCAGAGTCAAACAGCTTGGTGCATAGCATCTTCTGATCTTCTGACCTTGAAGTGCTTCTGAGCGTGATACCATCTTCTGATCTTCAGTGCTTCTGATCTCATGTTCTTCTGATGCTTCCATAGACCCATGTTCTGATTCTGCTTCGACCATCTTCTGATGTCTTGCCAGACCATGTTCTGATGTTGCATGCTGAACCATTTGAGACACATCTTCTGAGCGCTGAATTATGCGTACTCTTTATATATTTCCTGAAAGGGAAATTGCATTGGATTAGAGTACCATATTATCTTAAGCAAAATTCATATTATTGTTATCATCAAAACTAAGATAATTGATAAGAACAAATCTTGTTCTAACAATCTCCCCCTTTTTGATGATGACAAAAACATATATAAATGATATGAATTTGCGATCAGAAAGAGTAGACGGCAAAAGACAAATTACACAGCTATAGCATAAGCATATGAATATGTCTCCCCCTGAGATTAACAATCTCCCCCTGAGATAAATAATCTCCCCCTGAAATAAATACTCGAAGAACTTTAATAAAAGACTTCCCTGATTATTTCGGTAGAGACGATCATATAAGCTTCTGCCTTCAGAGAATTCATAGCTTCTGACTTCTGCTTCCATTGGACAGCTTCAGAACTTGAATTTCTTTAGATCCTTAGAACACTCACAGCTTCTGATTCCTGCTTCCATCGTGGACAGCTTCAGAACTTGAGTTTCTTTGATCTTCAGAACATTCACAGCTTCTGACTTCTGCTTCCATTCAGGACAGCTTCAGAACTTGAGTTTTCTGGATCTTCTAGAACATTCACATCTTCTGATTTCTGCTTCCCTCGGATAGCTTCAGAACTTTGAATGTCTACCAACATCACTTCATGCTAGATTTGTATCAGAACATTGTTGAATGTACCAGAGCATCATCAGAGCATCTCTACATCCTGAAATGTTACAGAACAAAAAACTAAACGACAAAAGTCAGCATGAACGAGTTAGAACATAAAATGTATATTCAAATACATGATATGTATCAGAGCCAAATGTATCAGAGCATTTAGGCTAAAAACGTGTATCAGAGCAAATAATGTATCAGAGCCATAACATTATATGTATCAGAGCAAATAGAATTTTGTCAGAACAGGATAGACAAAGATATTCAAATTCTATTATCAGTGCTTCTGATCGTGCTTCTGATTCCTGAAGCTTGACAGCACTCAGCTTGCTTCAGTTTCCAAGAGCTTATTCCTTTTACAGAATAACGCTTCTTATGGTTTTGCTTCTAGTGTTTGCTTTGAAGATTCTCTTCACTTCTGTACCTGCAAAACACTTAAACCATATAGAACTTGCAGTTCTTGTTAGTGAATGTGTGGGAGCTTTACCCAGCAACTGATAGATTTAATCAAATCATTTATCATTTATCTTCTCCCCCTTTTTGTCATAACATCAAAAAGAATATTTCAAAAGATTCAGATGCATAAAACGACAAAAGAAAACATTTTACTGGAATGTAAAACACAGAGAAACTTTTCATTGATAACCAAACAAGGATTACAAGAAAGGAATGCAGGAAAACAGATGCAGCAAGGAAAGGAAACTACAAAGACCAAAAGACTAAGATCCTAGCCTACGCAAAATCCGCGCCAGAACATCATGAATCCCGTCAGTGCTTGTAGCTTGCCTTGTCATGAAGGAACGAAACTCAGCATTGGCTGCTTCTTGCGCGTCCAAACGAGAAGCCAGCATAGCTTGATTCTGATGAAGAGTTTCCAAGGTCTCCATCAGAGCTGAGGTTTCACCAGAAGAAGAAGCACCAGTATATCTGCCCAGAGGGACAGCAATCTCAGCAGGGTGATCTTCTGGAAGATCTTCAGCTTGTGCATATTCCATTTCCTCATCTGAGTCTGACTCAGAGGTAGCCTTAGCAAATATTGGTTCAGGCAGCTCAGAAATTCCATCTTCCAACGCTTGAAGAATAGCTGCTAGGTTTGTTGGAGGAGTAGGACCAGCATCTCCAGCACGATAAACCACTACTGGAAAGACCATGTGAGGTGCTCTTTCAGAGGGGTTCATTCTGAACCAGTTGAACAGCCACTGAAAATCTCCAGTCAGCACAGGAAACCAGAGCACAGAAGACCGGGGTTTCCACACCACGATATCTCTGCAGAGATTTTCTTCTTCCAACTCATCTGCAGGTATCTTCTCTTCAAGAACGCTTCTGTTCCTGATGAGACAGTGGTGGCTGCTTTCACCCACTTCCAACTGACGACCACGAGGACCAGGAGCTTCAGACAAGATCCTTCTCTTAGTGTCAGTAGCCTTCACCAGAAAGTCCTGAAGAAAGGTATCCCAGAGGTTGCTCATAGCATACATATCCAGATGGTTAAGGTAGGCAGCACCCAGGATCTCCAACCAGCCGTTTACATCAGAATGTAAACGCTCCAGAGAGGATTGAGTAGAAGGGGTTGGAGGGATTATGGTGAATCTGAAGTCTGGACGAACAACACTATAGGGATTAGGTGTTCTGGTGGGAAAAGGGTGTGAGAGAGGTGAAGGAATATCTGATGGAAGGGTTGAAGGAGAGGAGATATCAGATGGTGAAGAAGGTGGTTCTGAGAGGATGAATGAGGAGGAAGAGGTGGTGGAGGTCTTTGAAGAGGGGGTTGATTGAGGGGAACCGTCAAGGGGTTGATACACTTTGAGAGGGTCATAGGAGATCCTAACTCTTTTAGGTTTGGTTTCTGGTTCAGCAGATGCCTTTCTCTTTTGTTTCCTATCATTGTCTTGATTCCCAGAGCTTGACGATGGATTCATGATGAATTTTCAGATATTGGAAACTGCAAGGGTTTATGATATGAAAAGAGAGAGAGAGACGAAAAAGAAACCGAATGCAGAGAGAGAGAAATATGAGAGGGAAAAGAAACGTTTGAAGAGTATAAAAAGAAACTGAAAGAGAGTAAATGATGAAAAGCATTTAATGTTACGTGACTTGAGGAGAGATAATAATGACAAAAGACGTGATTAGCACAGTTACCTAAGTAGACGTCCCCTCAACTGCACGCACGCTTGTCCAGAAATAGTGAACACGAGTTTACCATCTGGATAGCCAGTTATAGCTGTCTTGCTTTTAAAGAGATTCTGAATCAACTTAGACAATAAAACGTTAGTAATAACTGAATCACAATTTCTAATTGATTTCAACCAGAACTTCTTATAAAAGTAATTTCATTTCAGAAGATACTTATATATAAGAGTATCTTATCTTCTCATTCTGGGCTTGTTTCTGAAGATTTATTTTGACCAATTATATTGAATCCATCTGGTCTAGGAACAAGATCCCAAACATCATTCCTTGTAAACTGATTCAGTTCTTCTTGCATAGCAATTATCCAGTCTGGATCTTCTAGAGCATGATCAACAGAAGTTGGCTCGATCAAAGATACAAGACCTAATTGACAATCTGCATTGTTCTTAAGGAATGCTCTTGTTCTGATTGGATCATCCTTCTTTCCAAGAATGACATCTTCTGAATGACCAGAGATGAGTCTAGATGATCTTCTGACAGATGGTTCTTCAGAAATACTCAGATCCTCCAGAGAAGCTGATACTTGATCTTCAGATTCTTTGCTTCTGAGAAGCTCTGCTTCTGATGCGTTGCTTCTTGGCTCAACAACTTCTGATATATCAATATCACAATCTGCAAAATTATCAAACTGCTTTGGTTTTTCAGAACCAAGCTTATCATCAAACCTGATATTGATTGATTCTTCTACAATCAATGTTTCAGTATTGTATACTCTGTAGCCTTTTGAGCGTTCAGAATATCCAAGAAGGAAACATTTTTGAGCTTTGGAATCAAACTTACCAAGATAATCTTTAGTGTTCAGAATAAAGCATACACATCCAAAAGGATGGAAATATGAAATGTTGGGCTTTCTATTCTTCCACAATTCATAGGGAGTCTTATTTAGAATAGGTCTGATAGAGATTCTATTCTGAATATAGCATGCAGTGTTTATTGCTTCTGCCCAAAAATGCTTAGCCATATTGGTTTCATTGATCATGGTTCTGGCCATTTCTTGCAGAGTCCTATTCTTTCGTTCTACAACCCCATTTTGCTGTGGAGTTCTAGGACAAGAGAAATCATGGGCAATACCATTTTCTTTGAAGAATTCTTCAAAGGATCTGTTCTCAAATTCACCACCATGATCACTTCTGACCTTTATGATTTTACACTCTTTTTCAGATTGAATCTGAATGCAGAAATCAAAGAACACTGAATGAGTCTCATCCTTGTGTTTCAAGAATTTTACCCACGTCCAGCGACTATAATCATCTACGATGACTAATCCATATTTCTTTCCTCTGACAGATGCTGTTTTGACTGGTCCAAACAGATCAATGTGCAAGAGTTCTAATGGCCTTGAGGTAGAAACAACATTCTTAGACTTGAATGCAGGTTTGGAGAACTTGCCCTTCTGACATGCTTCACAAAGAGCATCTGATTTGAATTTCAGATTAGGGAGTCCTCTGACAAGATTCAGTTTGTTAATCTGAGAGATCTTTCTCAAACTAGCATGACCTAATCTCCTGTGCCAGACCCACTGCTCTTCAGAAACAGACATAAGACAAGTCACCTTCTGACTCATAAGATCTTGCAGATCTGTCTTATAAATGTTGTTCTTCCTCTTGCCTGTAAATAGGTTTGAGCCATCCTTCTGATTTACAGCCTTGCAAGACTCTTGATTAAAGATAATATCATAACCATTGTCACTTAATTGACTGATAGATAAGAGGTTATGAGTTAATCCTTCTACAAGAAGTACATTAGAAATGGAAGGAGAGTTACCAGACTTTATAGTTCCAGAGCCAATTATCTTGCCCTTCTGATCACCTCCAAACTTGACTTCTCCTCCAGACTTAAGCACCAGGTCTTGGAACATAGACCTTCTTCCTGTCATGTGTCGTGAGCATCCAGAGTCCAGGTACCATGACATGTTGTGCTTTGTCCTTTTTGCAGTCAAGGATATCTGCAATAGGAATAATCTTATCCTTAGGTACCCACATTTTCTTGGGTCCTTTCTTGTTAGATTTTCTCAAGTTCTGATTGAACTTGGGTTTAACATTGTAAGCAATAGGAGGAACAGCATGATAACTTTTAATATGAGTTTCATGATATTTCCTAGGTTGTGTCACATGCTTCTTGGTGTGTGTTAAGTGAAAACTTTGTGCATGTGAAGTGTGCCTAATATCATGAGAGTGGCCATACTAAAACTGATCATACAATGGCTTGTATGTGAGTTTCATTTCATCAACAGGTTCAAGTTTGTATGGGGTTTCACCCTCATAACCAATGCCAACTCTTTTGTTTCCAGACACAGCATATATCATAGAAGCTAGCTGACTTCTGCCAATACTTCTAGATAAGAACTTCCTGAAACTTAAATCATATTCTTTCAGAATATGGTTTAGACTAGGAGTGGATTTTTCTGAATCAGAAGGAGATCCAACATTATTGGATAATTTTAAAAGTTTTTCTTTTAATTCAGAATTTTCCAACTCAAGCTTCTTTGTTTCAAATTCAAATTGCTTTTTCAGCTTTTTGTATTTGAGACTAATCTGAGACTTGAGTTCCAGTAGTTCAGTTAGACCGGAAACTAACTCATCTCTAGTAAGTTCAGAAAATACCTCTTCAGAATCTGATTCTGATGTAGATTCTGATCCGTCATCTTCTGTCGCCATCAGCGCACAGTTAGCCTGCTCATCTTCTGAATCATCTTCTGACTCATCCCAGGTTGCCATAAGACCTTTCTTCTTATGAAACTTTTTCTTGGGACTTTCCTTCTGAAGATTTGGACATTCATTCTTGTAGTGTCCAGGCTCATTGCATTCATAGCACATGACTTTCTTCTTGTCAAATCTTCTGTCATCAGAAGATTCTCCACGTTCAAATTTCTTTGAACTTCTGAAGCCTCTGAACTTCCTTTGCTTGGTCTTCCAGAGTTGATTTAGCCTTCTGGAAATCATGGACAGTTCATATTCTTCTTCAGATTCTGATTCTTCAGGATCTTCTTCTCTAGCCTGAAAAGCGTTAGTGCATTTCTTGATATTTGATTTTAATGCAATAGACTTACCTTTCTTTTGAGGCTCATTTGCGTCCAGCTCTATTTCATGACTTCTCAAGGCACTGATAAGCTCTTCCAGAGAAACTTCATTCAGATTCTTCGCAATCTTGAATGCAGTCACCATCGGACCCCATCTTCTGGGTAAGCTTCTGATGATCTTCTTTACATGATCAGCCTTGGTGTATCCTTTGTCAAGAACTCTCAATCCAGCAGTCAGAGTTTGAAATCTCGAAAACATCTTTTCAATGTCTTCATCATCCTCCATCTTGAAGGCTTCATACTTCTGGATTAAAGCTAGAGCTTTGGTCTCCTTGACTTGAGCATTTCCTTCATGAGTCATTTTCAAGGACTCATATATATCATAGGCTGTTTCCCTGTTTGATATTTTCTCATACTCAACATGAGAAATAGCATTCAGCAAAACAGTTCTGCATTTATGATGATTCCTGAAATGCTTCTTTTGATCATCATTCATTTCTTGCCTTGTTAGCTTTACGCCTCTGGCATTTACAGGATGTTTGTAACCATCCATCAGAAGATCCCATAGATCACCATCTAGACCAAGAAAGTAACTTTCCAGTTTATCTTTCCAGTATTCAAAGTTTTCACCCTCAAATACCGGCGGTCTTGTATAACCATTGTTACCGTTGTATTGCTCAGTAGAGCCAGATGTAGATGCAGGTGGATTTGTCGGAGTTTCACCAGCCATCTTTTAAATGAAGCGTTTTTCTCTTCCTGAATCTTTTCTAAACACGGTTAAGTGCTTGCACCTTAGAACCGGCGCTCTGATACCAATTGAAGGATAGAAAAACACTTAGAAAGGGGGGGATTGAATAAGTGTGACTTTAAAACTTGGACAATAAAAATAAAGTGCACAAATATTTTTATCCTGGTTCGCTGTTAACGAAGCTACTCCAGTCCACCCCCGCAGAGATGATTTACCTCAACCTGAGGATTTAATCCACTAATCGCACGGATTACAATGGTTTTCCACTTAGTCCACGACTAAGTCTTCTAGAGTATTCTGATCACAACTTGATCACTCCAGGAACAACTGCTTAGTTCACTCCTAAGACTTTTCTAGAGTCTACTGATCAACCTGATCACTCTAGTTACAAACTGCTCAGCCAACTGCCAAGACTTCCTAGAGTATACTGATCACACGATCACTCTAGTTCCTTACAACTTAATGTAATCTATTCAAGAGTTTACAAATGCTTCTTAAAAGCGATAATCACAACTGTGATATTTCTCTTAACGTTTAAGCTTAATCTCACTAAGATATTACAACAGCAATGTAGTGAGTTGATGAAGATTCTGAGTTTAGATTTGAACAGAGTTTCAGCAAGTTTGATATAAGTTGTTTTGGTGCAGAATCGTTAACCTTGCTTCTCATCAGAACTTCATATTTATAGGCGTTGAGAAGATGACCGTTGAGTGCATTTAATGCTTTGCGTGTTCCGTACAGCATTGCATTTAATGTTATACGCTTTTGTCAACTACCTCGAGCCTTGTTCACGCTGTGTCTACTGACGTTGCCTTTAGTAGCTTTAACGTTCCTTTTGTCAGTCAGCGTAGTCTGCCACGTGTACTTCCTTCTGATCTGATGTTTGTGAATACAACGTTTGAATATCATCAGAGTCAAACAGCTTGGTGCATAGCATCTTCTGATCTTCTGACCTTGAAGTGCTTCTGAGCGTGATACCATCTTCTGATCTTCAGTGCTTCTGATCTCATGTTCTTCTGATGCTTCCATAGACCCATGTTCTGATTCTGCTTCGACCATCTTCTGATGTCTTGCCAGACCATGTTCTGATGTTGCATGCTGAACCATTTGAGACACATCTTCTGAGCGCTGAATTATGCGTACTCTTTATATATTTCCTGAAAGGGAAATTGCATTGGATTAGAGTACCATATTATCTTAAGCAAAATTCATATTATTGTTATCATCAAAACTAAGATAATTGATAAGAACAAATCTTGTTCTAACAACTTTGGGTTGCCATTCCCTGTTCAAACATCTTAAGATTTTGTTAGTAGCAACTGCATTGGAAACAGGTCTATCAAGAGAATTTAACCGATTTTTCAGATGAACGAATCTCTTCTGCATGTTTTCGATGGATTCACCATCTTCCATGTGGAAGAGTTCGAACTCTTGAGTTAACGTATTGATCCTAGCTAGTTTGACATCATCCGTTCCCTCGTGGGCAACTTGCAATGTGTCCCACATAGCTTTAGCTGATCTACAATGGGAAACGCGATAGTATTCATCAACTCCTAGAGCTGAGATTAGAATATTTCTCGCTTTCCAATCGTATGCATATCTCTTTTCATCTTCAGCATCCCAAGTATTTTCTGGTTTTGGAACAACTGCACCAGCTGCATTTGTCATGGTGATCTGAAAGGGACCATTGACAATAGCTGTCCAGATGTTCCTATCAATTGCATTGATGTGGACACACATACAATCCTTCCAATAGCCATAGTTTTCACCGTTGAAAACTGGAGCTCTATTATGAGCCCCTTTAGGTCCGGAAGCCATCTTTCCAATAAGTGTTTCACGTAGCACGGAATAAACCAGAGCTCTTGATGCCACTTGTTAGACGCTGGCCTTAGGATCTAGAGGGGGGGTGAATAGATCGTTCACAGTTTTACGGATTTAAACGACTTTTCAGCGGAAGTGATTCTGAATCGACTCGCGTCTATTCCGAACCACTATCGAAACGATTATATATGTGTTTAAAAAACCAGTCAAAGACTTGAAGTAAATGTTAAGAGTATATGTTGCAGAATCAAAGTGTTTCTCTTATTGAAAATCAGATTAACTTTTTGTATGATGGACAATGTTTGCAATGCAGTAAGAGTGATAGAAACAAATATACAAACACTTGGTGATAATGATCAAATTGAAGGTAATTCAATGTGTGGTGGATTGTGATGTTTATGTAAGAACTTAATTCACAATCTTAACACTCGAATCGTTGATCAATTTGCTATTATAACCAAATATGAACAGAATGTAAATGAAAAGGTAAAAGCGACAAGAACACGATATTTGTTTAGGCAGTTCGTCGATCGTCCTCGCTACGACTACGTCTGCCCCCAATTCCAAATTGAAATTGGGTAATCTTTCATTAATGTTGAAAGTAGTATATACAAAGAAGATAACAAAGCGATAAACGATAAACCAATTATGTCGATCCTTTGAATCTTCTTCCCCCTTAATCTTGAACAAGATCAAGGTTATCCAAGAGCTTCACTTTGATTCCCTTCTGCAGTGTCTTGATTCCTTGAACTCCCCGTTCCTCAATCGTTACACTCAGCCGAATCCTCAATGAACGTCTCTTGATAAAAACCCCCAAGAACCACCCGTCGTGGAGGACAAAACCCGCAGATTTTATTCACCAACAAACCCCACAAACCTTCACCCACTAGGAATCTTCAATTCCGTTCCATGGACGTTATCGAACTCATCACTAACCCGCAACGCAAGAATGATTATGTGTAATTGTGTTGGAGATGATGAAGAACGAAGATGAGAAGCGTTTGTGTATCTTTCAGTCGTTGGTGTTCTTGAATAATTAACATGGAATGATATATATAGTTGCTGGTGTGTTGGAGCAGAGAAAACACATAATTTGGGAAGTTTTCAGCAATTAGGTTGACCTACTTTAGTGCTTAGGTCGACCTAACAGAAGCAGAGTTGAAGTTGTCCCAGTTAGGTTGACCTGTTAGGTTGGCCTAAAATCTGTTAGGTTGACCTGCTGAAGGTTTAGGTCGACCTAAAGTCAGTTAGGTTGACCTGTTGAAGGTTTAGGTCGACCTAAATGCAGTTGTTTCCAGTTAGGTCGACCTGTTGAAGGTTTAGGTCGACCTAAAGTCAGTTGAAATGCATTTTTGTGACTTTTCTTCAGTTTAGGTCGACCTAGGAGTGTGGGTAGGTCGACCTAACAGTGACATCTGTAAATCCCTTCAGTTTAGGTCGACCTAGGAGTGTGGGTAGGTCGACCTAACAGTGACCTTGTCAGTTTTGCTGAGTTTGCTCTAGTTTTGAGTCGACCTAGGGCTTTGCTTGGTCGACCTAACAGATGCAATACCATTTTCTGAGTGATTTGAGCTTCATAATCTTCCATTGTCTTGAGTCATTCATTTATGCTTTTGTATTTGGTTGCTTGTGATGTTTGCCATGAATCAAAAACTCATTTGTGAGTGTATGCTTGTTCTTACATGTATAAGTTGAATCAACTGAGCTTAGGATGGAAGAACATCACGAAGAAGGGGATGGGTATAAATAAATTTTTGAGCCATTATCCTTTGTTTCTTAAACCGTGAACCAAGCCATGCTACAACCCTTGAAAGTCCTAATTGAAGCATGGTTAGTTCAAAAGCATACTGTCACCAAAAGGGTATCCTGACTCCTTGAGGTTTACCATAAATGCCGAGTTGATATCACGTTTTTACGAACATCACGTTGTTACAAATATCATGTTTTTACAAATATCACACCTTTACATCTCTTGTTTTAACGTCTTTCAAAAAAAACTCAAGACAAACGTATGCATTGCATCTCATGAATTCATTATTAAACATATTCTGCTACATAATTTCAAATGTTAGCATCAGAAAGAACTTGCATAGGGTACAACTAATGACTAGAAAGTTATCCCGATAGGCAACGTCTCCTACATATACAAGGGGCATGACACGTTTCTCCCAATCAATCAGGGGCAATCAAGTCAAGATTCCGAGAATCTCTTAAAGATGCCAAAAACAATCAGGGGCATGCATCCAAATAAATCTTAAGCTATTTCCAATCAACATGGGACATTGTCTTGAGCCTATGAGCGCTGGGAGCATATCACCCATAGTGTACCTTTCATAAAGTCCTCGCGAGGCGAATCTTACCAAAGTTCCTGCTAACTGGGGCAAATCTATGCAAGTCCAGTTTGACATCTTCGATCAACACTCATTGGCACGTTCTAATCAACACAGATCCAGGAATGACAAGTGCTATAATACTGGGGGCAACTCTCAAGACACCCATGTCCCCCCCACAGAGCCAGGTTCATAAAATCACACCCCCGCAGAGCCAGGTTCATAAAATCACATCCCCGCAGAGCCAGGTTCATAAAATCACATCCCCAACAGAGTTGACATCTTCAACACCACCGACACTTTGTTCTTCTCCAACATGGCTTACTAATATCTTTCATCCCCAGTCAGGATCCATCAAATTACTACTCATCCCCAAGCAGAAGTCATAAATCCCCAGCTAAACATCTTCAAGACAAGACCAGACGTCAAAATCACAAAGACATAGAGATTTATTTTCTCGACGAAGATAACATAAATCATATTCGCATACCACATGACATAAACATATTCATACATCGCATACATCACTATATAACAAATCCATAACATACGAAGTTTCTCATTTATTTTGAGATACTCATCACATAAACGCATGCATCATGACATAAGAAAACTAACCTCTATTTTTCAGGATATTACTATCTCTATCTGCAAGAGTTAAGTCGACACCTTTGACGTTTCCTTAACAATCTATTCTCAATTATTAAGTCGACACCTTTGACGGTTCCTTAATACATCAAGAGTTAAGTCGACACCTTTGACGGTTCCTTAACAATCTATTCTCAATTATTAAGTCGACACCTTTGACGGTTCCTTAATACATCAAGAGTTAAGTCGACACCTTTGACGGTTCCTTAACAACACATTTCAGATATAAGTCGATACCTTTGACGGTTCCTTATACAATCTATCTACATATCTGAGTCGATACCTTTGACGGTGCCTCAATGATATGCTTCAGAGTTAAGTCGATACCTTTGACGGTTCCTTAACAACCCACATCAAGAGTTAAGTCGACACCTTTGACGGTTCCTTAACAACACATTTCAGATATAAGTCGACACCTTTGACGGTTCCTTATACAATCTGTCTGCATATCTGAGTCGATACCTTTGACGGTGCCTCAACAATATGCTTTAAATTTAAGTCGATACCTTTGACGGTTCCTTAAATAACCCAACACAGATTTGAGTCGATACCTTTGACGGTTCCTCAACATTCAAAAAAAAAAATAAAAAAAAGAAGACAACAAAAGCAGAAATGTTGCAACAATCCATACTCCAACAACTACCAGATGGCATCTACAAGCCCATCTCCGACAAAAGTCCCTACTTCAAATAGGGCAAATTTCTTGGTATTCTTGTGTTCAATCATCTTCCACCTTCAGATACCGACTGGCACACAAACCACTCTACATCTTCAGGTTTAAGATAATTGAACAGGGGCAGCTGTCATACCCCAAAATTTGCCCTCATATAATCGCAAATGTCATTTTATTTCAATTAAGTGACATAGCACAATTGGTAAGAATTTGCGGGTAAAAGGTACAAGAGTGAGAGACCCTGAGTTCGAATCTCACTTCTAACATTGCTTCCCTTTTATAAGTTTTTAATTTTACTTCTAACTTTATTCACATTTATTCAAAAATTCACAAAAAAACTGTTTTTTTAATATTTAAATATTATTTTCGTTTTTATTATTTATCATTTATTAAAAAATAGTTTTTTTTACTTTATTCACATTTTATTCACAAAAATATCAAAAAAAATCATAAAATAAAATTTTTGAAAGATTTTGTTCTCTCTATTTTAGGAGAGAATTTATATAATTGGTTAAAATAATCATAAATTTAAATCAAACAATATTTGATTTTGGATTTTTATTATTTTGATTGATTATTGATTTTGTTCTCTTTATTCATTCTAACCTAATATTTTTCCTATATAAACCAAAAATTTCTAACCTATTGGAGACAACTTTCAATCCTAACCTATATTTCACGTACAATTCCAGCAACACAAAAAAACGACATCCATGGAAAAAGAAGGATCCGTGAAATCACAGACGAAGCCATCCACAGTCACCCATATCGTGCTCCCGCAGCCAAAATCCTCCATATCCTCACCATCTTACATTTTTTTTTATAAACTATCACTTGCCAAAAGCCTGTAAAAGGAAGTAATCTAACAATTTCTTTGCTTTTGTGTTTTTGTAGCAGGGTAGCAACAAAATCAAAAGAAACTCAACAACGATCTAACGTCATCGTGTACGATTTCGATTCAAGTGACATCGCTTTAATCGTCTTCAACCTGCAATAAACTGGATTTGAAGCAGGCCACTCGTAACATCATCATCAATCCTCAATTGCCGATCTCACCGACAGCCAGCAATACCGCAAATAGCTTTGTGACGCTATGCCGTTAAGACCGCAAAGCCATTCTACAGGGATCAAGCAACCGATCCTCCTCCAGCTGGACCTTCTGTTTCTGCAGCACCCCCTCAGGGTAGTGCAGCCCCTTTTGACCCTCTGGTAGCCCATCATTATTACTCTGCTATGTTTGAAGCAAATCAGAGGTCCCAGATCTTTCTGCACGATGCTATGCAGCAACAATTCAGGAACCTGTCTGTAGCCCCTGAAGAGAGAACTTTCCCAACCAGGGAAAGCTATTTCACTTACTGTGGTTGGCCGGAGACTAACCCTTTTCCTGTTGGGGGGGATGCAGGTGGTGATACAGGTGCAGATGCAGGAGGTACTGCTGGGGCTGATAACCAAGAACAGGAGAATGAGGCGGATATTGAGGCTGATATTGATGCCATGTTTGTATGAGGTGATGAGAGGTGATGTAAGAGTGAGTGAAAAATTGTTTTGTGTTGGTAATTGAGGTGATGATAAGACTGCGGCTATTCTGTTTATCTAATCTAGACTCTAGTGAACCTCAGGGGTCACTATGACTTGTTTTTATTTGATTTAAGTTATGTAAAGTATTGCAATTAGTTGTTTCTTTCATTTCTAGTTTTTGTACTCCCAGTTAGAGTAAGTAGTCCCATAACAAAACGAGAATCTCAAGCGAAATATCAACAATGAAGCAACATGTATGAAAGTGGTAGGAAGTGAATGTTCAAAAATTTTCAGTTTCACTCTCTTTTTCAATAAGTAACAAAGCAGGTATGAATTTTCAAACTCAAACTCTTAATGTGTGCAATGAAACTTAAGGTGTTAGTAAAAACTGTCAGAAGTTCTTTATGGTACATTGTTTATTGGATCAGCTTAGCCTTAACCATTGTGAGGAAAGCTTTCCATTGTTTACTATATGCAGGAGACCATCAATTATTTTGACTTGTTCGTATCATGCTAAACCGGTTGTTGCATCGTCTGTGGAAATCTGTGGAAGTGATTTAGGCAATTGTTTGAATTTGAGAGTTCTTTGAGCCGACTCCACCGTAAAAATTATTTTCTTCTGTGAGAGTGTGATCCTTTGCTAACCATTCTTTGAGCCTGAGGTCAAGGTAAGTATCATAATATGCACCAAGGAAATAGCTGGTGAGTTTTGACCTCAATAAAAAGTTTTGTTCTGGACCATCAACCATAAAATTTGGTGATGTGTTTTCTCTTTGACCTTTTTAGAAAGTAGGGGAGCATTCATATAATTTGAATACAGGTTGATCTCCAAGTTGGGGAGAGTCACATTCAAAAGAAGAGTAAGTACTTATGGTAATCGGTGAAAGATAAAAGAAGTCGTAGCTTGAAAAAAAAAAGAGAAGTAACAACGTTTGAAGATAAAGATTGTTGAAAAAAAAAAGTGAAAAAGAAGAATCAAGCTACGAATGAATGAAAAAAAAAAGATGGACAGGTAAAGGAATTAGAGTTTTAGAGAAAAAGAAATAAGTTATGAATTGGATGCTTTCCTATATTAGGAACAACCCTTGATTATCTTCTTTTCTTTGAATCTAAACCACATTACAACCATAGAAAGACCTTCTGATTCTCAGATTCCACAAGACTTGATGCGAGCAATTTGGTGAACGTATGGTATGGATCTTTGTTGATTTAATTGTTTGGATGAGTGTTTAACCCCTCTTTGAGTCATCATATTTTCTGATAAGAGTGATTAGTGCTGGTTCAAGCAACTGTGTAGTGTTTTGAACTTCTGGAGGTAATTTGCTTTCAAAGTTTGTTTCATGTGTATATTCTGAGTTTGCAGGTAGAAGAGGAGTATTTGACTTAGTTACTGGATTGAACCACTTGAGAAAAAAACTTTTTGAAAAACTTGTTGCATGATTGTCGGTAAACTTTGCTGGATGTAAGTAATTTTGTTTAGGGACAAACAAAACTCTAAGTTGGGGAGAGTTTGTTAGGAGTAAATTAATGGTAAATTCATGTGTTAATAGAAGTGATTTAGTTTCCAAACCAATGCAAAATGTGATAAATCCATAGGTTTTTATTAAGAATTGAACTGAACAAGTTTAGTTCGTGCGTAAAGCAAATCGAATCACTTGTGGGTGTTATTGTTGCAGGTTTAGAGCTGAATTGAAGCTTGAGAAGAACATGAGGAGGAAAGAGAGCTGGAAGTCTCAAAGGCAGAAGAAAAAGATGTAAATTGCAAAGGGCGCGCCGCGAGAGTTTCTAGAGCGCGCCGCGAAAATATCTCTGTTTTGAAGCGCGCCGCGCCAGTCCGATGCCGCGCCGCGGCCTCGGCGTTAAAAGCCCAAAACTTCTATTTAAAAGCCCTAGCTTCCAAGAGAAAAATAACTTTTTGGGAAGAGCGAAATTAGGAGAGCAATCTGAAGGTGCAGCCACAATCATCAATTGAAGACCAATTCTCTATCAAGCGAAGACATTCCTTTGATGAAGATGAATTCTTCCATTAATCTTTGTGTGTTCTTCATGTCTATGGAGAGCTAAACCCCTCGTGTTGAATCTAAGGTAGTAGTTAACCTATGAATATACAATACCATTAATTAATTCCTGTGAACAATTGTTTGAATTCATTATCAATAAGCAATCTTGTTTTTATTCTTAAATTATCGTTGAATCTTTGATCGAAAGAAAGGATTTAACTTTTGCCCTAGGTTACTATATTGATTCAATACCAATTCGCAGAGATGGAATTGGGATTGAGTTTTCATAATTATCGTTCTTAATTACTATTATCGATATTGATATTTGGAGAGATCGAATCTCATACCGGTAAAAGTTATCTAATTTGATTTGCAGACATGGAATCTTATTTGAGGATAAGTAAAGATAATGATTCAAAAGATTGTTCAATCGTGAATTAATTGATAATTGTATAGGAATAGGTTGATGAACCCTAAGGTTCAACATATTTCTCTAATCGTTAACAACAGTTCATTACTCGCTTTTAATTTATTGTTTACTTTTGCTATTATTAAACTCATAAAATAAATCAACTCAATTTTCCTAACTCAAGATAAACAACTATAGAACGGCAGTGATATTAACCAGTCCCTGTGGATACGATATATTACCGAAAATATTTACCCAAAAATACTTTCAACATCTATTTGTATTATTTAATTGGGAATGTGTTGCAGCTGCCAATGAATCAATTAATACGAATTCTGGTGGAAGTACAAATTTTGACAAATTTATTTCAGAAATAATAAAGCCTGATTCTTTCAAAATTCGAAATTCGAGAATACTTTCAAAATTCATATGCATTATTTGAGAATACTTTCAAAATTCGAAAGGGTCATTCCCAATGTGGTGACCACTTTGCTAAAGCCTGATTTTTTCGATCTACAGGCAAAATAAATTTCCAAACTCAATCAATAACGATAAAAAGTTTACCTTTGACCTTTTTATTATATGCTCTAGCCACCCTATCCTTTTTCCTTCTTAAAATTTCTAAGGCTTGCAACCTTTCTTCATCTAAATCCACTAACTCATTTGTCATCATTTCCCAACAAAGATTTGGGGAGATTTCTTCTTACCATTGAATCCTGACTGATTGCAAGTATATTTCGACTGGCAACACTGCATCATGCCCGAATGTAAGCTGGAATGGTGTGGTGTTAGTTGCCTCTTTAGGTGACGTTCGAAAGGCCCAAAGTGCTTGATCCAAAGTTTTATGCCAATTCTTTGGTTTTTTTCCCTACATGCTTCTTTATAAGACCAATTATTACCTTGTTTGCTGCTTTGACCTGACCATTTGCTTGGGCATAGTAAGGTGTAGATGTTAACAATTTGAAACCTGTTTCTTTTGCAAATTCTTGCATTTTTCGACCAGTAAATACTGATCACTGGTCTGTTGTTATGCTTTCTGGGATTCCAAATCTGTAAAGTATATGTTTTTCAATAAACTCAATAACAGTTTCTTGATCTACATTTACTAAAGGTATGGCTTCTACCCATTTTGTAAAATAATCAATCCCTACTATGATATATCTTTGCCCTTTGGACGAAGTAAATCAAATCTCTCCAATCAAATCCAGTTCCCAACCTCTAAAAGGCCATGGCTTGATGATTGAATGCAGTTCACTTGCAGGAACATGTTGGACACTTGCATGCATCTGGCATTCTTGACATCCTTTTGCAAAATCTATGCAATCTCTTTCAACATAGTGAGTGTCATACCCCAAAATTTGCCCTCATATAATCGCAAATGTCATTTTATTTCAATTAAGTGACATAGCACAATTGGTAAGAATTTGCGGGTAAAAGGTACAAGAGTGAGAGACCCTGAGTTCGAATCTCACTTCTAACATTGCTTCCCTTTTATAAGTTTTTAATTTTACTTCTAACTTTATTCACATTTATTCAAAAATTCACAAAAAAACTGTTTTTTTAATATTTAAATATTATTTTCGTTTTTATTATTTATCATTTATTAAAAAATAGTTTTTTTTACTTTATTCACATTTTATTCACAAAAATATCAAAAAAAATCATAAAATAAAATTTTTGAAAGATTTTGTTCTCTCTATTTTAGGAGAGAATTTATATAATTGGTTAAAATAATCATAAATTTAAATCAAACAATATTTGATTTTGGATTTTTATTATTTTGATTGATTATTGATTTTGTTCTCTTTATTCATTCTAACCTAATATTTTTCCTATATAAACCAAAAATTTCTAACCTATTGGAGACAACTTTCAATCCTAACCTATATTTCACGTACAATTCCAGCAACACAAAAAAACGACATCCATGGAAAAAGAAGGATCCGTGAAATCACAGACGAAGCCATCCACAGTCACCCATATCGTGCTCCCGCAGCCAAAATCCTCCATATCCTCACCATCTTACATTTTTTTTTATAAACTATCACTTGCCAAAAGCCTGTAAAAGGAAGTAATCTAACAATTTCTTTGCTTTTGTGTTTTTGTAGCAGGGTAGCAACAAAATCAAAAGAAACTCAACAACGATCTAACGTCATCGTGTACGATTTCGATTCAAGTGACATCGCTTTAATCGTCTTCAACCTGCAATAAACTGGATTTGAAGCAGGCCACTCGTAACATCATCATCAATCCTCAATTGCCGATCTCACCGACAGCCAGCAATACCGCAAATAGCTTTGTGACGCTATGCCGTTAAGACCGCCATAAACGCCGCTCGCTTCCTCGCCGACGAACTTTTTCCCGGGCAATCACGCACACAACTCTCAGCCGCGACACCGCAACCATTTTCCGACCACACCCAACGTCCGACGACGAAGCTTCACCGATCATCCTCCTCCGTCGATCACCGGAACACGCCGTCGTTTCAGATCCAACTGTGCAAACGTTTCCTCACCGCTCCTGCTCCGATGTTGGCACCATCAACGTTGCTATCCGAGATTATAGCCTCCACCTTGGATTGGTAAGATTTTTTTTTAATTATTGTTTTAGAATTTGAGTTTTTTTAAGCATCTGGATGCACATGCTTCAAAAGCGACGCAGGGAATGAGAGAAGAGAGATGAGAGACTATTTCTTCTTTTGTTTTGGGTTATACTTAATTAGCTATGTTATTTTTTATTTTGTTTGCACTTGCCATGTGTCGAACAACTATTCGTGAAAGGATTTTGATTAAGTCAAACTTAAATTTTACTTTTTATTATAACAATGAAGCTACGTGAGTTTTGGCCCATATATATGTATAGGTTGTTTTAATTAGAGCTTTTGTTAAAATTAAGTCATATTTTCATAAAATATATAAAAAGTCTTATTAAGTTTTTTTTTTAGAATTAACATGATTATTATTTAGATTTTTTTGGTAATTTTGATTTGCTCATATTTTTTCCATTCTCTTTTTTTACGAGGTACTGCCATCGTGAGCATTGGACTGTTTTGTAGACATTCATAGTTTCTGAATGCCAGGATTAATCCAACACATTCTAAGATTCAGGTCACAACAAGTTTTCTTAATAAACCTTAGGGGCGCCATATTAGATCAAAAGCTAAGTCCCTAATTTTACTATTATTTGGTTATTCATTTATTTGTTGCCTTATAAAATAAATTAGGATAAGTCCCTAATTTTACTATTATTTAGTTATTCATTTATTTTTTGCCTAAATTTGGGTTTACTTTCAAATGTCAATGAACTCTTCTTACACTCACCCTTTTTTTTCTGTTTATTCTTTCTTTTTTCCAATTTTCAGGGCTTGTCGACTGCCAAAGCTACGAGTACTGGTAACCCTAAACCCTGATATTTCTTATCGTTTATTATTACTTATATCAAACCCTATTAAGGGATCCGCTGGTTACAATTTCCCTCCCCATATCTGTTTTGGTTATATTATTTAAATGCGTGGTTAGTAATCCTAGGGAGTGCAACCTTTGAATTGAACATAGAATCACTAATTTTACAAGATAATATATTCGAATATGATCACGTGATTGATGCACACACGCACACTTTTGGGTAACCTCTCTGTTGCCTTGTTGCCTGTTGCCTTGTTGCCTTGTATTTCGTGCAGAATAGTCAGTCCCTCGAATACGAGGATACCTCAGCCATGTTGCCTCGATTAAAGGTCATGGTCCCTAATGATGCTGCCTTCGATACACTAACATGACCTCGACCCTCGGAAGTTGCCTACGGAAAAGGCTGAGGTATCTTCTGGTTGCCTACGAAAGGCTATTCTGATCCTTCCCCTTAGACTACCTGCCCCTCTATGGCATGGGACAGTCTTATGGCAAAGGATGCTTCGATGACCCTTCAACCTCCAAACGAAAGGCTTCCTGCCCTCTTATGGCAAGGATAGACCCTTTCATTCTGAAAGGCTAAAAAGAGACCTATCATCTGAGTTTAAGGTAATTTCCCCTAATTGCCTTGCAATGCTCAAACCTTTTTATTATATTCTTTCTCATAATTTTTCAAAAGGGCAACGCTCATTTACGAGCTAAAGTCCCTATCTCTTTCATCTACATTTTCTGAAAACGAGCAAGCAAAGCAATTAAGAGCCCATGGAAAACCATGGATGCAAAGGGTGCCTTACACCTTCCCTTTGCATAAATTACCCCCCGAACTCAGATTTCTTTAAAAGGTTTTTTCTGTTTCTTTTAGCCTTTCTGATTAATTTGGATAAAATAAAAGTCGGTGGCGACTCATGCTTAACCGTACATTTCGATATAAAAGTCAGTTCACCGTATTACAGTGAGCCAATACATCCCATAACGAAACAACAACCATTTCATTTTGTGCCCTGCTTGATGGGCTCCACAAGCTCCACTATGTACACTAGATAGTGCTAAATAAGCTTCACTTTCGCCTAAGCATTTCAACAAGATTCCTTCAGGAGTCTTCTTGAATAACTTATTTCCCATTAAGAAATAAGACAATGCTCTGTATTTGGTTTTTCTTTCAATCTCTATCGATGGATCTCTAAGATAATTGATAATCGGACTCCTCTAATTCGTATCTACTAAATTGTCAATAGTCAGCACCTCAAATTCCTCTAGGTTAGCAAAACCTAGTTGTGTAGTCTCCAAGTCTGTTGGAGATAATCTAGTGGCTATTGCTTTCCCTCTTACTTCAACCATTTCTTCTAACCTTTCCTTCGACACTTTGTATCCTGATGCTATTTGCGCCAGATCATTTACCTCTTGATTCTTTATCCTGGAAACATGTTTCAAATCCACGTACTCGAATTTTCTGAGAAGCAAATTTGCCATGAAAAAATACATAATCAGATTCTCCTTTAGGCACTTATATTCCTTTGTTAGTTGTTTTACTACCAGTTTCAGAATCTCCTTTGATTTTGACTCTGGTTGCCCCCAATTCCAACAAAGCTTCAAGTGCTACGAGTAGAGCTTTATATTCTGCTTCATTATTGGAACATAGGGGGCCTTCGATTCTATACTTAAGTTTTGTTGGAATTCCTTCAGGAGAAATTATGAGAACCCCAACTCCACTTCCATCCTTGTGTGTCGATCCATCGAAGAACAATCGCCATGGTTTCATTTCAACATATTGCTGATGGCTTTCAACCACTGCATGGTCCACAATGAAGTCTGACACTATTTGTCCTTTCATTGCTTTTAAAGGCAAAAAGGTTAAAGAGTATTCAGTAAGGTCCAAAGCCCATTTTCCAATTCGACTGTGCAATATTGGTTTAGACAACATATGTTTAATGACATCAAAGTGAGAAGAAACATAAACATCAACTGGCTTTATATAATACTTAAGTTTTATACAATAAAAATACAAACAAAGGCAGAGTTTTTCTATAGCAGTATATCTAGTCTCCGTATACATTGCTTCCCTACTTAAGTAATAAATGGCTCTTTCGACGCCATCTTCATCCTCTTTAGCTAACATGCTACCTATGGTAGTGTTAGAGGCTGATATGTATAGTCTCATATGCTTCCTCCCATTTGGAGGTGACAAGATAGGTGGATGCATCAAATACTATTTTATCTTGTTGAATGCCTCTTGATGCTCTTTATTCCACTCAAATCTTCCTTGTTTCAGACGAAGAAGGGGAGAAAAGGCTTGTGTTCGACCACTTAAATTAGAGATGAATCTTCTCAGGAAACTTATCTTTCCCAATAATGACTGTAACTCCTTCTTTGTCGATGGTGCTTTTGTTTCCATGACAGCCTTTGTTTTATTTTGATTGATTTCTATCCCCTTTTTATGGACCACAAATCCTAGAAAGTCTCCTGCCTGCACAAAGAAGGCACATTTAAGAGGGTTCGTCTTCAGGCCATGTTTCCTCATTCTTTTGAATGTCTGGTGAAGATGATCTAGATGTCTGTCATCTGAAGCAGATTTTCTCACAATGTCATCTATGTATATCTGCATAAAGGTTTCTATAAAATCATGAAATATAGAAATCATTGCTCTTTGGTAAGTTGCCCCAGCATTCTTTAAACCAAAAGGCATAACAACCCATTCATAGGTGCCTATTGCCCCCGGGCATCGAAAAGCTGTTTTGGACACATCTTGCTCAGCAATGAAGATTTGGTTATATCTAGAGTATCCATCTAACATACTAAGATACTCGAAGCCTGCGACCGAGTCTATTAACATCTCTGCCACAGGCATAAGATATTCATCTTTAGGGGTTGCTGCATTTAAATCACGAAAGTCTATACATACCCTTAAAGAGCCATTCTTATTAATAACAGGAACTATATTTGCAAACCATTCAACATATCTCGTGATCTTGATGAATTTGCATCGAAGAAGTCGTTCGACTTCCATTTTGATCTTTGAGAGAACCTCAGGGGCGAACCTTCTGGGAATCTGCTTGATGGGCTTTTTGCCATACTTGATGGGCAGATTTAGTTTGAATAACTCTCTCTTCAAACCAGCCATTTCATCGTAATCCCAAGCGAAACAGTCTTTATTTTCTTTTAGCAATGCAATGTCCTTTGCTTTCAACTTGGGCTCCAGTTTTATGTTGATGTATGTAATCCTCTTCAAACTTTCGTCTCCAAGATCTACTTCTTCGAGGGGATCTTGGGACAACATCTTCGCACTTGATGCTACAGGGTCTTTCTCGAACACCAAAGGTTCTTCGTTATAGATAGCATCTAGTCTTTGACTCATTTGTTCATCTGGAACTTGTTTGTCAGAAATCTATTTGTCAAGGGGCTTTTGAATGAAGTGCACCCCAGGTCCTGCTATATGTGATTCTTCATTTGTGGCTTTGACAACCATGTTTATTATATCTGCCTCGAGGGCCGCCTTTCTTTTGTTGTCGGCTATGTAAGCCGAAATATTTTCGAAAAAAGAGGATTCAGACATATTCAACGTCTTCATCCCAGCCCGTTGGCTGTGTTCCTGGTATTCCTTCGATATCTTCTAGATCCTCAGGTTCTCCCATTATCTCTCTGTTCCACTGGAAACCGCTGGGATGGAGAGTTAGGTAGTAAAGTGCATTCTTATTCGGGGAATATATATCTTCACCCACCTGACATGGCCCAACGTTGGCCAAATTTTTATTAAAGCTTGTTTTATTCACTTGATTCACTTCTGACATATAGTAACTTTGATTTCCCTTGATGTTTTTCACTATACCATCTTCTCTCCGGATGGTTATCCTTTGATACATCGTCGAGGGAACTGCTACTACTCCATGGATCCACTCTCTACCCAACAACAGGTTGTAATCGGCCCTTGCTGGTATCACCATAAACATAGTTGGCCTTGTAGCTGAGCCAACAGTAAGATTCACCTGTATCACCCCTAGAGTATGTCATACTTTCCCTTCATAGTTCGACAACACCATGTTGCAAGGCCTTATATCTGTGTTAAACATGCCAATTCGTTTTAGCATGTATTGAGGCATTGGGTTCACTGCTGCCTCACCATCAACAAGCACTTTGATAGTTCCAACATTTTTAACCTTAGCCCTGATGTATCGGGGCTTCAGATGGTTCCTTATTCACTGATCGGGTCTCTCAAAAAATGCATTCTGCTCCTCGACAACACCATTGTTTAGCACATAGTAACATACTGGTTTGTGATTCGCCATCTCTTCTTCATCTGCCTCCTCACAGTCTTCGACCTCCGTCTCCTGGTAGTATTCATGAGGTAAGACAAATACTACATTACAATTCAAAGCCCCTTAGAGTCTTCTTGTTAACCTCCTGCTTCTCTGAAACAAACAATTTCCGTCCTACTGGAGGTTTGTTTGCACTTAGAGTCTGAAGAGGGAACTTGCTGCTGCTGGATTCCCCTATCTCCTTCGACCTTGACTCCTTTTCAGCCTTCTTCATTCTTTGGTGTCTCCTCCATTGAGACCTTGACATGAGGTTTTTCTCTTTATAATTCTCCAACCTATAATATTCCCTTTTTGATGCTTGAAATTGTTTCCTATATAAGGCAGTCCTTCATCCCTGGTCGAAACTCCTCCACTTCTCTCTTCCAGCACCGGCTTGGGTCCAACGGTCGGTAGGCACCTCAGCAGGTAGTTTGAAAGTAACTCTCCTAGCTTTTGGGTGAGGGCTATCTGGCCTTTTTGACATTCCCCTTTTATTAAAGACATAGATATTGGGGTTGCTTCCCTGCCGATCCTACCTAGCAGTAAATGGAATTCTCTCAAACATTTCTGCCATTTGGTTATCGTAGACTGCCCCACACCTAGGGCACATGAGGCACGCCGTCTCATATTTGTAACATCGCACCAGGAAACCAAGGAGACTCTCTCCCGGTCTTGGGTAAGCCTTTATCAGCTGGCTCTTCTGCCTCCAATTTCCATGAGTCTTCATGCGTTGGGCCTTCTCATAACTCTCAGCGACCCTTCGACTCATAATGATGGAACACCTAGGGCATACCAGCATTTTCTCAGCATTTGACTTGTGAATCTCCAAAGATACTCCCGAAGGCTCTCATTTGCCCTTGGGTAACCACAACTTGCTTTTTCTTTTTCCATCATCAGGAACCTCTCTAATTCCTCCATCTCTGGCAGTGGCTGGTTCAGGTCCACCATATTCACCCCCAAAGCAGGAATTTCAGAGATCTGTATTTTTTCAAACTTCCTTCAGAGGCCTTCAGTAGCCTCATTCATTATTTTCACTAGGCCTTTAGTAGCCTTAAGTTCAAAATTTCCTATAGAGGAACCTTCGACATCAGTATTGAAGTTCATGTTATCATTGAGGCCTTCAGTAGCCTGCTTTCCTGTTGATACAATTTCCGCCTTCATAGCTTCATCTTCTCCAGGCTCAGCATAATTGGTGTCAACAACATGGAGAGGATCAGCATCAACCTTCATGTGGCTTCTGCCCTTATCAGCGAACTTCAAATGACCGTCTTTAATAGCATTATGTATCAGATCCCTAAAAAGAAAACATTGTGAGGTTTTATGGCCAGGAAATCCATGGTACAAAAACCTCTTTTCTTCCATTGTTCTAACAGAGGAATTTTGGAATTATGAGGCACTACCATTTGGCCATCTTTTACTAATAAATCGAAAATTTCATCGCACTTGGTAACATCAAATGTGTATGTTTTCTTAGGAATTTGTCATTCTTCTCCACTTCGACAGGGTTTTTACCATTCGAAGGAGTGAGCATCCTGCAAGAGTATGGGGGTGCTTCTTTTAATTCAGCCAAATCTATTTCGACTTCCTCAATATCATTAGAAATCATTAGAAATCTATTTTTCCGGATCCCCTACTTCAGTCAAATATCTGGCTATGTGTTCTACATTTGATTCACTAGTATCCCTTGAGAATTCAGTGAACTTGGGGACTTTGGAACCTCTTGGTGTAGCGACCGGCCTAAAAAATTGCACCTTGAAAGGCGCGAAAACAGAGTCGCCGCCGAACTTTATTTATTCCAAGGAGGAAAGGGAAAATATTGATAAAACCCACAAAGAGAAAAAGAAATGGATAAGATGGTCATCGCAAACAAATAAGGGTTCGGGAGTCGGTTAAGCAAGGGGAAGGTATTAGCATCCCTCACCTCCATCATAATTGATGGGATCCATTTAGTTAGTTTTGTGAATGAGTGTTAGTGTGATGTTTGCGTTCTTTAGCTTAGTATTCGATAAAAGATAAAAGAAAGTATTTTTAGGTTTTTTATTATTGTGCTCGCCAAGACATATTCCCTCGTGCAATGGGAAAGTCAGAGCAATCGTAGTTCGGGCAAAGAACCACAAAAGTTTGTTGGTTGATTTTAGCGAGAGGTATTTGATCACATTCAAATGGAGAGAATACTATGCGCACATGGAAGAGGTTTTTTTGTATCACTATAAGAATGGATAACTGAATCAAGATTAAAACAAGATTTTAGGCCATCATCGCATTCGAGTGGAAAACGTTTGATTTTCACACGTGGAAGTACGTTCACATTTAAAATTGACTAAGTATCTCATTTATGAAAAGAGATTTTAAAAGGCAAAAGATTTGAATGAAATTGAAGTCGTTTTTTTAAAGGGATGTTTAGCGAACATTTTGAACATTGGTGTGCACCTAGCGCGTTGTTCACCCAAGATATTCAAAAGGGTGCGAGCCCAATTGTCACTTGTTATCCACGTTGGTAAAAGAGGTTATTTGAGGACATTTAGTAAAGGATTGAGCGTGGGAGTTCTCCTAGCGCATCTTTACCCAAGATATTCAAAAGGAAGCGAGTCCAATTGTCACTTGTTGTCCAAGTCGATGAAAAATATATTTACGGACTTTTAGTAAAGGATTGAGCATAGGAGTTCTCCTAGCACGTCTTTACCCAAGATATTCAAAAGGAAGCGAGTCCAATTGTCACTTGTTGTCCAAGTTTAATTAATGTATTTGATTCAAAGGATCAAAGATATCCAAGTTTAATTAATGTTCACCAATTGTCACTCGATCTTTCGGTATGGTTAAGAAAAGAGATTTTTGTGATAAGATTTGAAATGGGCTCGATATTGGATCGAGTGTTTATTGAATGAAAGACTTGTTTTAAAGTTTTGAATTTTATTTAATCAATTAAAATGCAATTAACTAATTAATTAAATTAATTAGAAAAAATTAACAAAAATCAATTTGATGAAAATAAGTTTAATCAATTTAATTAAGGTAATTAAAGGCTTAATTAACAAAATTATTTAGTTAAACAAATAAAACTTAAGTAGAAATTGTGCAAAGGAGGGTGCGCTGGTTGACAGGCCCATCATTGATTATGTGATAAAAAAACAAAACTTTAAGAAAGTCCTTGGGCCGGTTCGGTAAGCCCCAAATGGTGAGAACCCAACGAAGAAATTAGAAGAGTAAATGAGTAAAACAAAATCAACGCTCCCTCTCCTAAAACCAAACGCAGAACACGCTCTCTTCCTCTCTCGTTCAGGCTCTTAAGACTATGTTTGGATATCACGAAATGAACGGAGCGGTAATGGAGTGGAGCGGAGTGGGATGGAGCGGAATGAATTTACCATTTCATTGTTTGAAAATTTTAGGACGGAATAAGACAAATTGTCCATTCCGCCTAAATTGGAGGGGAAGGGATATGGTGATAAGTGATGGAACAGAATAGAATCCATACCACTCTTTTCCGCCCCGCTCCATCCATTTTTAAATTATCCAAACAACGGAATATCATTTTATTCCATGTCATTCCACTCCGCTCTATCCGATTCCATCAATCCAAACAAACAAACAAAGCCTAAGAAACAACAACGACCATTTTTTTCATCTCCCTCGATCTCGCGATTGCTCTCTCGCGGTGAACAAACAACAACAGCGACAACACAGATGGGCTCTCTACCTCGGTCTTGATTTCTCATCTCTCTACTCTCGAATTCATGTAGAAGAAATTGAAACAACGACTTATATCTCTTCCTCCCTCGCTCGCATTTCAGTTTCAAACGAAGATCAACAATTACAGACTAACATCAAGCAAGAAATTCAAAGATTTCCCTTATCCCCAACATAACCCTAAACCCCTCAAGTGATTATGAGATTTCAGTTTACAATTACAACATGGAAGAAATAGGAATTTGGAGCACAAATTGAAAATAAAGCAGGAAGAGATTATTAACCAAAGTATGTTGTCTTCGATCTCTGTTCTTCTCTTCTGGAATCCGAATGCTTCTGTTGTTACTGAGTTTTTGTTGTGCTGATGATTCTGAGCGTGAGTGGTTTGTTGTTGTGAATCGTGGCGTGAGTTTGGTTGAGGGCTGTGAGTATCACGGTTTTGTTAAGGAAGCGGAGGATTGAGAAGGGTGAAGAAAGGAGGTTCCGTGAAGGTTGGGTGTGAGGTTGTGGGGCTGCAACTTTGAAGTTAAGATTTGGTGTTAGGTTTCTGTGTTTGCTGTGATGCTATGTTCTACTGATATGTTGTTGTTTGAGTGAAGTAAGATTGCTGCAATTTTGTGATTAAGGTTGGAAAGTGGTTTTAAGGTGAAGGATGAGATTCAAGGGTTGATCGGTGGTTGCAGGTTCAACAAAATTTTGAGGAAGAGTGAGGTTTACTTTGGCAGAGTAATTTTATCCGTTTTCTCTTTGCTACCGTGCCCCCTTTTGCTTGTGCTATTGTATCTGTTTATATAGCATGAGATTAGGGTTTTTTAGAGGGGAATCTGAAGAGGCTTTGAACAAATATGGAAGTTGATTCATGGCTTTTGGGTGAAGGTTTATGTATCACCAATTTAATGAAAATTTTGGAGTACAGCTGCATGATTTGAGCAGCATCTTGCAGACACTTTTGGACTGTTGTTATTAGAATTATTGGAATTACAACAAAACACCAGCTAGGCTAGGGACCACTTGCATTTTCTTCATTCCCATTTTTGACATAAATAAATATAATAAAAAAATACTACTAATAATGATAACAAGAGAAAAAGGAAATTGGTTAGTAATATAATAGAAACAAAATAATATAAAAAAAACTTAAAAAGTAATTCAAATTTTAATAATAATTTAAATTAAAACAATATTTCAAATTAAATTAGAATTAAAATTCAAACAAAAATTAATATATTGAAATAAAAGAAATAACACCACAAAAATAGAATTAAAAAAAAACAAATGACAAAAGGACATAAACCATACTTTTTTTTTTAATGAAATGATAAATTAAAATGCGACATGCTTAAAATGAATGATTTGTATAGGGCAAAAATTTGGGTATGACACTTGGTAGTTTTGTTTGTAAGATAAAATCCATTATAGGGGATGTATAATTTGGGCGTCGAAGTCCTGTGTTCAGACCATTATTTACCATGATTCTTTCAATCATGGTAGTTAAGTTATTTTTCGCCACCATGTTATCTTGTCTAACCCTATGGATTATTTCGTCTGCATTTTAATCTCTATTAACCATGACTACCCTCCTGGGCTGTTCTTCAGGGGCCTGCAGTTGAACTTCTTGTCATTCTATCCCTGCCCCCATGTTTATTTCGATGACATTCTATCTTGGTGGTTGCACCTGGTTTATAGTTGGTTCCTCTTGGGTTTCTACATAATTTCGCCTACGTTGTCCTGTCGGTTGGAGAGCCCCAAAGAAATCCGCTATACGCGTCATTTGCGCTGATAGTTGTTGATAGGACTGACTATTTTCCAGATTAGTCCTACTAACATTTTGGATTAAAGGAGAGAATATGGTGTTCATCTCTTTAGCAAGAACTCCAACCATATCATGGTTGCTTGCATCCATTTGTTGCCTAAATGTTGCCTGATTATTAGTTGTCAGTGTAGGCAATTGGTTCGACGGACCTTGGTTTTGGGCACTTCGACCCACAGAGCCAGCATTTTGGATTGACGAAAGAGTAGCCATACTAGATGGTTTATATTTGGAAGTACCATTATGTAATCCTGCCATATAAGAAGATGACATTCCATATGGCTGTTATCTCCAAGGCCTAAAACTCTCAAAGCATGGTGGCCTAAGGGTTAATGGTTGTGCCTGATTTCTAAGATTCCAAAAAGGGCCAACATGAGTACTCGGTGGAATATCTATTGTACTCGGCAAAGGAGGCAATGTGGTCGAACTAATTGTGGGTAATGTTCCTGTGGACATTAGTATAGAGGTATTTGTGGCCATAGATCCCGTGTGTGTGGGTATGTCCTGAGAACTATTTATGGCCATGGATCATGTAGATGTAGGCATGGCTTAGGATCCATACATGGAAGTCGAAACATTGGTAGAACTTGCAACAACTGTGCCTGACCCTTGTAGAGGATTTTGTCCTCCTTGATCATTGGCGGTATTAGCCATTTTTCTATTATATTTTTGTTTAAGAATTGGTTGTAAACTGTTAGTAGATGTACCACTCCTAAGGTTCATACAAGGTCTTAGTTTATCCTAAACCTAATAGACACAAACAAATATATGAAATTTGAATCTTTACACTTTACGACACTGTCCCACTGGGCGTGCCTGTAACACCCCTTTTATACCCCAAAATAAATAAGCATATAATCAGAGAGAGCATGCATATAATTCAAAAGGGTGTCACATCGACGTTTTCAAAAACTAAAAGCTTTTAAAAATCGTACAACATTTATCCACAATATACAATACACATGGTCATTCCAAATAACACCTAAACATTTAATTACAATTCATACAGAATATGCATTCACAGCGGAAAGTACTAAAAATACTCATGTATTTCATAAAATGATTCATGTCCCATACCATGATCATATCTCAATAAGTATCTCAACATAAAATAAACCATAATCATAATATTTGGCTTAAAAGCCTCCCGAACAACAAGTAAACAATAAACAAATTCACGAGTCATAACATAATACATAAACAAATAAAACATGAGTTCAACACGCCTAGTCTACCCAGTGTTACATGAACAGAGCATCGACTCACTACCTAATCTCCAACAAACACAGAAGAAACTCCAGCTAAGCCTCGCGAGAGCTACTAAACGCTAGAACCTGCATGTCGCCAAACGAGGACAACATTAAAACAGAAGGGTGAGAATACGAATCATTATGAAGGAAGTATAATAAGATACAATGGTTAAATCAACAATTCAAGTAATTAATCACACTATGTATAACCATGTAGATAATAAAAATCAATCTATATTTCACATGTTATCAAGTATACAACAAGTATAAAGAGTATAATATTCCAATTCCAATATTATATTCCCAATTATGCACATAATCATAATTATCACATATTCACACATTTAATCAAATATGTATTCAAACATTTTCGATTATCAAGCTCATACACATATCACAATTACATCAACTTCACATATTCAATAATCGCATAATTCTAATGTGACTCAATGCAAGATATGTGACGCTATGCATGTGGTACCGCAATGTGAACCCAATGTTTCACCGCTTTCCGATTCAATATCTAGAATCCAAGCCACGCTTCCGATCCGGACAAGATCAAAGCCACCACGTATGTTTCCAATTAAGGATCAATGTATTCTACGTCTATTTCCATTCAAGGATCACCGTCTATTACCATGTGAACCCACAGTTTCACCGCTTCCACAATAAAGCCGACTATGCCATGAATGAATGTACAATTACCAACCAACTATGCAATTAAGATGATCTCATCAATCTTAACTTACACATATCAACAATAATTCAACTCTATGAATTATATATCAAATTGTACACAACATTCACAACACGTAGATATCGTTCACATATAAAGGCAAATAATCAAATACGATTCACAAAATCCAATTAACACTAGCAACCATACTATCTCATGTTAATTCACATTTGCCAAATATATATGAATGCACATTTTCACAATTAAATAACTAATCACTAGGATTCATGCCATGCGGCAACCCACAGAGAATCGTTATCAAAACAACATCATTAGCATAGCAATATATTATTCTCAACATAAATATTCAAGCCAAACACAATTACGGTCAAATTCTCAAAATACCGCAATTTAGCGATAAACCGAATAACTAATCCAAGTCCAAGTATATTTCAATCAAATAAACTTATTGAAATTAATTCAACTATTAATTAAATCAACCAATTAATAATTACACTACATTAGTTCCAAATTACTATTTCATTTTCTATTCCAAAACCAACATTTACTATAAAAGATATTCAAATCCACACTATTTTGGTCGGTTCGTAAATATCACATTTTTCAACAAAATAACACCACCACGTTAATCTACTAATTAAACTTAGCTACCACATAAATTTTCATCAAATTCCGGATAACTAATTATATCGTTTAATTCTGCTATTCGGTCAAACGAGACTGTTTGCATTTCATTTTGCTCCTTTAATCACACGAAAACAGGGCATACATATGAAATAAGGTACTACCTTGTTTTTCAATTTACAAAGCGCTACAGTAAGTGGCATAGAATTTGTTTTCAATTTACAAAAGAACACTTTTATGAAATGAAAAACCATACACCATGTTTTAGTTTGAGTTTATATATGTTCATGAAGGAACATGTGAGCACATGGAAACAGTGACGAGGCATGTGAAACTTTGATAAATTTAAAAATCAATTTTCCATAGCAATATACACATGGCTAATACACTCTTGACATAAAAAAACCAATGTGTAACTATTTTCTACTTTATTTATTCAATATTTCAAGAACATATCACATAAACATGAAGTAGTGAATTGAGATACGCTACAGGCAATGAAACAAAATACTCTGCTACAGTAAATGGAACCTATTACTATCTCGCTACAGTACATGCCCTATACATTCCTGCTACAGTAATGAATTAATATATATATATATATATATATATATATATATATATATATATATATATATATATATATATATATATATATATATATATATATATATATATAGTCATCCTTATATCAATATATGTCAATTAATGATTCTCAATCATCCCCTAATTTCACCAATGTATCAATTACTAATATCAAAATATATTTCTAACATCATTTTTTTATCAATCCACAACAAACCTAATCATGTTAATCTACCCATTGACCCAATCATACTAACCCGTAATAATAAGGATTCTCCCCCTTACCTTGAATCAATCTCTTTTAATCTTCTAGTTTCTCCAAAAATCCTCTTCTCTTCTCCTATTTCTCCTCTAGCCTCTTTTTTCTTCTTTTTCCCCAAATGAGTTATAACCTCTAAAACCCTATTTTCCTTACTATCTCTATTTTTAATGGGCTTAACCCATAAATCAATTTTATATTTTATTTCTACTACTTAGGCCCAATTAATTATATCTCTCTAATAACTTAATTAACCCATTAAAACCAATAAAAACAATTACACACAAAATTAATTAATTAAATTAATTATTATATCTCCTAACAATTAAATAATTATTTAACACACCAAGTAAAATAATATAATATAATAAAATAAATACAGATAAAATTCTCTAATAACTCAATGTCTCATATTTCCGGTCTAATCTTAATTACTCGGAAAATTCCCAAAACGCTAAATATTAACTCATTAATATTTCTAAAACTAAAAACATTAAAATTTTCGATTAAATATTGATCCTCGATCCCGAACTAATACAGACTAAATCGTCCTAAAACGGGAAAATTTCAATAAAAATCTTAAATGACTAAATTAAGCAAATAATTGTTAAAAACACCAAACAATGTAATTACTAATATAACTAATAAAAATATTAATAAAAATGGGATGTTACAACTCTCCCACACTTAGAATATTTTCGTCCTCGAAAATTCAATTGACACAACCATTTCGACACCGAAACCACACTTACTCTCTCCCGATTCATACCAATACAAAATGTTCCACATCTGCAATCATACAAGCTTCCAAGGATGCCACTCCAATACTCGAATGAAATACCATGCAAATACACCGTTCTCTCGATGTCAAACTTAACAAGTCTCTCCATCCGATAATCCATCCTTACTGGAATAAAATAAGCGCATCTCGTCAACCTATCCACAATGACCCAAATCACTTCACAATTACTCGATGTTCTCAGCAACCCGAAACAAAATCCATAGAGATACTATCTCACTTCCACTCGAATAGAATAACTGTTGCACCAACTAAACGGTTTCCGACAAGTCCAACTCAAATACATAATTCCGCTATATCCCTCTTCATACTTTACCACTAAACATTTTCCTCAAATCTTGATAGATTTTAGTAGCATCATGATGTATACTCAAATTATTACGATGCCCTTCATCCAAAATTCTCTTTCTCAAATCTGAAACATCAGGAATATAAACTCGACCATGACTCATGACATTATTCGCATCAATCCGAAAGTGATTACCTTTTCCCTTGCTTCCTCAATCTCATCTTGTCAACTAATTCTAAATCCTATTTTTTTTACCCTTTCTAACCTCGTCAAGAATACCACAAGTAAGCTTCAACATACCAAGCATAACATACAAAGACTTCGTCTCACAAACCAAACTCAAGTCTCTAAATTGTTCCAACATCTTTAATTCTTGAATCATTAACATAGACATATGCAATGATTTCCTACTCAATGCATCGGTTACAACATTCACTTTTCCAGGATGGTAATTCAACCCAAAATCATAATCCTTCAAAATTCCACTCGCCTTGTTTTCCTCATATTCAATTCTTGTAGTCACTACACACCTCAAATCTCGATCCAAACAATAATGCCTCTTAAGTTTCAAAACAAACCCAACGGCGGATAACATCCATTCATACATAGAATAATTCCTCTTATGAACTTTAAGTTTCCTTGAAGTATAACTACCACTTGTCGATATCTGCATCAACCCACCTCAGCTCGAAATTACAAACCTAAAGAAACTCTCTTCCTTTAACCAAAGCTCACATTCAGAAACTTCGCATACAACCTCGTCTCTCTCAACATCGATAACACAATCCTTAATGTTCAGCATGTTCATCGTCACTCTTAGAATCAAAACATCCTAAAAAAATATTACCTCATAGAAACTTATTTTCTTCTTACTCGACAAAATAGGCGTGACTCTATGACTATACACTCAGACAATTGAACCTCTTCTCAAACAACTCCTCAAATCGACTCTTCAACTTCTCCTTAGTCGCTTTACACGCTACCAAGTTAGTAAGACAAGTCTATCTCGTCCAATACGATCTCGTCTTCTATCAACAATAGATTAAGGGTGATCAAGTCCTCAATTTGTCAATAGACAGTCGACAATCATAATGAAACATAAACCATCGTTACTAAACCGTAATAGTGTTCCTTCAGAACTCACACTCGAAATCACTTAAAACACCAATACCCAAAATCTCTCTTAAAGTTATAATTACTTTCTTCAACTCCAAACAGTCCATACCAAAATTCTCATCAAATTTGTCTAGCGGAAAACAAACTAAATCAATCCCAAAATCTCTACCAAGATGCTCAACGGATAATTCAAACACGCAAAAAAAGTAGAAACAAAACCACAGCAGTTGTATCAATAACCATACTTTTATGCATAACAGATAAAACAAGATCCAATCTCACAACATAATCGAAAGAAATGAAAGCATATGTTGCACCATCATCAATAATAAAATGCGTACCTCAGATTAACCTCTCCTTAGCAGTGGTCTCAGCACCAGGCAATGTAAATGCTTTTCCTTTAGTTTACTCTTTCTTTGGCTTATCACATTTGGTACTAATGTGACCTCGCTCATCACAATTGTAACAAATCGCACTCAAACCAATTCTACACTTGTGTGCTTTGTGACCAATCTTGTTGCACTTGAAACATGTCACAGGAGTCCTATCACAATCAACGGCATGATGACCTTCAATACCACATCTGAAACACTTAAGTGGAGTAGAATTTCCTCCCTCAATTAGCTTCTTGCCAAAATCAGATTGTTGTCTTTTGTCATCATATGGTTTCCCGCTGGATTGTCCTCTTCCTCGCTTCAAATTTAGAAACCTCATTTATTTCTTTCCACGCACATCTTCTAGAAAATAGTTTTCCGAAAATGCATCACAGAGAAGAGTCCAAGTAACTTCAATACCTTCTATTTCAAATCTCCGCACAGTATTACTCCACCAATCGTCAGCTCCTTTTGTCAGCATGTGAGTACCAAACCGTACTTTCTGTACATCAATGCAAATCACGACTTGAAATATCTTCTCAATTTCTCTCATCCATGCTTGTGCTTTGTCCGGTCCATACTCTCCTTCAAAGATCGGCGGATTGCACCTGCAGAAATCTCCAAAAGCACGGAACTCATCCTTTCCCCTATAACCAACACTCTCTTGTGGCGCTTGTCCAATCGCACCAGTTCACCTCATCATTGCCTCAACATTAATGTTACCATTCCTTCCTGCAGCCATTGTCCTAAGACATCCAACAACCAAAATAGACAAAATGGTATCGATCGTGTCAGATACACAAATCTAATACAACGGGCTAATAGACATTAATAACCTTGACCAACTGGTCGACCATGCTCTGATACCACTAATGTAACACCCCTTTTATACCCCAAAATAAATAAGCATATAATCAGAGAATAAGCATGCATATAATTCAAAAGGGCGTCACATCGAAGTTTTCAAAAACTAAAATATTCTAAAAATCCTACAGCATTTATCCACAATATACAATACACCTGGTCATTCCAAATAACACCTAAACATTTAATTACAATTCATACAGAATATGCATTCACAGCGGAAAGTACTAAAAATACTCATGTATTTCATAAAATGATTCATGTCCCATACCATGATCATATCTCAATAAGTATCTCAACATAAAATAAACCATAATCATAATATTTGGCTTAAAAGCCTCCCGAACAACAAGTAAACAATAAACAAATTCACGAGTCATAACATAATACTTAAACAAATAAAACATGAGTTCAACACGCCTAGTCTACCCAGTGTTACATGAACAGAGCATCGACTCACTACCTAATCTCCAACAAACACAGAAGAAACTCCAGCTAAGCCTCGCAAGAGCTACTAAACGTTAGAACCTGCATGTCGCCAAACGAGGGCAACATTAAAACAGAAGGGTGAGAATACGAATCATTATGAAGGAAGTATAATAAGATACAATGGTTAAATCAACAATTCAAGTAATTAATCACACTATGTATAACCATGTAGATAATAAAAATCAATCTATATTTCACATGTTATCAAGTATACAACAAGTATAAAGAGTATAATATTCCAATTCCAATATTATATTCCCAATTATGCACATAACCATAATTATCACATATTCACACATTTAATCAAATATGTATTCAAACATCACTCATTTCGATTATCAAGCTCATACACATATCACAACTACATCAACTTCACATATTCAATAATCGCATAATTCTAATGTGACTCAATGCAAGATATGTGACGCTATGCATGTGGTACCGCAATGTGAACCCAATGTTTCACCGCTTTCCGATTCAATATCTAGAATCCAAGCCACGCTTCCGATCCGGACAAAATCAAAGCCACCACGTATGTTTCCAATTAAGGATCAACGTATTCTACGTCTATTTCCATTCAAGGATCACCGTCTATTACCATGTGAACCCACAGTTTCACTGCTTCCACAATAAAGCCGACTATGCCATGAATGAATGTACAATTACCAACCAACTATGCAATTAAGATGATCTCATCAATCTTAACTTACACATATCAACAATAATTCAACTCTATGAATTATATATCAAATTGTACACAACATTCACAACACGTAGATATCGTTCACATATAAAGGCAAATAATCAAATACGATTCACAAAATCCAATTAACATTAGCGACCATACTATCTCATGTTAATTCACATTTGCCAAATATATATGAATGCACATTTTCACAATTAAATAACTAATCACTAGGATTCATGCCATGAGGCAACCCAAAGAGAATCGTTATCAAAACAACATCATTAGCATAGCAATAGATTATTCTCAACATAAATATTCAAGCCAAACACAATTACGGTCAAATTCTCAAAATACCGCAATTTAGCGATAAACCGAATAACTAATCCAAGTCCAAGTATATTTCAATCAAATAAGCTTATTGAAATTAATTCAACTATTAATTAAATCAACCAATTAATAATTACACTACATTAGTTCCAAATTACTATTTCATTTTCTATTTCAAAACCAACATTTACTATAAAAGATATTCAAATCCACACTATTTTGGTCGGTTCGTAAATATCACATTTTTCAACAAAATAACACCACCACGTTAATCTACTAATTAAACTTAGCTACCACATAAATTTTCATCAAATTCCGGATAACTAATTATATCGTTTAATTCTGCTATTCGGTCAAACGAGACTGTTTGCATTTCATTTTGTTCCTTTAATCACACGAAAACAAGACATACATATGAAATAAGGTACTACCTTGTTTTTCAATTTACAAAGCCCTACAGTAAGTGGCATAGAATTTGTTTTCAATTTACAAAAGAACACTTTTATGAAATGAAAAACCATACACCATGTTTTAGTTTGGGTTTATATATGTTCATGAAGGAACATGTGAGCACATGGAAACAGTGACGAGGCATGTGAAACTTTGATAAATTTAAAAATCAATTTTCCATAGCAATATACACATGGCTAATACACTCTTGACATAAAAAAAAACCAATGTGTAACTATTTTCTACTTTATTTATTCAATATTTCAAGAACATATCACATAAACATGAAGTAGTGAATTGAGATACGCTACAGGGAATGAAACAAAATACTCTGCTACAGTAAATGGAACCTATTACTATCTCGCTACAGTACATGCCCTATACATTCACGCTACAGTAATGAATTAATATATATATATATATATATATATATATATATATATATATATATATATATATATATATATATATATATATATATATATATATATATATATATAGTCATCCTTATATCAATATATGTCAATTAATGATTCTCAATCATCCCCTAATTTCACCATCAATTACTAATATCAAAATATATTTCTAACATCATTTTTTTATGGATTTCAATCAACAACAAACCTAATCATGTTAATCTACTCATTGACCCAATCATACTAACCCATAATAATAAGGATTCTCCCCCTTACCTTGAATCAATCTCCTTCAATCTTCTAGTGTCTCCAAAAATCCTCTTCTCTTCTCCTATTTCTCCTCTAGCCTCTTTTTTCTTCTTTTTCCCCAAATGAGTTATAACCTCTAAAACCCTATTTTCCTTACTATCTCCATTTTTAATGGGCTTAACCCACAAGTCAATTTCATATTTTATTTCTACTACTTAGGCCCAATTAATTATATCCCTCTAATAACTTAATTAACTCATTAAACCCAATAAAAACAATTACACACAAAATTAATTAATTTAATTAATTATTATATCTCGTAACAATTAAATAATTATTTAACACACCAAGTAAAATAAAATAATATAATAAAATAAATACAGATAAAATTCTCTAATAACTCAATGTCTCATATTTCCGGTCTAATCTTAATTACTCGGAAAATTCCCAAAACGCTAAATATTAACTCATTAATATTTCTAACACTAAAAATATTAAAATTTTCGATTAAATATTGATCTGCTATCCCGAACTAATACAGACTAAATCGTCCTAAAACGGGAAAATTTCAATAAAAATCATAAATGACTAAATTAAGCAAATAATTATTAAAAACACCAAACAATATAATTACTAATATAACTAATAAAAATATTAATAAAAATGGGATGTTACAGTGCCAATTTATTTACAGTGATTTTTGGTAAACAACCGCTAGTCCTTTAAATTATTGAATACATTTTGGTTACTTGCAGGATCGACTAGATTGATCCTAGGACATGTGTCGAAATGTGTATATCATGATGATTGAATCCATATTTCTAGGTTTTACTTCTAAGAAAATACTCTAATCTATGGTTTGATGTAAAAACAACATAAAGTGTAATGTAATGAAGGAAATTGCAGAAAGAACTCGAAAGTAACTTGATTGTAAATGTAAATGACTCGAACTGGAAATGTATATGTATTTAAATGACCTATGTTTATAAAATAAAGAACAATGTTGAAAATACAATGGTGTTTACACGTACATTCTCAGCGAAACTCTTTCTCTTACGCATGGTACTTGAGTAATTTGTACAAAATGAACATCCCTGAATCCTACCACTAAGACCCTTATTTATACTAATTCGACCCTAACGGTCTTACATTAATAGAACTCCACGTTGTCTCTTTGCATGCGTCTCGATTGTTTGATGCTCCCACTTGTCTTTCCAATCAAATCTAATGTTTTGATTCAAAAAGTTCCCGCTCGAAGGAAACAACGTGACTTTGCCAACAGGCATCTCTCAGGAATATCTAGAAATATTCTAAGTCTTTTCAACTTTTCGCTTTCGAGGACATTATAACTTCCGTCTTGCTTCGACTTAGGAGAAACTTTAATCCCTTAAATAAACTTTAAAATGGCCTTATAAAGCCATTCCTCTTTGAAGTACACATCTCCTCTTCAAAACATTTAACTGTGGAAATCCTCAGCTAACAGGAGGAGGATTCAGGATTTTCCTTCGGTCCCTTTGGGTGACTCGGGAAATTTTGTTGGTGGAACTATTAATTGGTTGACAATGGCACCCAGAGGTTCACATTCTTCATGGGTCATTGTTTATTTTGATTTAGAGAAGGAATCTTATCAAGATTTGTTGCAGCTTGCTTATGAAGACGCGACTGAGGTTACTTTATCCGTAGGAGTTTTGCAGGATTGTTTGTGCATACTTTCTCGTGATTATACTTTTTTAGGTGTTTGGCTTATGACAGAGTATGGAAATAACTATTCTTGGATTAAGTTGTTCCACGTTCCTTACATGGGAGTTGTTGGGTCTTGTCTTTATAACAAGGTGTTTTATGTTTCTGAGGGTGATAAGGTACTGCTGGAGTATCAGTTTGGGTTGGTTGTTTACAATGCTAGGGATGGTACTTTTAAAACTCCTGATATTCAAAACATCAATCGTTGCATGGTTCCTAAAATCTATCGAGAGAGTTTGATATCACCTTGTTTTTAATATTAGTAATATAGATGCTATGTTAGGCAACTTGTGCATGAGGTTTATGAAGAACCAATCTACTAGATTCTTCAACTCACTGACTACAACTACTTGTATGTTAATTTCTGTTTGTGTTATATACCTTATGTTTGTTGGTTATTTCATTGATTGTTGTTCATTATGAGTTGAAGAAATATGTTGCTTGAGGAACCACGTCTATTATTTCATATAATTTTGTGATTCCAAATCCATTTAAATTTATCACCTTAAAACCACAAGTTTCATAAGTTAATCAAATTATGAAAAAATTGGTTGAATTTCAAATTTAATACCACTCAATGGCTAACACACCCTAACTCCAGTGAACCTAGGTCTGGCCTTATCCTAGTGAGCCTCCGGTATCCAACACACCTAAATTTTTTATATAAAAAAAATTATTAAAAATATTTTCCATTGCATTATCTAAAATAAAATTGTTGTCCCTTCAATTATTTTTTATTAATAATATAATTATTTTTCATTATCACAATTTAACAAGTAACCGTATAAAAATAACATTAAAAATAAATGAATCATTCATATACACAATAATGAAATCATTTCAATAAATGAACCTTTATTTAAAATATTTAAAATAATTAAATAAAAATTATTAAAATAAAAAATTACCTTTATTTATAACATTTTAAAATAATGAAAAAAGTTAACATGTATTCTAAGAACAAAAATTAATACATTATTATAAAAATATTTTCTTTTAACAAGTAAATATGTTGAAACTTTAAATATGTCAGATTATAAATAATTTAATTTAATTTTTTTAATTATAATATCCATAATATGGGTTATTAGAGCACAGTAACCCTAAAATAATTTTTTTAATTATAATATCCTTAATATGGGTTATTAGAGCACAGTAACCCTAAAATAATTTAGCTACAGCCAGTAAGCCGCACACACTCAGAAATGGCACCATGTAGCGAAACCGATGATGGAAACGACGCCGTTTCATCTGATCCACTTACGGTGGAAAAACCGCCACCAAGAGGCCGCGTTTGAACTCGTCCTACGGAACCCTAACTTCACCAGCACCTTCTTCCGAGGATTCCGTTCACGCGACGCAACTTCCATCTCTTCGGTTCAAGATCGTGGTAGAAATTCTCTCTAGGCTTCCCGTCAAGCTACTCCTGCAACTCCAATCCGCCTGTAAGTCTTGGAAATCTCTCATCTCCGATCCCATATTCGTCAAGAAGCACCTTACAACGCGTCATCATCTCCTCTTAAGCTTCGCCAACCCCCATGGCGAGTTCTTCATCACGGTTTGTCCTCTCTCATCCCTCTTCGCCAAAACCACCACCACCGCCATGCAGTTAGAGTTCCCTCTGAATAGTGGAACCCGTTTTGCTCAACTTGTTGACTCTTGCCACGGCATCCTCTGTTTCGAAATCGATCAACATGTCTTACTATTGTGCAACCCTTCCATCAGGAAATTTACGGAATTGCCTTATTTGGATAATCAAATACGACACGGTTGTTACACAAGGTATGGATTTGGCTATACTAATTTCAGCGACAGTTACAAGGTGGTTGCTATTTCGTTCTACTATGATGGCAGTTACAAAAATAAAGTGAATATTCTTACTTTGGGTACCAATGCTTGGAGGAGGATTCAGGATTTTCCTTCGGTCCCTTTGGGTGACTCGGGTAAATTCGTAGTGGGACTGTTAATTGGTTGACAATGGCACCTAAAGGTTCACATTCTTCATGGGTCATTGTTTCTTTTAATATAGAGAAGGAATCTTATCAAGATTTGTTGCAGCCTGCTTACGAAGACGATACTGAGGTTACTTTATCCTTAGGAGTTTTGCAGGATTGTTTGTGCATACTATCTCGTAATTATACTTTTTCACGTGTTTGGCTTATGAAAGAGTATGAAAATAATGATTCTTGGACTAAACTGTTCCGTGTTCCTTACATGGAAAATGTTGGGTCTTCTCTTTATACCAAGGCACTTTATGTTTATGAGGATGATAAGGTACTGCTGGAGTATCAGTCTAGGTGGGTTGTTTACAATGCTAGGGACGGTACTTTTAAAACTCCTAAAATTCAAAACACCAATCGTTGGGTGGTTCCTAAAATCTATCAAGAGAGTTTGATATCACCTTGTTTTTAATAGTAGTAATATAGATGCTATGTTAGGCAACTTGTGCATGAGGTTTATAAAGAACCAATCTACTGCAACTCCCTGACTGCAATTACTTGTATGTTAGTTTCTGTTTGTGTTATATACCTTATGTTTCTTGGTTATTTCATGGATTATTGTTCATTATGAGTTGAAGAAATATGTTGCTTGAGGAACCAATTGTTAGGTTTACTATGTTCGATATTTTTTGTTAGTTCTTCAATTGTGCATTTCATTATATGGTTAGTGGTTGGTTTGGTTTTTATAAGATTGGAATCAGTATTATCAAATTACCTCGCCATGTACTATGGCAGATATACGTCGCAGTTTTTGGGCTCGCCGCTATTGCGGGTTTTTCCGCCATAATCCGCAATAACAGCGCAGCAAAGTGGCCGGTATGCTGGGATTTTGGCTCTCTGCCATTCGCCATCAACAACAATGATTGGAATTGGGTTCTACTCCTTTGCTTGTCATTTGTATGTTAAAATGTTTGAGGACTGCCACATAAATTTTATCATGTGTGAAGGATAGAAAAACACTTAGAAAGGGGGAGTTTGAATAAGTGTAGCTTTAAAAACTTGACAGATAAAAATAAATTGCACAGTTATTTTTATCCTGGTTCGTTGTTAACTAAACTACTCCAGTCCACCCCCGCAGAGATGATTTACCTCAACTGAGGATTTAATCCACTAATCGCACGGATTACAATGGTTCTCCACTTAGTCAGCAACTAAGTCTTCCAGAGTCTACTGATCACACACTGATCACTCCAGGAACAACTGCTTAGATACCCTCTAAGACTTTTCTAGAGTATACTGATCCACACGATCACTCTAGTTACAACCTGCTTAGTTCACTCCTAAGACTTCCTAGAGTATTCTGATCCACACGATCACTCTAGTTCCTTACAACTTAATGTAATCAATTCTAAGAGTATTACAATTGCTTCTTAAAAGCGTTAATCACAAACTGTGATATTTCTCTTAACGTTTAAGCTTAATCTCACTAATATATTACAACAGCAATGTAGTGAGCTTTGATGAAGATGAAGATTCTGAGTTTAGATTTGAACAGAGTTTCAGCAAGTTGAATAAGCGTTGTTTTGTTCAGGATCGTTAACCTTGCTTCTCATCAGAACTTCATATTTATAGACGTTGGAGAAGATGACCGTTGAATGCATTTAATGCTTTGCGTGTTCCGTACAACATCGCATTTAATGTTATACGCTTTTGTCAACTACCTCGAGCCTTGTTCACGCTGTGTCTACTGACGTAGCCTTTAGTAGCTTTTAACGTTCCTTTTGTCAGTCAGCGTAGCTTGCCACTTGTACTTTCTTCTGATCTGATGTTTGTGAATACAACGTTTGAATATCATCAGAGTCAAACAGCTTGGTGCATAGCATCTTCTGATCTTCTGACCTTGAAGTGCTTCTGAGCGTGATACCATCAGAACTTCAGTGCTTCTGTTCTCTTGTTCTTCTGATGCTTCCATAGACCCATGTTCTGATTCTGCTTCGACCATCTTCTGATGTCTTGCCAGACCATGTTCTGATGTTGCATGCTGAACCCTTTGAGACAAAGCTTCTGAGCGCTGAATTATGCGTACTCTTTATATATTTCCTGAAAGGGAAATTGCATTGGATTAGAGTACCATATTATCTTAAGCAAAATTCATATTATTGTTATCATCAAAACTAAGATAATTGATCAGAACAAATCTTGTTCTAACAATCTCCCCCTTTTTGATGATGACAAAAACATATATAAATGATATGAATTTGCGATCAGAAAGAACAGACGGCAAAAGACAAATTACACAGCTATAGCATAAGCATATGAATATGTCTCCCCCTGAGATTAACAATCTCCCCCTGAGATAAATAATCTCCCCCTGAAATAAATACTCGAAGAACTTTAATAAAAGACTTCCCTGATTATTTCGGTAGAGACGATCATATAAGCTTCTGCCTTTAGAGAATTCATAGCTTCTGACTTCTGCTTCCATAGGACAGCTTCAGAACTAGAATTTCCTTAGATCCCTAGAACACTCACAGCTTCTGATTCCTGCTTCCATCTAGGACAGCTTCAGAACTTGAATTTCTTTGATCTTCTGAACATTCACAGCTTCTGATTTCTGCTTCCATTCAGGACAGCTTCAGAACTTGAATTTCTTTGATCTTCTGAACATTCACAGCTTCTGATTTCTGCTTCCATTTAGGACAGCTTCAGAACTTGAGTTTTCTGGATCTTTAGAACATTCACAGCTTTGAATTTCTGCTTCCCTCGGATAGCTTCAGAGCTTGAATTTCTACCAACATCACTTCATGCTAGATTTGTATCAGAACATTGTTGAATGTACCAGAGCATCATCAGAGCATCTCTACATCCTGAAATGTTACAGAACAAAAAACTAAACGACAAAAGTCAGCATGAACGAGTCAGAACATAAAATGTAACTTCTAACACATTATATGTATCAGAGCTATAACATTATATGTATCAGAGCCATATAGGCTAAAATAATGTATCAGAGCAAATAGAATTTTGTCAGATCAAAATAGACAAAATATGGATCAAATTCTATTATCAGTGCTTCTGATTCATTCTTCTTTCTTGCTTCTGATCTCTGAAGCTTGACAGCACTCGGCTTGCTTCAGTTTCCATGGTTTTGCTTCTTGTGTTTGCTTTGAAGATTCTCTTCACTTCTTTATACCTGCAAAACACTTAAACCATATAGAACTTGCAGTTCTTGTTAGTAAATGTGTGGGAGCTTTACCCAGCAACTGATAGATTAATCAAATCATTTATCATTTATCTTCTCCCCCTTTTTGTCATAACATCAAAAAGCAATATTTCAAAAGATTCAGATGCATAAAACGACAAATAAAATCACTGGAATGTAAAAGCAAAGAACACATTTCATTGATAATCAAAAGATTACAAGAAAGGAATGCAGGAAAACAGATGCAACAAGGAGAGGAAACTACAAAGACCAAAAGACTAAGATCCTAGCCTACGCAAAATCCGCGCCAGAACATCATGAATCCCGTCAGTGCTTGTAGTTTGCCTTGTCATGAAGGAACGAAACTCAGCATTGGCTGCTTCTTGCGCGTCCAAACGAGAAGCCAGCATAGCTTGATTCTGATGAAGAGTTTCCAAGGTCTCCATCAGAGCTGAGGTTTCACCAGAAGAAGAAGCACCAGTATTTCTGCCCAGAGGGACAGCAATCTCAGCAGGGTGATCTTCTGGGAGATCTACAGCTTGTGCATCTTCCATTTCCTCATCTGAGTCTGACTCAGAAGTAGCCTTAGCATATTCTGGTTCAGGCAGCTCAGAAGTTCCATCTTCCAATGCTTGAAGAATAGCTGCTAGGTTTGTTGGAGGAGTAGGACCGGCAACTTCAGCACGATAAACCACTACTGGAAAGACCATGTGAGGTGCTTTTTCAGAAGGGTTCATTCTGAACCAGTTGAACAGCCACTGAAAATCTCCAGTCAGCACAGGAAACCATGGTCTCCACACCACGATGTCTCTGCAGAGATTTTCTTCTTCCAACTCATCTGCTGGTATCTTCCTTTCAAGAACACTTCTGTTCCTGATGAGATGGTGATGGCTGCTCTCACCAACTTCCAACCGGAGACCACGAACACCAGGAGCTTCAGACATAATCCTTCTCTGAGTGTCTGTAGCCTTATCCAGAAAGTCCTGACGAAAGGTATTCCAAAGGTTGTTTGTAGCATACTCATCCAGATGGTTAAGGTGAGCAGCACCTAGAATCTCCAACCAGCCATTTACATCAGAATGTAAAAGCTCCAGATAAGATTGAGTGGTAGGGGTTGGAGGGTTGACAGTGAACCTTGAGTCGGGAAGAACAACACTATAGGGATTAGGTGTTCTGGTGGGAAAAGGGTATGAGAGGGATGAAGAAATATCTGATGGAAGGGTTGAAGGAGAGGAGATATCAGATGGTGAAGAAGGTGGTTCCGAGAGGATGAATGAGGAGGAAGAGGTGGTGGAGGTCTTTGAAGAGGGAGGTGATTGAGGGGAACCGTCAAGGGGTTGATACACTTTGAGAGGGTCATAGGAGATCCTTACTCTTTTTGGTTTGGTTTCTGGTTCAGCAGTTGCTTTTCTCTTTTGTTTCCGATCATTATCTTGATTCCCAGAGCTTGACGATGGATTCATGATGAATTTGCAGATATTGGAACTGCTAGGGTTTATGATATGAAAACAAAGAGAGAGAACGAAAAAGAAAACTGAATGCAAAGTGAGAGAAATATGAGAGGGAAAAGAAACGTTTGAAGAATATAAATAGAAAACTGAAAGAGAGTAAATGATGAAAAGCATTTAATGTTACGTGACGTGAGGAGAGATAATAATGACAAAAGACGTGATTTGCACAGTTACCTAAGTAGACGTCCCCTCAACTGCACGCACGCTTGTCCAGGAGTAGTGACCACGTGTTTACCATCTGGATAGCCAGTTACAGCTGTTTTGCTTTTAAAGAGATTCTGAATCTACTTAGACAATGAAACGTTAGTAATAACTGAATCACAATTTCTAATAGATTTCAATCAGAACTTCTTAAGAAAAAAATTTCATTTCAGAAGATACCCATATATAAGAATTTCTCATCTTCTCATTCTGTGCTTGTTTCTGAAGACCCATTTTGTACCAATTATATTGAATCCATCTGGTCTAGGAACAAGATCCCAAACATCATTCCTTGTAAACTGATTCAGTTCTTCTTGCATAGCAATTATCCAGTCTGGATCTTCTAGAGCATGATCAACAGAAGTTGGCTCGATCAAAGATACAAGACCTAATTGACAGTCTGCATTGTTCTTAAGGAATGCTCTTGTTCTGATTGGATCATCCTTCTTTCCAAGAATGACATCTTCTGAATGACCAGAGATGAGTCTGGATGATCTTCTGACAGATGGTTCTTCAGAAATGCTTAGATCCTCCAGAGAAGCTGATACTTGATCTTCAGATTCTTTGCTTCTGAGAAGCTCTGCTTCTGATGCGTTGCTTCTTGGCTCAACAACTTCTGATATATCAATATCACAATCTGCAAAATTATCAAACTGCTTTGGTTTTTCAGAACCAAGCTTATCATCAAACCTGATATTGATTGATTCTTCTACAATCAATGTTTCAGTATTGTATACTCTGTAGCCTTTTGAGCGTTCAGAATATCCAAGAAGGAAACATTTTTGTGCTTTGGAATCAAACTTACCAAGATGATCTTTAGTGTTCAGAATAAAGCATACACATCCAAAAGGATGGAAATATGAAATGTTGGGCTTTCTATTCTTCCACAATTCATAGGGAGTCTTATTTAGAATAGGTCTGATAGAGATTCTATTCTGAATATAGCATGCAGTGTTTATTGCTTCTGCCCAGAAATGCTTAGCCATATTGGTTTCATTGATCATGGTTCTGGCCATTTCTTGCAGAGTCCTATTCTTTCGTTCTACAACCCCATTTTGCTGTGGAGTTCTAGGACAAGAGAAATCATGGGCAATACCATTTTCTTTGAAGAATTCTTCAAAGGATCTGTTCTCAAATTCACCACCATGATCACTTCTGACCTTTATGATTTTACACTCTTTTTCAGATTGAATCTGAATGCAGAAATCAAAGAACACTGAATGAGTCTCATCCTTGTGTTTCAAGAATTTCACCCATGTCCAGCGGCTATAATCATCTACGATGACTAATCCATATTTCTTCCCTCTGACAGATGCTGTTTTGACTGGGCCAAACAGATCAATGTGCAAGAGTTCTAATGGCCTTGAGGTAGAAACAACATTCTTGGACTTGAATGCAGGTTTGGAGAACTTGCCCTTCTGACATGCTTCACAAAGAGCATCTGATTTGAATTTCAGATTAGGGAGTCCTCTGACCAGATTCAGTTTGTTAATCTGAGAAATCTTTCTCAAACTAGCATGACCTAATCTTCTGTGCCAGACCCACTGCTCTTCAGAAACAGACATAAGACAAGTCACCTTCTGACTCATAAGATCTTGCAGATCTGTCTTATAAATGTTGTTCTTCCTCTTGCCTGTAAATAGGATTGAGCCATCCTTCTGATTTACAGCCTTGCAAGACTCTTGATTAAAGATTATATCATAACCATTGTCACTCAATTGACTGATAGATAAGAGGTTATGTGATAATCCTTCTACAAGAAGTACATTAGAAATGGAAGGAGAGTTACCAGACTTTATCGTTCCAGAGCCAATTATCTTGCCCTTCTGATCTCCTCCGAACTTGACTTCTCCTCCAGACTTAAGCACCAGGTCTTGGAACATAGACCTTCTTCCTGTCATGTGTCGTGAGCATCCAGAGTCCAGGTACCATGACATATTGTGCTTTGTCCTTTTTGCAGTCAAGGATATCTGCAATAGGAATAATCTTATCCTTAGGTACCCACATTTTCTTGGGTCCTTTCTTGTTAGATTTTCTCAAGTTCTGATTGAACTTGGGTTTAACATTGTAAGCAATAGGAGGAACAACATGATAATTCTTAATGTGAGTTTCATGATATTTCCTAGGTTGTGTCACATGCTTTTTGGTGTGTGTTATGTGAAAACTTTGAGCATGTGAAGTGTGCCTAATATCATGGGAGTGGCCATACTTGAACTGATCATACAATGGCTTGTATGTGAATTTCATTTCATCAACAGGTTCAAGTTTGTATGGGGTTTCACCCTCAAAACCAATGCCGACTCTTTTGTTTCCAGACACAGCATATATCATAGAAGCTAGCTGACTTCTGCCAATACTTCTAGATAAGAACTTCCTGAAACTTAAATCATATTCTTTCAGAATATGGTTTAGACTGGGAGTGGATTTTTCTGAATCAGAAGGAGATCCAACATTATTGGATAATTTTAAAAGTTTTTCTTTTAATTCAGAATTCTCCAACTCAAGCTTCTTTGTTTCAAATTCAAATAGCTTTTTCAGCTTTTTGTATTTGAGACTGATCTGAGACTTGAGTTCCAGAAGTTCAGTTAGACCGGAAACTAACTCATCTCTAGTAAGTTCAGAAAATACCTCTTCAGAATCTGATTCTGATGTAGATTCTGATCCGTCATCTTCTGTCGCCATCAGCGCACAGTTAGCCTGCTCATCTTCAGAGTCTGAATCATCTTCTGACTCATCCCAGGTTGCCATAAGACCTTTCTTCTTATGAAACTTCTTCTTGAGATTTTCCTTCTGAAGATTTGGACATTCATTCTTGAAGTGTCCAGGCTCATTGCATTCATAGCACATGACTTTCTTCTTGTCAAATCTTCTGTCATCAGAAGATTCTCCACGTTCAAATTTCTTTGAACTTCTGAAGCCTCTGAACTTCCTCTGCTTGGTCTTCCAGAGTTGATTTAGCCTTCTGGAGATCAGGGACAGTTCATCTTCTTCTTCAGATTCTGATTCTTCAGGATCTTCTTCTCTAGCCTGAAAAGCGTTAGTGCATTTCTTGATATTGGATTTTAATGCAATAGACTTACCTTTCTTTTGAGGCTCATTTGCGTCCAGCTCTATTTCATGACTTCTCAAGGCACTGATGAGCTCTTCCAGAGAAACTTCATTCAGATTCTTTGCAATCTTGAATGCAGTCACCATAGGACCCCATCTTCTGGGTAAGCTTCTGATGATCTTCTTTACATGATCAGCCTTGGTGTATCCCTTGTCAAGAACTCTCAATCCAGCAGTAAGAGTTTGAAATCTTGAAAACATCTTTTCAATGTCTTCATCATCCTCCATCTTGAAGGCTTCATACTTCTGGATTAAAGCTAGAGCTTTAGTCTCCTTGACTTGAGCATTTCCTTCATGAGTCATTTTCAAGGACTCATATATGTCATAGGCCGTTTCCCTGTTAGATATCTTCTCATACTCAGCATGAGAGATAGCATTCAGCAAAACAGTTCTGCATTTATGATGATTCCTGAAAAGCTTTTTCTGATCATCATTCATTTCTTGCCTTGTCAGCTTTACGCCTCTGGCATTTACTGGATGTTTGTAACCATCCATCAGAAGATCCCATAGATCACCATCTAGACCAAGAAAGTAACTTTCCAGTTTATCTTTCCAGTATTCAAAGTTTTCACCATCAAATACCGGCGGTCTAGTATACCCATTGTTACCGTTGTATTGCTCAGCAGAGCCAGATGTAGATGCAGGTGTAGACTTTTCACTTTCATCAACCATCTTTTACTGACGCGTTTTTCTCTTCCTGAGTCTTTTCTAAACACGGTTAAGTGTTTGCACCTTAGAACCGGCGCTCTGATGCCAATTGAAGGATAGAAAAACACTTAGAAAGGGGGGGTTTGAATAAGTGTAGCTTTAAAAACTTGACAGATAAAAATAAATTGCACAGTTATTTTTATCCTGGTTCGTTGTTAACTAAACTACTCCAGTCCACCCCCGCAGAGATGATTTACCTCAACTGAGGATTTAATCCACTAATCGCACGGATTACAATGGTTCTCCACTTAGTCAGCAACTAAGTCTTCCAGAGTCTACTGATCACACACTGATCACTCCAGGAACAACTGCTTAGATACCCTCTAAGACTTTTCTAGAGTATACTGATCCACACGATCACTCTAGTTACAACCTGCTTAGTTCACTCCTAAGACTTCCTAGAGTATTCTGATCCACACGATCACTCTAGTTCCTTACAACTTAATGTAATCAATTCTAAGAGTATTACAATTGCTTCTTAAAAGCGTTAATCACAAACTGTGATATTTCTCTTAACGTTTAAGCTTAATCTCACTAATATATTACAACAGCAATGTAGTGAGCTTTGATGAAGATGAAGATTCTGAGTTTAGATTTGAACAGAGTTTCAGCAAGTTGAATAAGCGTTGTTTTGTTCAGGATCGTTAACCTTGCTTCTCATCATAACTTCATATTTATAGACGTTGGAGAAGATGACCGTTGAATGCATTTAATGCTTTGCGTGTTCCGTACAGCATCGCATTTAATGTTATACGCTTTTGTCAACTACCTCGAGCCTTGTTCACGCTGTGTCTACTGACGTAGCCTTTAGTAGCTTTTAACGTTCCTTTTGTCAGTCAGCGTAGCTTGCCACTTGTACTTTCTTCTGATCTGATGTTTGTGAATACAACGTTTGAATATCATCAGAGTCAAACAGCTTGGTGCATAGCATCTTCTGATCTTCTGACCTTGAAGTGCTTTTGAGCGTGATACCATCAGAACTTCAGTGCTTCTGTTCTCTTGTTCTTCTGATGCTTCCATAGACCCATGTTCTGATTCTGCTTCGACCATCTTCTGATGTCTTGCCAGACCATGTTCTGATGTTGCATGCTGAACCCTTTGAGACAAAGCTTCTGAGCGCTGAATTATGCGTACTCTTTATATATTTCCTGAAAGGGAAATTGCATTGGATTAGAGTACCATATTATCTTAAGCAAAATTCATATTATTGTTATCATCAAAACTAAGATAATTGATCAGAACAAATCTTGTTCTAACAATGTGTACTGCAAAACCAGGTGCTGCTAGTTTGCTGGTATGTTTGAAGTAACATGAGTTTCTTTGTCTATAGTTAGAATGACATATTTATGCCAAAAGAAAAGAACTGTGATTCTAGACTATTCTACATCAGTCATCTGCCAACCCAACCCAACTGTAATTTAGGATTTTCCTTCGGTCCCTTTGGGTGACTCGGGAAAATTCGTTAGTGGTACTATTAATTGGTTGACAATGGCACCTAGAGGTTCACATTATTCATGGGTCATTGTTTCTTTTAATATAGAGAAGGAATCTTATCAAGATTTGTTGCAGCCTGCTTACGAAGACGCCAGTGAGGTTACTTTATCCTTAGGAGTTTTGCAGGATTGTTTGTGCATACTTTTGATAGGATCAATTTAGCATCTAGAGGAATAAAACAGTGAAAATAGAGAAATGCAGTGAAGAATATTGATATATTGAAATGCAGTGAAGAATGTACTACAATTTAGGGAATTAGATGCAGAGAAAATAGTAAAGATAGCTAGGTCATTCGAGACACCTAGAGCCTCCTCTTGTAGTGAAAACTACGTAATAAATTTCTGCATACCACTGCTCATCAACATCCTTCCTTTAAATACCCTAAGAAATACTGTTTCTCTCTTCCCATGTGCAACTAGGGCCACCTGTCATTTCCCTCTCTTCCCATGTGCCACCAGTGCCACCTGTCCTAAATCATGCATTTTAGCGTGAGTAAGGATTTTGGGTGTGTGCAAAAAATTCCTTGTGGCCCCACTGCCTACTCCACTTTCTGTGGCCCCCACCCTTACATTCTCTAGTATATGTTTTAGCAAAACTATCAATTCCTCCCCCTTTAAAACTCTCCTTGAACTCAAGGAGGAATCCAGGAAACTCTTTCCTTAAAGACTCAACAGATTCCCATGAATTTTTAAATTCTGGGAGCTCCTTCCATTTGACCAGCACTTCAACCTCCCCTTGTGCATTCCTTCTAGTGTCCAATGCTTCTTCAGGTCCTGGTTCCAAACACCAATCCTCATTCATGCAGACTGGTAGGGGCTGAGATATTGCTTTGGGGCCTATTGCCTTTTTTAGTAAAGAGGCATGGAACACTGGATGGACTCTGGTGTCTTCTGGCAGTTTCAGTTCATAGGCCACTATGCCTATTTTCTGTATCACTTCATAGGGCCCATAATATCTAGGGCTCAGTTTCTTGTTGACCCTCTTGGCCAACTTCTTGAGTTTGTAGGGTGCTATTTTCAAGTACACCATGTGTCCATCCTCATAAGCAACCTCTCTTCTATGTTTATTTGCTTGTGTTCTCATCTGGTCTTGAGCCTTTAATAATTGTTCTTGCATCTCTTTCAACATTTCATTCCTCTCAGCTGTCAACCTATTCACTTCCTCCACTACTGAGAGTTGAACATCACCCTTTACCAAGGTAGGTGGAACTCTCCCATAGAGTGTTTCAAAAGGAGTAGTTTTTAGAGATGCATGATAATTGGTGTTGTACCAATATTCAGCCCATGCTAACCACCTAGGCCATTGCTTAGGCTTCAATCCTGTCAAGCATCTTAAATATGTTTCTACACACCTATTCACCACCTCTGTTTGGCCATCAGATTGAGGATGGTAGGCACTGCTGTATTTCAATTTTGTTCCAGCTTGCTTGAACAATTCTGACCAGAAACTGCTTAGAAAATTTTTGTCCCTATCTGACACTATTGAGCTAGGAAACCCGTGCAATCTCACCACCTCCTTTACAAACAACTCAGCTATGTCCTTGGCTGTATAGGGGTGACTAACTGGTAAAAAATGGGCGTATTTTGTTAACCTGTCCACCACTACCATAATGGTGTCTACCCCTTGTACCTTGGGTAACCCTCCAATGAAATCCATAGAAATGTCAGTCCATATCTAAGTAGGTACAGGCAAGGATTGCAACAAACCTCTTGGAGTGAGGGTTTGATATTTGTTCCTTTGACAAACCTCACAAGCTTCTACATATTCCTTAATCCTTTTCCTCATTCCCTCCCAATAGACCACTCTTGCAATTTTTTTATATGTTCTCAAATAACCAAAGTGACCACCAGCTGCCGTGTCATGGAATTCATGTAAAATCCAAGCCACTTGTGGGGACTGCTTAGGAATAACCACCCTTCCTTCATGATACAGCCTTCCTCCTCTCAACTGAAATCCTGAGTGACTAATAGGATCACTAATGAGAGCTTGCACTATAGCTCTCAGTTTCTCATCTCATTGTACTTCCTCTTCCAGCCCTTCCCATGATTCACATTGTATGGTAGTAATAGTGGCATATTGCATTTGCCTTGACAAGGCATCTGCTGCACTGTTCTCCCTGCCAGGTTTGTATTTTATTTCAAAATCAAACCCCAACAATTTGGAAATCCACTTCTGTTGGTCCTCCCCCATAGTCTTTTGTTCAGTGATGAACTTTAAACTCTTTTGTTCTGTATGCACCTTGAAATGCCTTCCCAACAAGTAAGGCCTCCATCTTTGAATAGCAATTACAATAGCCATGAGTTCTCTTTCATAAACAGACTTCTTTTGGGCTCTACTTGATAAAGTTTGACTCATGAATGCGACGGGTCTGCCCTCCTACATCAAAACAGCCCCTATCCCTTTTCCTGATGCATCTGTCTCCACCACAAATTCCTTGTCAAAATCCGGCATTACTAACACTGGAATAGTAGTCATGGCCAGTTTTAGGTGTTCAAAAGCTTCTTGTGCTTGTTCATTCCATACAAACCTATCCTTCTTCAGTAGTTAGGTTAAGGGCCATGCTATTTTCCCATAATTTTTCACAAACTTTCTGTAATATCCAGTCAGCCCCAAAAACCCTCTCAGACCTTTAAGTTCTTTGGGAATCGGCCATTTCAGCATATCCTCTATCTTCTTGGGGTCAGCTGCCACCCCTTTTCCAGAAATGATATGACCTAAATATTCTATCTCCTCCTGGACAAAAGTGCATTTCGTACTATTAGCAAATAATTGGTGGTTCTTGAGAACTTGCAATATCTCCCTCTAGTGGACTTTGTGATCCTCCACCCCTTTGCTATAGATGAGTATATCGTCAAAAAATACCAAGCTAAACTTCCTTAGATACGGCCTGAGGACTTCATTCATTAAGGCTTGGAAAGTGGAGGGAGCATTTGTAAGTCCAAAGGGCATTACCAAATACTCATAGTGACCTTCATGTGTCCTGAAGGCGGTCTTAGCTATGTCTTCTTCTCTCATTCTGATTTGGTGATAGCCTGACTTCAAGTCAAGCTTAGAGAATATCACTGACCCCCCCAACTCATCTAACAATTATTCTATGACTGGTATAGGAAACTTGTTAGGAATAGTCACCTTATTTAAATCCCTATAATCTGTGCAAAACCTCCATCCTCCATCCTTCTTCTTGACTAGTAGCACTGGACTAGAAAAAGGACTAGTGCTATGCCTAACTATCCCAGCTTGCAACATCTCCTTAACTATCTTTTCAATTCATTTTTTTGATAAAAAGAGTACCTGTAAGGCCTCAAATTTGGTATGGTGGCGTCAACTTTGAGCTTAATAGCATGGTCATGATCCCGGATAGGTGGTAACCCTGAAGGTAGGTTGAAAACACCTTCAAATTCTGCAATAATTTGATCCCAGTCAAACACCGAATCTGCCTATGGTTTCTGTCTCCTTCTCTCTTCTATCGCTTGCACATAGAATTCCACTCCCTCATTTGCTAGAGCCTTTAACATGGTCACCCCGTAAAATATAATTCTCCCCTGCTACTGTCCATTTTAGACATAGTTCACCAAAATTAGCTTCAATATTACCAAGGCTAGCTAACCAATCCATGCCCAATACCATCTCAGATCCACCTAGCTCTATCAAAAAGAAATGTTGCTGAAACTCCACCCCTTGAATCTGAAATTTCAGGCTCTCACACACACCATGATTTTTTACCCTGTCTCCATTTCCCACTTTTATCACATAAGCTGGGGTATCCACCAATTTAAGGTCTAACTCAGTGACCAAACTAGAGGCTATGAAATTACTGGTGGCCCCTGAGTCAATCAAGGTCAGCACCCTCCTTTTTCCTATCTCACACCACACCTTGAAGGACTTGTTCGAAGTAAAACCTTCCTTACTTTGTAAGGACAGCTGCAAGGTTTTTAGTTCCTCAACCTCCACCACTTCATCTTTAATACCCTTCTCCCCTTGCTCCTCCTCTTCTCCATCACTGCTACCTTCACACAACATCAATTTCAGGTGTTTGAATTTGCACACATGCTCCCTATTCCATTTGTCTCCACATTTGAAGCATAGTCCCTTTTTACTTTGTTCTTCTAATTCAGCGGGGTTCATCCTCCTTCCTTTAAATTTATCAGAGGTAGTTGGGCTCACCTTCTCAATGTCCTTCCTCGCTCCATAAAAATCACCTGGGTCCTTGAATTTGACAGTCCCTCCTCTATACTTCCACGATCCTCCTCTTCTCATCACAACCTCGTTCTTCTCTTCAATTAAAAGTGCATGATCCATTAACTCAGCTAAGTCATGGCTTTCATACATTTTTAATTCAGCTTGAATTTACTCCTTCAATCCATTCAAAAAAATTGAATCTAACATCCCCCTTTCCTCCTTGCGTAATGGTGCTACCATCATCTCAAATTTGTCTCTATATTCCATCACTGTCCCTTTTTGTCTGAGGCTCGGTAAGGGTCCAAGGGAGTTATGTAACAATCCAGGTTGAAATCTTCGTATCACCGCTAGCTTGAACTCTTCCCATGTTCGCAATGGTGCTTGCTTCTCCCACCACTGAAACCAGTTCAGAGCCTTCTCCTCCAGCGTTAGGACTATTGCATCTACCTTGTCATGCGTTCGTATCTCGTTCAAACAGAAGTAACGTTCCACTCGCACCAGCCACCCATACGCGTATTCTCCCTTAAACACTGAAACTTCCAACCTTCTTCTACTTCCATTAAATCTCTAACTGTTACCATCGTTATTACGACGGCGTCTAGGTTGCGAAACCGATGATGCATCGCTCATTCCACTCTCATCGTCGTCGTCGTTGTTTTCGTGATTTCCCCTTCCCTGCGGTCAACCCTAATTTCGGTGACGGTGTCTGTGTTCTTCACGCATCAATTGACGAATCTGATCCATGGTCACTTGCGGTTGTGCGTGTTGCTCTATCATCATCTGTCGTATCTGCTCCATTGTTACCTCCATGTTATTCATCCTCTGTTCCATGTTCTCTACTCTGTTTTCCATGTTGCTTCTCGTTACAACCATCCACTTCTTTAGATTAGAACCAAGGCTCTTGATACCAAATTGATAGGATAAATTTAGCATCTAAAGGAATAAAACAGTGAAAATAGAGAAATGCAGTGAAGAATATTAATATATTGAAATGCAATGAAGAATGTACTACAATTTAGGGAATTAGATGCAGAGAAAATAGTAAAGATAGCTAGGTCATTCGAGACACCTAGAGCCTCCTCTTGTAGTGAAAACTACGTAATAAATTTCTGCATACCACTGCTCATCAATATCCTTCCTTTAAATACCCTAAGAAATACTGTCTCTCTCTTCCCATGTGCAACTAGGGCCACCTGTCATTTCTCTCTCTTCCCATGTGCCACCAGTGCCACCTGTCCTAAATCATGCATTTCAGCGTGAGTAAGGATTTTGGGTGTGTGTAGAAAATTCCTTGTGGCCCCACTTCCTACTCCACTTTCTGTGGCCCCCACCCTTACATTCTCAAGTATATGTTTTAGCAAAACAATCAACTTTCTAATAAATATACTTTTTGAGGACTGCCACACAAGTTTTATCATGTGTACTGCAAAACCAAGTGTTGGTATGTTTGAAGCAACATGAGTTTCTTTGTCTATAGTTAGAATGACATATTTATGCCAAAAGAAAAGAACTATGATTCTAGACTATTCTACATCAGTCATCTGCCAACCCAACGTAAAATGCTTTCTCTCTTTTTCACTGAATTTTCTTTTGTTATTTTTCCATTATTATTCTCTATGCTTAGGTTGGATTTACTTGATTAATGGCAATTCTGTTCCAGATTTGAACCCTGTCCAAGAAAGTGCTAGGTTCAATAACCAATAGCCTGAACTGTAATTTTATTTCAATTAAACATTTATTCACATTTATGTTTTTTCTAATGATATCATAGAAAATATGACTAGATTCGCGGCTTCTGCACATTGTGTCGACTGCAAATATGACTTGATTTTATAGATCTGTTGCCTCAATTCCCCAAGTCTCTATGCAAATGCAACTTGAATTTGTTGAGGTTAAACTTAGGCCAAAGTTTTTTTATATTCGTTTTTTTAAAAATAAAATACTAATTTTGACATCCTATAACATAAACATACATTATTGAAGATCAAAACTTAGTCAAAATCGCAATTTTTTCAAAAAGTTGTATTTCGAAAATGATTTTTATGAAAATCTATTTGAAATAGCTTCAAAATCAAGTGATTATTTTAAATTTTGATATCCAATTTTTTTTTCATAAATAGATGAAATATCTAAAATCACATTTTAAAAATAACTATTTAAACAAAAATTTTATTTGAAGTTTTTATAAAACAAAATTTTCATTCGAAGTTTTTATAAAAAGTTTTTTTGTAAATTTTTTTTCACAAAATTATATAACACTATAAAAATTATTTTAAAAAAAATCCAAAACAAACTGGCCCTTAATCTTATATAGAGTTTATTTTTGCTGGCTGGTTGCATTTGTTATGGATTGATTGGAAAGGGCTCCTCTTCCCATAAATGTTATTGCTAAAATGTCAAAAAGTGTAAATAATCTATAACTTGTTGCCTCGTTCAATTAGCATATTGGTTCTTCAAAGACATACATGTTTCTGTGGTTCTTGCTCTCTCTCACATACATTTGTTCTCCATACATTTTTATGGAGAAACAAAACATGAGCAATTGAGTTAGTGATCATAACCGTTTAATCGGCTAGAAGAGTCCGTCTTCTTGCAAACCTTTATCAGCTGCGTTGTTATTACCAATATAGTGGAGAACCTTTAGATCATACTACTCAGATAACAGTTCAAAGTATAGAGAAGGACTTACCATCATTCATTTCTCTTCTCTGTAACAAATTCATCAAAGAATCATATCTAGCTAATAAACCTAATCTATCTAATTTTGAACAAGTCAATAAAATAGATATAAACCAACTCAAAAAAAAAAAAAAAACACACACACACACTCAAAAATAGCCTATAAATAATAAAAAAATATAATATGGATTGATAAAATAAGAAACTATAAAATTAAATCCTACACAGTACTCCCTCTCTAAACATATTTATAATTATATTTATAAAAAAAAATTACTTTTTAGGTTAATTAAATTATCAATGTATTTAGTTTATTATATAGGTCCAATATTTTAATTAATCAATAAATTCACATCATTATTTTTCAGAAAAGTTCTTACCTAAAATAAACAAATCATTCACATGAATATAGTTTTATAATAAATATAAATAACAACAAAATCAACAAAAATAACTTTTAGTAAATAAGAAATATCCGACTTTGACTGTTTAAAAGTAAAAATTGTGAGTGCATATCACAATTTTCTCCGTGCATATTTAAATTTCGTTAAAATGATGTGAAATATCACAATTTTCTCCGTGCATATTTAAATCTCGTTAAAATGATGTGAAAGATAGTTCCACTATGTATGTGCCTATTATTTTAAAATGATTAAATATGTTAAAGATTTATTCTTAAAATTGTTGAATGAAATTCTAATAATTCAAGTGCTGGTTAACATGGGGTGTAGCCACTTATAGCAGTTAGAGAAAAAACACTCTTAAGAATTTGGAAAAGCTATTTTGCGTTTGTTTACTCTTGATTTTGTTAAACAACATCTAGTCTTCTGAATTCGATACTTTGGTTACTCGCATGTTCGACTAGGTTGATCCTAAGACATATGTGTATAGTGTTTTATTTTAGGTTCTTTGGATACTAAGGTATTTGATAAATTTGAAGGCAATGCAGATAAATGTAAATGTTTGATTGTAAAGATAAACAACAAAGAAAGATAAATTTAACCAAAAAGTAAAGGTTTCGACTGGAAATGTAAATGAAATGAAAATGACTTTGAATGCAAATAAATTGCTTAAGAAGTTAAAACGATGTTTTAAACGTACATTTCTAATCTGAATAGGAAATCGTCCGCCTCAAACTGATGCATATACGTGCCCCAATAACAATCTTCTTTGTTTTAAAAGGGGGAAACGAGGACGACTCTTCCCTCTCTCTATATATAACCTTCATCTTCAACTTCTTCAAATTTTTCCAAAACTCTGAGCTTTCAAACATTCATTTATCATGATTCTTACCCAGAAAAACTATCAAGCTTTTTCCTTACAAACAACTTCAACAATGACACCACCAAAAGTTAAGAACACTAAGACTAGCAAGCAACAAGAAGATGCTACATTGCATGTGAGTATGTGACTAAAATTGTTGGTCCGCTGCTGATGAGGAACCAAGAGTTTTTTCCTGAACCACCTCTTTCTGAAGAGAAACTCAAGATCTACAAATCCTAGGTAATAATCCCTCTCATCATTTCTGGTGAGACTCATGCTTACATGGGTCCTTCACTTGGTCATAATGTTGATGTAGAAAAACTTAAGGAGTTTTTTTTCTAGTTTATCACCGAACCGAACCCACAGTCTGTATAGCAAAAATTGCTGCTAATGATAGTGCCAAAGTAGGTTCTAGTGTTCCAACTGTAGATGATCAGGCAAAGTCTTCGACTGACACCTTGAATAAGGAAAAACCTTTTTATCTAGATTATATGAGTAATACCCTTAGAGTGTTTCACTCTTATCCTTTGACATAGGATGATGAGCCATACCTTGCCTGATTCACTAAAGTTGAGAAGAAGAAAGCTCCATTATGGAAAGAAATGGGCTTTTATGATGTACTTCTTTTGTCGAAAGTAGGATCAACTTACTACCAAAATATGTTAGTAGCTTCACTGTACTTATGGGAAAGTTCCCATAACACTTTTTACTTTCCTTGCTGAATGTTAATGCCCAATCTTTTTGGGCTTCGACCAACTAAGGAGTTCTTCGATCCTAGTGAGATGAACGAAGAATCCATCAACTTCGACTCTTCCCGAGCAACCTTTACTCACTATATTTATGACCATCACGACTCCTTAAATGACAACGTTTCTAACGAAGAGCATATTGCCTTCTTAGCGCTGTGGTTGTCCAAGTGCATCTTTTGCTCAAAGTCACTTCATGTGGCGAAGAGATTCTCGACTCTAGCGAGCCAGCTCCATGCAGGGTGCAGGATCTGCTTAAATCAGTTGATCCTGGGCTCCCTTTATTAATCTCTCGGGGAATATGTGGACACCCTGAAGAATTATAAGTTGGGGAAAAATATGTTATCTACTGACCCATTTTGGTTACTACAGTAGTGGCTAAATGCCACCTTCGAACCATCCCACTTGAAAAGGTATATTATCAATGAGGAAGATGAGACCATCAAGAATAGGATCATTGAACGAACACGTCTGGTTCTTGTGACTCTAAATGACGAAGGACCTACTTTGAAGGATTCCTTCACAAGTTACGTGTTGTTGTATGCGAAGCGCTACAATTTTCCCCTTCGATGGCCCTGAGTGGTTCAAAAGGGATTTCCACGCCCCTTCGACTGATCAAAACGCAGAATCTCTGACTATTTAGGAAGCATTCCTTACCCTAAGAGTGATTTCCACTAGATTGAGACCTTCGAAGAACCAAATAATTTTGGTCAGCTATCAGCCAAACCTTGTGTATCGACAGTTTGGTCTCATTCAACCAATGCCAAAACCACTGTATGCCAAGAAAGGTGCCATTTGTTTATACAACATGTCCTTTGATCGGTCACCAATTATACTTAGTTTCCATCAATTATTCAACAAACACCCGTCATTTTGATAACACTATGGTTTATCTTTTATTTCTTTATAATAAGTTGTTTCAGTTTTCATGTTTGGTATTCGTGCATTGCATTAGTTTGAATTTCATGTCAATTATGATGCTTTTGATGCTTGGTTTGGTAGTGTTAGTATTTTCAGGTGCTAGTGAATAAGTCAGAGAAATTTGTGTAAAGACGAAGGGAATTCTGCAAAACTCAGAATTGAGATTACTCAAGAAACACCTGTGTCCGTGTCACCTGACACAGCCTGTGTCAGGATATGGAGTTGAAGCATACAAGAGAAGGAAAAACAGAAGCCTGACACGGGTGCCCGTGTCACCTGACACGGCCCGTGTCAGTAGGGCTGAAGCAAGGAACTGAAAAGGCTTAAGTCAGAGGGTCAATACGGGTGCTCGTGTCGCCTGACACGACCCATGTTGGCAGGCGCGAGAGGAAATTTCGATTTTTGAAAACTTAAGTGTTTCGATTCATTAAGGGTACCTTGGACTTTCTGCGTTGTTGTTTGGTGACCTGATACTATTTAGACCTAGTTTTTGAAAGTATTTGGCATCTTTGATCATATTGAAGAATTATATAGGAGAGGAGAGCGGGCAAGGGTTTTAGAAAACAAAGATCTTCAAGAGAAAACACAATTGAAGACCAACATAATCAATAATCTTTGTAATGTCTACACTTTATTTTGTAATTGTTTTGACTATTATGAGTAGCCAAACCCCTCAATTCCAGGGGTGTCCCAAAATTGCAATTGTTATGAACCTATTTCCATTATCTTATGCTATTTATGTTTTTATGAGTTTAATTTACGGTGCAAAGATCTTAATGCATTTTCTATTGGACAAATAGTTATTGATTTACGATTAAGGTTTAGGTCGGACAAACTACCTTAACGCTGTTTGCACAATAATACTACGGTGAAATCGCTTAGGAATGAAGATTTAACCGTAGTAACCGATCAATTCTTGTTAAACAATTTAAATTGCTTGATATTCTCATACCCCAAATTTGACCCACTAAGACTTGTCGCTTCTTATTTATTTTCATTGGAACATCATTTAAAATACGTATGTATTAAAATATATACATATATAAGTGCGATCAAGATTATAAAATGGGGGTGTACATTAAATAAAAGTGTGTATTCATTTGAACTTATTATTCATAAAATATGAGGCCCCTATTCAAATATTCAAAATTATTTTGAAAATTGGATTTTATAAATTCTTGGGTTCATTCACACTAACATTTTGGGTTTTATAATTATTCATTTTCAAGTCTATTTAAAAAATATAATAGTTTACTTTTAAATTATTTGTATATCTTAAATAGAAAATACTTGCTCGCACTTATATACTTGCAATTGGCTGTTTATTATGAATAAATAACATAACACAATTGATAAGTAATAAAATTTACAAATAAGAGGTCATGGGTTTGAACCTCGCTATTAGACATTTTTTCCACTTTATTGTTACCAACTTTAGTTTAATTTTTATTAATTTTTTTTTTTGAAATCTTGGTATCCGGCTATTCGACCGGCTAATCTAAGATGGGCCTAACATGACTCGAACTCAGAATCTTGAAAGGAGCACACTCTAAAGACCAAGCCTCCACTGCTAGACCAACTTTTGGGGGTTAATTTTTTATTTGTTTTTTTCATTCAAAAATCACAAAAATTTCTTTTATTTATTTATTTTTGCTTTATTTTAATTTGCATTTTTTTAAAGATTATTATTTTTATTAAAATCATGATTTTGTTTACTAAATAGTCAAATATTCCAACAATAAATCAAAATAGCAAGTTTTAATTAGATTTCTATTTTTGGCATTTTTTCTCATCTTGGAGAGCAAGTAAAAATCTTTTAAGAAAATATTAGTTAATCATTTGAAAATCACACTCAAATTATTTTTGATTTAGACTTTTAATGAGTAGTTAATATTTGATTTTTTATTCTATATTTGTTGGCGTAAATTACCCTATAAATATCATTAATTTTTGCACAAAGGAAGAGCCATTTTTGATACACTAACAACAATTTCATACACACACTCACATATAGATTTTCTATAACACAAATCTTACACCAATTTTCATCCACATTGTTCATTCACAAAATTCACTACACACATGCCATTCTTAAGATCATGTGAATTCACTACACACATGCCATTCTTAAGATCTCACTTTCACTCACATATACTTCCACTAAAAAAGACTTTTTCTTTCAATAGTCAAAATCTCAAACTCATTTTTGTACATATTTTTTAACCTATCCATATACTGTAAATATTACATTTACATAAAAAAATTCACTTTGACTACTAACCACTAGGGATGTTCAAATGAAACGGTTATTGGATTAATCCTATTCAGTTATTAAAACCCAAATTATTATTATGATTTTAACAAAATTCATATTTTGATATATTATTAATATGATTTTAACCAAATCCATATTTTGAATATCCATGTCTAAAATAAAAATTAAATTGGTCTATTTTTTTTAAAATCACGAAAAATCATACTTTTAAAAATATTTATCAGAATCGAAAAAATCGAATTTTATGGAAATACGAAAAAATTGAAAATCAAGTTTTTCGGAAATACAAAAAATTAATTTTTTTTTTAAAATTTGAAAATTCGATTTTTTCTGAAATATGAAAAATCAGAATTTCAAAAATACAAAAACATAGAGTTTTTTGGAAATTTGAAAAAAATTGAGCTTTCTGAAACATGAATAATCGAGTTTTTCGAAAACAAATGAAAAATCAAGTTTAAAAAAAATGAAAAAATTGAGTTTTTTCGAAAAAAATGAAAAATCGAGTTTTCGGAAACACGAATAATTGAGTTTTTCAGAAATATGAAAGATGGAGTTTTTTCGGAAAAAATGAAAAATCGAGTTTTTACACCCAACATAAACAATATGTTTCTCATTTATAAGTCAACATGGCAACTTCATTCATCATTACTCAAAATCATCCTTTAGAAATACTTTAGCAATAACTAAGATTCAACTATGAAACAACCAAACGTTCATCCCTCCCTGAGTGTTACATATTAGAGCATGACCCGACTCGACGTAAGCAACAGAAGATTAACATCTTCTAAGCCACTTCGAAAGCGCACTAATCTTCTTAACCTGCGCGTTACCAACATAGGGGTAACATTCAAACAGAAGGGGTGAGATATCTACCAATATAATTGAGATTATGATAAATAATATATTGGAAATAGATCATATAAAATTACCACATCGCGGTGTTATCATCACAAATCACTTCACATCATTATATTCAACAGACAATTCAATTCACGATTCTAGTCACAACACATCACATAAATTCATACACATGCAATATAGAATGAGACACTAACAATGCACATGCATGTGGTACCCAAAGGTTCAACCCCCATCGCCAATTGCCAATTAATAGAGGCATCAAATAAGGCATAAGCCTTCATCATAGTTTGCCAATCCAGACCATCACAAAATATGCAAATGTATGTGATTCGATGAATGCAACGTCATATACTCATCAACAACAAAACTCGTCGCAAGGCATACGCCTATATCACCGTTCTTACCAATAAATAGAGGTAAATTATCAACATCTCATCGTCACAGGTTTATTATTATAAACTCTTTCATCTTCGTCACAACATCATCGCAACAACAGCACAATAACATAAATTACATCTCAACAATCAAAACAACATCGTCACAACAATATCATCAACAGGTACTACAACTTCGTGTTATCAACAAAATATAGTAGCATCACGACATCAAGGATATATCACAAAGAAAGAAACAACACAATTGTTAACAACTTCAGCGTATTAGCAACAATGATCAATAACGACTTAACAACAGTTTAACTCTACTCGCAACTCCACCTATGTACAACAACTAGATAATACACCGTGTCGACTAAATTATACTACGACCGTCCCGCATGATTATTCGGAAAATTTAACTATTTTTAATTAATTAATTATCGGCTAAAATTTCTTATTTATTTTCGCTGATAACTACTATATAATTACTACTAATCACTGTATTCTTTTTCTACTAATTAATTTCCAGAATTTTGCAGCTATTAAGGTTGTTCTATTCACTCTAATAATACTATTATATTATTTCATTACTAACATCGTTGTTAATCATTTATACTACTATTTCTACAGTTTTCAACGAAATAAACTTTTGTTACATTCACTTACATATGCTAACTATCTCGTGTTATTCAATTTCTATCACTCACTAAAACATTTATTTATCTCCCATGGATTAACAGGTGCCATCACTAATGCCACTTTAGATTAATTAGGAAGGACTTATATTAAATACATAGCCCAGGGACTAACCATAAGGAACTAAAATCACTACATGATGATAACTAGTTATACACGATGTTACATGGTTTTACAGGATGCTACATGGATATACATGATAGGAAACATTAATTAGTGGGGCAGTCACCACATTATCTAGTGACCAACGTCACTCCCCCCTCTCTTCTGTAAGTTTATTGAGTGCGCCTAAAGGGGGTGAATTAGGACTTTAAAAATTTATCTGGTTTTTGAATACTTGTTCTTATTTTTCTGGTTTGGTGCAAGAGTTTATATATATGTTTCTTTCTTTTTTGGTTTTTGATTTACGATGAAAGCGGTAAATGCGGAAAAGTAAAGAACACAATGATGTATACTGGTTCTCCTCACAGTCCGAGAGTACTCCAGTCCCTTTTCAATATGAAAGAGATTTTACTATTGTTTGTGACTTGTACAAGACCCACACAAATACTAAAACCAGTTCTCTTGGATTTTCACTAAGTACACTAAGAGAACAATCCTCCCTTAATGACTCACTTGTTTCCAACAATCCTGGACAACAAGATTTCAACCACCAAGAACAATCCTCTTGGATTTACTAACTTGATTATGAGAACAATCCTCTTGGATTTACTAACTTGATTATGAGAACTATCCTCTCACTTATCAAAAAACCCTTGCTTCCAACAATCCTGGATAGCAAGTCAATAATAACCAAATATATTTGAGTAGTAATGTTGTTGAACATATATCAATCACTAGGATTGATCTTCTCTTTCAAGCAAGACAATTCATAATGATATAATAGTACTCAAGTGTTTATGTATGAATGAGAAACTTTTCTGAATTGATATGGAACAATGTGTAGAAAAAGTTTCAATGAAAGTTCAAGTATGAAACACTTGTATGAAAATATATGAGAAAAAGGTGGTAAATTGTAATAAAAGAAGTGAGGCAATGAAATATGATATGCATGGTATTTATAGGTGACTATATGCCTCTTAGAATGTTTACATATTGATAGAACAATACAATGGTTAAAGGTTTGAAAGATAAATTCGTTTGGATTCAAAATATGTTGAAAAGGTCACACTGGTTCAGTGGTAACCTGTTACTTGAAATGAGGTAATCGGTTACATGGTTACGTTACAACCCAGAAATTCAAAAACACGAGCATGTAACCAGTTAGCTAAATGATGTTACCGGTTACATCAAGCAAAAAAGCCCAGAAACAAAAGATGTTAGCTACTTCCAGCAATGTAACCGGTTACATGAATGTTGGTAACCGATTACCTAAACGCAAAGGTAGAAAATGCATGTTTTTCAAGGTTGGAAACTTATGCCATGCATATATGAGTTTGGACATGCATGTGTATGAAAGTTTATATGATTTTTGAGCACTAAGGAATATCAATGTAAAAGGATTTAGCTTGTACCATTATGACATAAAGATCAATTAATCAAAGCTAATCTCCACGAAGGTTACAATCTTGATCCATAGCTAATTTGATCTTTTTGCTCATCTTTTATTGATGTATACTCATGATAGTTGTCTTCATCAAAACATAATGTTGGAGAGGCTTGCCTTCACATCTTCTACATATGGGGCGTGCGCCCCTTCCTCCTATATAGTGGCACTCGCCACCTCTCTTCTTGCATGAGGGGCGTGCGCCTCTCTGTCAATTTTTTCTTCTTTTTTACGCACAGACTTAGCAGTTACTCAGTTTTTCGTTCGATCCTCAATCTCAAATCAACACAACAACAAAATTACAGCCACATAAAAAAATTAGAAATTATACTCAATCAACACAGAATAATTGTTCAACAACAATTCATTGGCAAATGACAATTTTTCAGTATCAGCCACAACGAATCAAACACAAACACAGACAACAAACATCACAAAAAATAGTAGTGATTTTAACAATCCAAAACCCCACATATCATCCATCATATTCCCGGTTGCAGAGTTAGAACCCCCACCCTCACCTTGGATTGAAGACCGCTCTACAATTTCCGGTCGAATCCAAGCTCCGCCGTAGATTCCAACCTTGCCATAGCTTCCCACCATATACCTTTTTCTCACTTTCTGAAATTTTCTTCTTCACACCAATTCACGTTTCTCTTTTTCTCTCTTCCAAACCTTGCGTCTCTTACTGTTAAAAATAAAACCTAATTCTTTTATTTATAAATATACCTTATATCTCATATATTTTCCATCAATTCTATTGGGCTTACTTTTGGCACACTCCCCACTACTACCACTTCTAATATAACAACTTAAATCCATTTAAATAATAACAATTTTATTCTAATATTACTAATAATATATTATCTCTACCACTTAATTAATCCATCAATTAAAATAATACTCTCAAGAAAAATACCAATAATTCTCAACTCCGACAATTCCAATAATTAATTTCGATAATACTCCAAAAATATTTACTTAAATATTCGGGCATTACATACATCGCCGTCGCCACAGGACGGGACGCTGACGAACCGCGTCGGAAACGCCCATGACCATACCTCTGACGCGACGCCCAGATCCACACGCCTCACGTTGAACACCTTCACCTGCCGTCTCCGACGCCCAAGGTCGCAGCTCCCGCATCCACCATCTCCGATGATTTCTTACGGTTAGTTTTCTTTCTATTTGATTCATGTTGTTTGATTGTGTTGAATAAGGGTTTTGTGTGAGATTGAAAGAGTTAGTAAAATAGTTTTTCTTTTGAGAGAAAGAAATTAAGAAGAGGAATACGTGAATTTATGCATGTTTCTGGTTTTTGCCCTTCATATGTTACTGTAACTACTTGTTTTATTTTATCATTAATCATGAGCCACGTGTCGATTCTATATTGGTTGATCCATTAACTTTGAAGTCAAAGGAATCCAAATTTTAGTATGATAATAATAAATGAGGGGCCCCCTTCACGTGCCTTTCATTGGTTTTTTTTTCTTTTCTTTCTTTTCTAATTTAATTTTTGTTACTATGTTACTAGTGTATGGGCTTGGATCATCATCTACTATTATGCCAAGACCTAGAGAATTTGTCTTGCCACCTCCCAAATTATACCCGTCATCCCCCATTTTATGATATTTCCAAAATGTCCTTGATACTATTAACTTAAAATTTAAATAATTTTTGAAAAAAAATTTCTGTGGAAAAATCAGTCATAAAGTAAATTTCCGATACCTTTTAGCAAATTTTCAGTACCTTTTTTGTGTCTTTTTACCGGAAATTTCTAAATATCCGGTGCGATTTACCAGATATTTTAAATTTCCGGTACGTTTGGAAACTCATTAACTCCTACCGGAAATTTCCCAAATTTCCGGTATATAACACGTTACCGGAAATTTCAAATTTCTAGTGTGTATCGGAAATTTTCCTAAGCTTGAAATTCCTGGTATGGAAGATGAAGTTTTATATCTTTTCGGTCCTGAACCAGCAGCTTCAGCTTCTTCTACGGATTCTTGCGGTGATCTTACACAGTACTTCGTGACAGATACGGTATGTTTACCTCATGTCATACACTTTTTTTTTTGTTTATATCATTTAATGAAGTTATGTCATTGTAATTTTTTGTGAATGTCAGATTTTTGAATCACGAGATAAGGTTCTAGAATGGGCACTTGCTATTGGAAGAACTCATGGTGTTGCTGTTGTTACAATCCGATCCGATTTTGCTAATGGAATGCGAGGGAGGAAGGATAAATTTATTATGAGCTGTGACCGAGGGAGGAAATTACAAAAAGAAAAATGAAGTCGCGGCCCTTCTGATGGCAATTATACTATGAGGCTTAGATGTCCATTTAGGCTGAGATCTGTTTCGAGTGGTATCAGTTGGAAGGTGATGATTAGATGTGGGATGCATAATCATAGACTAGATAAGAATATGTTAGGTCATGGCATGTTGGGGTGAGGCGTACCTATACCTTTGGAATCTATTCATGGCTCTCTTTCACGTATTCCTCTTCTCTTCTCTGACTCTTTGTTTTCTCCAATTTTCAATTTTTCCTTATTTTATTATTTTATGAAGATATAGTCAATAGTTAGTAAAGACATACACAAATAACACCTCCCCTCTACTAACTACATCACAAGCCCAGTAACATTCTTTTCTCAAAATTCTCCCATAATTCAACAAAAGCCAAATAATTTCCAATAAATAATTTAAATCTCAATTAAATTAATAAATGGAAAATATGGGTGTTACACACATCAGTTTACGAAACAGATACATCTCAGTAAGAGAATGAAATCCATCATTACCATGAAGAGGAATCTAATGAATCAAATATCATAAGGTGTAATAACAGGCTAAAATCCAATTTTTGTTTGCCTATTGGAGATAAAATGGTTGAAGTTATTGCCAAGGTTGGAGTTTCTTACGATATTCATGGAAGTGGCTTAAAGAAGAAGTTTTTGGAACATAAACAGTTTGAGAAAATAAGTGTGGAGGGTATGAAGGTGCTTACGAATTATTCCCCATGATTATAGGAACCTTAAATATAAGGAGAGGAGGTAGCAAGATAAAGAGTAAGAGGATCGGTAGCATTATCAGAAAGGGGCAAGCTAACATTTTCTTGATGCAGGAAACAAAAATGGTGGAGATTTCAAAGTTGATTGCCAATAGCTTTTGGGGAGGATAAGAAATAGGTTACTATTTCTCAGCCTCAGAGGGGTCAGCGGGCGGTCTCCTAACGATTTGGAAAAAAATTCCTGTCAATGTTTTGTTCAGCTTCCGCGGATCAGGTTTTTTGGGCTTAAAGGAAAGTTGGAAGAATGGTACTTTCTACATAGTTAGTATTTACTCTTCTTGTTCTATATCTTTAAAAAGGGATTTGTTAGTTTTGAAAACTAAATTTACTGATGGAGAGTGGTTATTGGGTCATGATTTTAATATTGTGAAGACTAGGAACGAGAAAGTTGGGAGATATTTGGATTCAAGTCTCACGGAGAGGAGGGAGTTTTCTAATTTCATTGATAGTTCCGGTTTAGAGGATGTTTCTTGTAAAGGTCGGAAGTACAGTTGGTATAGTGGAGATGGGAGGTCCAAAAGTAGGATAGATATATTTCTTGTTTCCGATTCTATTATCTCCTCGTGGGGAGTTGTAGGTCAATTCATTGGATTACGGGATGTCTGCGATCATTGTCCGGTTTGGTTAGAAGTTGATAAGGAGGATTTGGGGCCTAAACCATTAAAGTTCAACAACGAATGGTTCTCTAATAAATATTTTTTCCCTTTTGTAGAAAAGGAGTGGAAGGCGATGATGGTAAGAGGTAGAGGTGATTTTGTCTTGAAAGAAAAGATTCAGTTGATAAAAGAAAAGTTGAGATGTTGGAATAAAACAATTTTCGGGAAGTTTGATTTGGCGGTAGAGGAAGGGGTTAGAGTCTTGAATGAGACGGATGATACGGTAGATACAGATGCGGAGAATTTGGCATTGAATAGAGAAGCTAGTAAAAGTATTTGGTTGAACCTTATGATAAAAGAGAACATGCGTATCCAAAAGTCTAGGTTAAAGTGGTTGAATGATGAGGATACAAATAGTAAATTCTTCCATAGAATGATGAAGGAGAGAAGGAGAAGGAATCATATAAGCTCTATTGTCACTAATAATGGGATTGTGAATACGGTAAAAGAAGTAAAAGATGAGCTGAGAGTGCATTTTGAGGAAATTTTTTTAGAAAGTTGGTTGGATAGGCCTATTCTTGAAGGGGTTGCTTTCAAGATGTTGAGCACGAAGGATAGTCTTCGTTTGGAAGTTCCTTTTTCGGAGGAAGAGATAAAAGATGCGGTTTGGAGTTGCGATGGGTCGAAGAGTCCGGGGCCGGATGGTATGTCTCTTCTTTTATTTAATAAGTGTTGGTATTTTATCCAAAGAGATGTGTATGCTTGATTTAAGGATTTTCACTCCGGGGCGGTTTTATCTAAGTCCATTACTTCTTCTTTCCTATCGCTTATTCCGAAATCTTCCCACCCATTGGGATTAGACGACTATATGCCGATTTTCTTGGTGGGGTGTATATATATAAAATTTTATCGAATTTGTTGGCTAGTAGGATTTAAAAGGTTTTATCTAATGTCATCTCCAATAGTCAAACCGCCTTTGTTCTGGGGAGACAATTGGTGGATGGTGTTCTTGTGGCGAATGAACTGGTAGACTATGCATCTAAGTAGGGAAGGGAATGCTTACTTTTCAAAGTGGATTTTGAAAAGGCTTATGATAAAGTGTGTTGGAATTTTTTAAGATTCATGATGAGGAAAATGCATTTTGGCGAGAAATGAATGAAGTGGATGGAGGCTTTAATTTTTTCTAGTAAGATGTCAATGTTGGTTAACGGTAGTCCAACGTCGGAATTTGGGGTGAATAGAGGGTTACGCCAAGGTGATCCAAATTCACATTTTCTTTTTGTTATAGTAGAAGAAGTATTAAGCTCATGGTTGATAAGGTGGTGGAAAATGGGAATTTTGTGGGGTGCAATGTGAATGGGATTTGTTTCATAGATGTTCTTCAATTCGTGGATGACACATTGTTAGTAGGAGATGGTAGTTGGAACCACTTATGGGCCATAAAGGCGGTTTTGAAAGATTTTGAAATTGTGTCGGGGCTTGGTATTAACTACCACAAAAGTAAGCTTATTGGTATTAACATCAACCCTCGCTTTTTGGAGATTGCCACCTCTTTCCTTGCGTGTAGGACGGAATCGAAAGAATTTAAATTCCTTGGAATCACTATAGGGTCAAACCCTCGAAGGATCAATTATTGGAGACCGTTGGTGGATAAGATGAGGAAGAGATTATCATCGTGGAAAGGTAGATGGGTGAGTCTTGCCATTTTTACCTTATATTTTTTCAAAGCTCCTATGAAAGTGATTAAAGAGTTGAATAAGATCCAAAACAACTTCTTGTGGGGAGCTTCGAAAGATTCGAGGAAAATGCATTGAGTTGGATGGAATGAAGTTTGTTTACCGGTAGAAAAGGGGGTCTTGGATTGAAAAGATTGGATGTTTTTAACAAGGCACTTCTTTACAAATGGAGATGGAGGATTTTAGAAGGTACCAATTCTCTTTGGTTTCGAATTTTGAAATCACGATACGGAGATATTAAATTACAAGCTATTCATGGAGGAGGTAATAAAGTTCGACGTCATTCTTGTTCCATTTGGTGGGCGGATTTATGTTCCTTGGGAAAAAATCTCTCGGATAATTTCTTCAATTCTACTGTTTTCAATGCGTCTGTTTTGCAAGAAGTGTCAGTCCCTTGTATGGGAGGTTGGCTTAATGGCTTATGGCAGTGGGGCAGCTTCGGTATCTCGCCTGCTGCGGCAACAGCAGTAGCAGCGGACCTGCTGTCTTTGAAACAACTGTTGATCGGTTCTGGGCCGGTTGATGCAGGCCGTGACAACACCGCTTGGAAGTTGAATGATGCTGCTGCCTACTCAGTTTCGTTCGGGTATTCGGCTTTGTGCGCGCGGTACATTCCTTTTAGCCCGCCTCAGATGTTTGATTCTGTTTTTTGCTTGATATGGAAGGTGGATGCACCTTTTAAAGTTAGATCATTTGGTTGGAGATGTTTCCTTAATATAATCCCTTCAAAGGATTTAATTTTTCAAAGAGGTATTATCAATCTAACTTCCAACCTTGATTGTGTTTTATGTGGTTGCATGCCCGAATCTTTGTTCCATTTCTTAGTTGGATGTCGAGGGGCGGAGGTAGTTTGGTTTGAGATGGCCGGTTGGTTGGGGATGTCGCATGTTTTGGCTCATGATTTTAAGGAGAGTTGCTATAGTTGGTGTTATGCTTGTCATAATCTTAATTTAAAAAAGGGCAAAGAGGGGAGCAATTGGTTGGCCATTATATTGAGTATTTGGTTGAGAAGGAATGGTATTATTATTAAATATAGTGTTTAGAATGCTAGAGACGTCGTTTGGGGTTGAAGGCTCTCATTTGGAGATGGTCTTACATAGGGATATTACTCATCCCAATTGCAACTTCTATGAATTTAGCAAAAACCCTTTGCTATACTTATCTTAGGTTCGATTTGGTGTGTAATTTTCTTTCTATTTGGCTTGTTTAAGCCTCTTTTGTAATCGTGTTTGGGCTTTTGTCCCGTTTCAATATATCTTGATTAAAAAAAATTAGGCCTAGGAAACTCCAAATTGGATGGAACCAGTTGTGTTAGAAAAATAACTTACACAACCTTAATACTTAAGAGGTTTATATTTGTATCATACATTTATAGTGTACAATACCATTAGGAATTTAAATGTTCTGTTTTAGATGATATGTAGAAATAATGTGACATAGTTGAGTTGAAATATATAGAATTAATAATAGAAATACCTTATTGGGACTAGATGACTTGTGTTTTTTTTACAAAGACAAACTTAATTGATATCATTAATCAAACAAAGTTCAATACAAGGAGGTACATATCTGAAGAGACTACGCCGAGACCAAGAATTGGCCGCCTTAGCTAACGTATGGGCAACTGAATTCGCTTGGCGCTTAATGAAATTTACCTCGAAGTTCGAAAACAAAAATAACAAATGCTGAATAGTCTTAATAAGAAAGCTAAATTCCAAAGTACCAACATGAGATGCATGAATAGCCTTAGTGACATATTAACAATCACTTTCAAAGATGACGTGGGATAATTGAAGAAAAATTGCATTCTGAATTGCTTCCTTTAAAGCGGTTGCTTTAGCTTTGACAACGGAAAGAAGACCCACATCCCAAGACACTCCTGCGGAAATAAACCTTCCCAAGTGGTCCCTAAAGAACCACCATATATTTGTTGTACCACACACATTATTGAAACCTGCATCAACATTACATTTCAGTTGATTAACTGTAGGAGGAATCCAACTTGTTATTAAATTATTAACCGCTACCAAATTATGATCATCTCTAGCTAAAAACCAATCATACCAATTATGATACGCTTGTAAACCAATCTTTAAAGCATCATCTCGAGTATCTTGCCAAACCACATTATTCCTACTCCTCCAAAGGGTCTCAAGAAAAACAGCAAAATGACCCGCATCTCTACGATCCTCACGACTACAAAGATAAAAAACAAGGGACTTAGCATCATGGAAAGTATGCAACCATGGGTCTATAATATATGACAAACCTACTGCCCGCCAACTCTGGATGATGGAAACGCAACCGAAAAAAATATGCCATTCATCTTCATCCTCTAAATCACACCAAGGACAAACAGACGGACATTGAACATGGAGTTGTTGTAGCTTTGCACGCGTCGGTAGGCAACCCCTACAAATCCTCCATAACAGGTGTTTAGCTCTAGATGGTGCAAAAATACTCCAAATAATCTTCCACCTACCCTCGATGCTATGATATCGATTGTTGCTTTGTATACCATTCCAAAATTTATAACCCGATTTCACACTATACTCACCATTTTACTCCTCTTGCCAAATCAACCTATCCTCCCTCACATCCTCTATTAGAGGAACTATAAGAATAATTGCCGCTCCTTCTGCGTCAAAAATCTGGTTAATCTTACCCACATTCCATTGCTTTATGTTGGGTAACAAAAGATCTTTAACCAATAGTTCATAAGTGCTTTGTGTTTGCGGGCCATTAAGATAACAACTTCCTCTCTCTCGGAGCCACGGGTCATACATAACCTTAATGTTACTACCATCACCAATAGTTCACCTACTACCATGCTTAAGAACAACCTTTTCCTTCCACAAACTACGCCAAACAAAACTTGGGTTATTACCAATCAAAGAATCAAGATAGGAAGAGCGAGGGAAGTACCTGGCTTTGAAGATTCTAGCTACTAGAGAGTTTGGTTTCGACAAAATGTTCCAACCTTGTTTAGCTACCATAGCCATATTAAAGGATTTAAAATCTCTAAATCCCAAACCTCATTCACTTTTCGAAATAGGCATACGATCCCAAGCCAACCACCTTATGCCTTTGTTGTTACCACCACCACCCCACCAGAAAGAGGTAAGCATTTTTTCAATATCATTCACCACCTCATCCAGAATCAAATAAACACTCATGATGTAAGCCGGTATCGACTGAAGAACCGACTTAATCATAACCTCTTTTCTAGCTTTAGATAAAGATCTACCACTCCAAGAATTGATTCCTTTCTAAATCCTATCCTTGATAAAAGAGAACACCGCCTTCTTGCTTCTACCTATCATGGAGGGTAACCCCGAGTACTTCCCTGTACCCATGACCCACCTCACCCCCATCAATTGGGCTAAGTCTTCTTGGGATGGGCCACTAATATTGCGGCTAAATAATACCTCAGACTTTGACAGGTTGATCTCCTGACCCGTTGCCACTGCATAAATGTTAAGAATCTCCATAAGGTTTGTTGCCTCCACAAGATTTGCCCTGCAAAACAAAAAACAATTGTCAGCAAAAAGCAAGTGGGACACACTAGGTGCCCCCTGCATATTTGTGCACCATGGATGTCTCCTCGTGAACCCGCACTTTTAATAAGAGCCGAGAGACCTTCAGATACAAGAATGAAAAGGTACGGCGATAAAGGGTCTCCTTGTCTTGGTCCTCTTCCTGGGATAATAGGTCCAACTCTATCGGAATTAACAAGAACAGAATAGTGCACCGAGGTCACACACATCATAAGCCAATGAATCCAATTCCCATCAAAGCCCGGCCGAAAAAGAACACCACGCAAAAAAACCCAATCAACTCTATCATAGGCTTTACGTATATCGATCTTTAAGGCCAGTTGGGCATTGTTACCAGACGACTTCCTTTTTAAAGCATGAATAATTTCCGTGGCCACCATAGCATTATCAAGAATGAATCTCCCTTCAACAAACGCCGACTACTCCTCCAAAACACACTTATTAAGAACAAGTTTCAACCGATTTGCTAGCATTTTGGCAATCAACTTATAAACAACATTACAAAGAGATATGGGTCGGAAGTCCTTCATGTCTTTCGAGTTTGCACACTTAGGAATAAGACATATATTGGTTTCATTAAGTTCAGTGTGGGAAAAAAACCCCTCTCCAACCACACAGAGGCTGCCATGAAAATGTCATCCCCACAAAGCTCCCAAATTTTCTATAGCTTTTCATGATTTTCTATAGCTTTTACGATTTATAACGATTTTATGAGTGCAACTTGTGTCATAGATATTAAAAGCACATTTTAGACACTTGAGAATAGGTTCTTACTTATATGCATTAAACTTGATGTCATGACATTAAAAGTCTAGTAGATATTATAGGAAGCACAACATCAAGAGAAAAAAGAGTATATTGATATGAGTATAATTATTGATGATATTACTTTATGTATATTACCAAATATTTACTATGTTAGCAAATATTATGAATGTATATGAATATAATTATTATATTATATTAATGATTAACAACACCTATATTATTTTATAAATTCAAAATGCACTAAGAACCATTATAGTTGAGACGCTAATTACCGTTATAAAGATATGGTTACAATGGACTAGACTTCTTTAGCTTGACTCGATCAAGATAATGCTCAAGGATGTTATATGTATACTCTGAATATAAATGTTATATTAAATTAACCTAAAATGCATTGAGAACTATGATACGTGGAATGTCAGCTATTGTTATTAAGACGTGGTTGCAGTAGATTAGACTTCTTTGGATTTTCTCACATCTAGAGAATGGATGAATGTTATATGCATATGTATATGTATATTTATAATTACAGCAATGCTATGTGTACACTAAAGTGTACACCTACACCGTATTGGTGTATGTACGGACCACACTGTTCATGTACGGACGGTACTATTCACCGTCCGTACATGAACAGTGCAATATTATATTAATATTTTTTTTATATTTTTTATTTATTTTTTTAAAAATTTTTTTTTTATATTTTTAAAAAAAATATTTGACAATACCTGCAGATTTACTTGCGGATTTACCTGCATTTGAAATTACTTGCGGATTTACCTAAATTTGTAGGTAAATTCGCAAATAAATCCGCAGGTATTGTCAAATTCGTAGGTAAATCCGCAAGTAAATCTGCAGGTATTGTCAAATCCGTAGGTAAATCCGCAAGTAAAATCCGCAGGTATTATCAAATCCGTAGGTAAATCCGGAAATAAATCCGCAGGTATTGTCAAATATTTTTTTTAAAAACATAAAAAAATAAATTTTTTTAAAAAATAATATTTAAAAAAAATGTAAAAAAAAAAATTAATATAATATTGCACTGTTCATGTACGGACGGTGAATAGTACTGTCCGTACATGAACAGTACCGTCCGTACATACGGTGTAGGTGTACACTTTGGTGTACAAATAGCATTATTGTAATTATAACAATAATGCTATTTGTACACCAAAGTGTACACCTACACCGTATGTACGGACGGTACTGTTCATGTACGGACAGTACTATTCACCGTCCGTACATGAACAGTGCAATATTATATTAATTTTTTTTTTTACATTTTTTTTAAATATTATTTTTTTAAAAAATTTATTTTTTTATGTTTTTAAAAAAAATATTTGACAATACCTGCGGATTTATTTCCGGATTTACCTACGGATTTGATAATACCTGCGGATTTTACTTGCGGATTTACCTACGGATTTGACAATACCTGCAGATTTACTTGCGGATTTACCTACGAATTTGACAATACCTGCGGATTTATTTGCGAATTTACCTACAAATTTAGGTAAATCCGCAAGTAATTTCAAATGCAGGTAAATCCGCAAGTAAATCTGCAGGTATTGTCAAATATTTTTTTTAAAAATATAAAAAAAAAAAATTTTAAAAAAATAAATAAAAAACGTAAAAAAAATATTAATATAATATTGCACTGTTCATGTACGGACGGTGAATAGTACCGTCCGTACATGAACAGTGCCGTCCGTACATACACCAATACGGTGTAGGTGTACACTTTAGTGTACACATAGCATTGCTGTTACACAGTTAAATTATTCTAACCTGCCAAACCCCGAGAACTACACTTGGCAATAGTGAGGTAAATAAGTTCATAAGTTTATTAATATTTTCTATTGAAGATAATTAAGGATTCTAATTAGTTAAATAACTCTATTGTTTTATTTTAATTGTATAAGACAGTAGAACTACACTCAGTGTAAGTCTATGATCATGGAATTATAGAAAAACTTAATTAATTCTATGAAAGAGTTAAGAGGGGATCTTATAATAGACTTTTAGGAATACGAAAAGTTCCATTCATGTAGGTCTTAGGAGTCAGAGTATGTTACATCCTGCTGAAAGTAGCCTCACCCTTTCATTTTTTTTTAATAGGCAAGAAATCTATTAAAGTTGAGTAAAAGGGTACTCATCCCATGTACAAAGAGAAACAAAGAACTCTAACTCTTAAAACAGAATAGAGTTAGATTGTGCCAAGTATAAAAATGACAACCATCCAACAAAGTACAAGATTGCGATAGCCAACTCCAAGATCTAAATACAATAGCTGTCATACAATCATCAAAAGAGGGATCGATTTGGTTAAAGATGACGTCGTTCCTCAAAAATACTCCAAGTCGAAGCAAGCCATATATTTGCTAATATTTTCCTGTGCAACACACTCATCACCTTTTCCATATTGTAGAAACATGACTTAAGCTCCTCCAACGACATATCTTGAAGAGGACTTAACCAACTTAGCACTTTCCTCCAAATATTGTCCGCGAATGAACAAGAACCAAATAAATGATCCGCCGATTCTTTAGCCCCCATACATAACACACATAAAGCATCATTGACATCCGAAATAATGTTACATTTGAACAATTGATCCCGAGTAGCTATCCTATTCAAAAAAAGTTTCCAACCAAAGAAGAGCACTTTTAATGGAACCTCCAACTTCCACAACTCAGTCAAGACCTTTAGAGTACTCGCTTGGCACACTTCCCCTACATGTTCCTCAGCCCAAATCTTATCATAACATGATTTTACCGAGAATCCACCATCTTCCGTCAACATCCATTCAAAACTGTCTTCAAAATTCCTGCGCAAAGTTATTGCTGCCAGCAAGTCCAGCAAATCGTGATAAAGAAATGAATCTGGCAGCTCCTGCAAAATGCAAACAGCATCTAAATTCTAAGACCAATTGTTTCCAGTCCATTCTCCAACAACAGCGACATTGCAGGCCTTGTCCATAGAAGCCTCGTAAACCTCCAGAAATGCTTCCATCGAAGCTTGATTGCCCATGCAAATGGACTGCCAGAATGCAGTATTAACGCCATTGTTAACATTCACCTTAACAGCACCTGTAAAAGAATTACAAATAGCCTCACCCTTTCATATTTTGTGCTTTTTAAGATAAGCAGACATGTAATGACTAAGGACCAAGAAAACATACAAATTAGAGAAATCCTGAACCTTCAAGTTACCGCTTCAAAAAATTTATTTTTGCATGATAGTTTTTTTTTGTAAGCAAGTTATACTGATAAAGAAAAAAAGTTCTTGGAAACTCAATTACAAAGCGGCAAAGCCGAAGAAAAATTACAAACCAAATATAACCTAACTTAAGTAAAACAAAGGGCTTTTGCTAAACTCATAGAAGTTATAATTGGGATGTGTAATTTTTCCGACAAAAGACCATCTCCAAACAAGCACCTTACAACTCCAAACTAAGTCACTAGAGTTGCTAGTCGAGTTGTTAAAAAAAATGTCGTTCCTACATAACCATAAACTCCAAACTATGGCCAACCAAATACAACTCTCCTTTCCACTCTTAACTTTGTTATGAAGACAAAAAGAGATCCAACCCCAAAAACTCTCTTTTAAATCTTCAAAATTAGAATAATGCATTCCAATCCAAGCCGCTATCTCTTTCCAAACCGCTTCACGACAAAAAAAATTGCAATTAGCCAGGAGAATTTCACCTCGCAAAAGCTAAAATCACCTTGCAATGCAACAATTGCGGGGTTGACTAAATACCCCGAAAATACGTTAGTCACAACTTGTTGCAAGGTGATTATCACTTTGCAACTTTGTCAGGTGACTATCACTTCGGAACTTTGCCAGGTGAATTTCACCTCGCAACACCTGTCCCAGAGTTGAGCCGAATAAAGCACGCGCGTCAGAGCAGAGTAGAGCACGATGTTCAAAAAATAAAAAGAAAGTTGTGAGGTGAATTTCACCTGGCAAATTTTGAATAGACAGAAAGTTGCTGAGTGAGTTTCACCTGCCAAAGTTTTTAATATTTATAATATATATATATATATATATATATATATATATATATATATATATATATATATATATATATATATATATATATATATATTAATATATATATATATATCATATTTATTATAATATATTTCTGTTTTATAAAAATAGTAAACTAAAATCTATTATATTATTTATTTATTTATGAAAAAACGAAAGAAAAAAAAACTGTATACCTAATTCTAAAAATTTCACATACTAAAAAATTTCACCTACAGGTTTCTAACAATTTAACATACACATATTCTAACATTTTAACATATTTATACATAAAATCATATAAATTTCATCAAAAAATTTCTAAAATATTATACACAAATCTAACCATCACTACTTACATGATACAAACTTCAATAAAAAATGCATAATTTAAACTAGTTCATACAACCCAATATAAAATAACAAACAATTTAATTCATATGTGTACCTTAAATAATGGATTTGATGAAAAAACTAAAAAGAACTTTGAAACCAGCAAGTAATTTGAGTCTTGAATGTGTTGATTTATGTTAAAAATGAAAGCTTTGAGAGATTTTGAGGGTTTTTAAATGTGGAACCATGGTTGGGAGGAAGAGAGAATGAATGAATGAAATTTGTTGAATCTGGAATGTGAGAAAGGAAACTGAAGTTATGGTGTTTAAAGAAAACTTGTGAGGTGAAAAACACCCCGCAACTTTTAGAATCGTTGAGACTTGCTAGGTGATTTTCACCTCGCAATGTTTGGGTCAGTCAAACGCCTACCTGCCACACTGTGCCATCAGTAATTGGCAGACATAATTTCCCTCCAATTTTTTTAAAACATAGTTGCGGGGTGTTTTTCACCTAGCAACTTCATTTTCAAAAATTTCAAATTGTGCCATCAATAAATACTAAACATAATTTTCCCCCCATTTTTTTAAAACATAGTTGCGGGGGTGTTTTTCACCTAGCAACTTTCTTTTAAAAAAATTCAAACTTTCCACCGTCTATTGCGAGATGGAAAAATATTTATTTATTTGCGAGGTGAAATACACCCCGCAAGTGCATTAATTTGCGAGGTGACTAACACCTGACAAACCCACCCTGCTTATATGATGTTTTCTTGTAGTGCTTCGGCAAACCAACAGTCCAAAAAAAGGTGCGAAAGACATTCACTATCTTCATTACAAAGAGCACAAAGAAGATTTGAAGAAGGAATGATAATACCTTTTTTCACAAGAGAATTTCTAGTTGGAATTTTGTTCTTGAAACTTCTCCACACAAAAGCTTTCACTTTAAGAGGAACATCCGCCTTCCACATTAAAGCAAAAATAAAATCATAGTGGTTAGCCGGACCATAAGGAATAGAATAGTTTCGTATCGCTCGGTAGCAAGAAGAAACTGTGTAACGCCGTTGTCCTCTGGCTTCCACTCAGGCAGGTCCGGCCTGGACAGGAAGAAAACTGCTGCTGGCAGCAGCTGAAGAAGCGTGGACAGGGCCGCTGCCGCCTCTAGTTCAGCCGGGCTTCTCACTGCCAAATCGCCCCAAATCCAATCTCCACATACCCATCCTCCCATACTGGATATAGCGACATCCTGCAATAGAGATAAAGAAAATAAATCCGAAAAAATATCTTTAAGAATTCCCGTGTCCAACCAAGACGCGTGCCAAAAAGGAATAGAATTACCAATCCCAACACTATATTTGATATTGGTCTCAAAAAAATTCTCCGAAAGATATTTTTCCAAAGCAATTAAATCCGACCACCATACTGATCTCCTAATCCAATTATTAAATTTTGATTCTCCTATCAAAGCCTTCACTTTTACATTCTCATATCTCGCCTTTAAAACCCGAAACCACAAAGCATTAGAAGCTCCTAATATGCGCCATCTCCATTTCAAAAGGAGCGCATGATTGAATTCCTCTAAACTCCTTAACCCGAGACCACCTTTATCAATTGGAAGACAAACTTCTTTCCACTTAATCCAATGAATTTTCCTTTTCTCCTCCGAAGCCCCCCACAAGAAATTTCTTTGCATTTTGTTGATCTCCCCTATAATCTTCCTAGGAGCTTTGTAGAAAGATAGAGTGAAAATCGATAAACTACTCAAGACCGACTTCAATAGAGTTATTCTCCCTCCAAAGCTAAGACATCTCCCTTTCCAAGAATTCAATCTTTTCCTAAAATTATCCAAAAGATGATTCCAAGAAGAGATTCTTCTAGGATTAGAACCTATATTAATTCCAATAACTTCGAAATCACTTTGTGAATGCAACCCACTAAGAAAATGGGTCGATACTCATCAAGACTCAAAGGATTAGAAGATTTCGGAATAAGAGAAAGGAAAGAAGAAGTAATTGACTTTGACAAAACCGCCCCTTTGTAAAAATCATTGGAAAACAACAACACATCATTTTTCAAGAAATTCCAACATCTCTTTAAGAAAAGAAGAGAAAAACCGTCCGGACCCGGACTCTTCGACCCATCAAAACTCCAAACCGCTTCCTTAACCTCCTTTTCCGTAAAAGGAACTTCAAGAGAATCACTATCTTCCCTACTCAAATAATTCAAAAAGATACCTTCTAAAAAGGCCTATCCAAGCAATTTTCTTTGAATTTATTCTCAAAATGCTCTTTAATCACCTCTTTGACATCCGATACCGAATGCACCATTCCATTGCTAGAGTTGATAAAACTTATATGATTCCTACTTCTCCTCTCCTTCATAACTCTATGGAAGAACTTACTATTATTATCTCCATCATTCAACCACTTAATTCTAGACTTTTGAATAAGCATATTCTCTTTTATCTTAAGGTTCAACCAAATTCTCTTAGAAGCCTTCTTTTTTTCCTCGACACCCTCTGCATTCCAAAACTCCGAGTCATCCGAAGCATTTAAAACTCTAACACCTTCCTCCACTTCTAAATCAAACTTACCAAAGATATTAGTGTTCCACCATCTCAATCTTTCTTTAATAAGCCGGAATTTCTCTTTCAAAACAAAGTCTCCTCTACCATGCACATCTAACCCCATCCACTCCTTCTCAACAAACAAAATGAAGTTTTTGTTAGAAAACAACTCATTGTTGAATTTGAACGGTTTAGGACCCCAATCCTCCTTGTCGACAATCAACCAAACCGGGCAATGGTCCGAAATGTCCCTAGACCCAATCAATTGGCCGATAACACCCCAAAAAGACACAATGGAATCTGCCACTAAGAATCTATCAAGTCTAATTTTAGACTTACTGATCGCGACTTTACGTGTCTATTAGTCGGGATAACTGCAAGTGCACAGTCGTGTCGTGTAGTTTTAAAAGATATCGAATCCACAGGGACTATAAATCGACATACCGTTATCAAAAGTTACTATGTAAAGCTAAGGCTAATGATATTTGGGTTGTTAATAAGGGGAAACTAAAATCTTAAATCTAGGAATATAATAATAAATGGATATCACTATGTATTTCATCTAACTTAGGTGATCCGAAGTTCCATTGGCCAGATTCTAATTAAATCAAAGATCTTTACTAACTATGTTATTTAAAAGTCCTCCTCTCAAACTCTCACTCTATTGATTTAGACTATGATCCTAACTCATAATGTACGCTCTCGCCATCCCACCAGACTTAGAAAAGCTTTTTGGAAACAACGTAATTAATAAAATGCTTGTTTTATGAAGTCGTTATCTACTTAAATCTCCTAATCTCAAACTCTCGCTCTGTTCACTCGGAACATGCTAATATCCCTAACGTACGCTTTCGCCATCCCGCGCGGGTTTAAAAAACTTTTTGAAAATAAATAAGTTCTAATTAGTTTTAATACGCTTTCGCCATTCTTAAAACTAATGTCCTATGTCTACTATCCAGTTAAAGATCTCAAACTTTCGCTCTATTGATTTTAACCTTTGACCGTCTTAAGCCCTCAAACTTTCGCTCTATTGGTTTTAAGACTTACTAATTAAATTAGACATACAAACCAAAAACAAGTGATATTTAATAAAACATAATTAAGCCAATTTATTTCGGATCCCACGATTAACTTACTTTACATACTGATATGTTAATTAATTAGCCAGACATACTTAAAGGAACAAACATGAAATTATAATTATTAAACATGAAATTATAATTATTAAACATGAAATTATAATTACTAACCATGAACATGTGCGTAACTAGATTTGTAAAGATAGAACAATATTATAAGAACAAGAAACTAAAGTAATTGCAAATAAATAAACCTGGAAGTAAAGCAGACGAAACAAACTTGAATAAAATTACGAACAAAACAAATCTTGAAACTTGAATGAAGCTTTGAAATAATGTCGGCAAGATTGTGATCCAAGAGTACATAAATTGTAGGCCTAAAACTAATGGTGTGGTAGTTCCTCAATGTGAGAAACTACCACTTTTACAAAGTGATAATTTATGCCTAAAACTATGAACAGCGCTTCCGCGCCTAAAACTTGGATGCCTTCAAATGAATGCTAAGACTCTTTTTATAGTGAATGGAAGTGGAAGTTATCACGTGAGAAGTAATGGAGATAGTGGGAAGTTGAGAAAATCATGGGGTGAGTGGACTTGGAATTGTCCACGAAATTAATGGAGAAAGTGGCGGGGTCCACGTGCTCTTGGAGACGGGCGTCTCTTAGTGGGCTTGGAGCTTGGAGACGTGCCTGTGAACTGGAGACGGGCGTCTCCCACTTGGAGACGTGGCAGTGGACTGATGGGGACGTGCGTTCCTTGATTTGTGGAGGGTGAGACGGCCGTCTCCCACTTGGAGACGTGGGGGCTTCTGCTTCACGTGGGCTGGGCCTTGCGTGTTCCACTTTGGATTCCTCTATTTGCACCTCCACTTATAATATTTGCCTATTTTCTTCTTTTTAAGTTGATTTTATCTACATTTCATCTTCTTTTGACAAATAGTTCTCAAAATGAACATAAAACCTGAAACAATGAAAATACCAGCATAATACCGACATAAAGCAACATAATTAATATAAAATAGGGAAATAATATATGTAAATCAAGCCTAATATGTGATACATTTTCGCGTTATCAAATACCCCCACACTTAAACCATTGCTTGTCCTCAAGCAATCAACCACATGGTAAAAAGAAATAGTTAAGCTTGATTCGAAACAAGGGCATGACACGACTCCTAATCATATTTGTGTTAGGCAAATGTTACATCGATAGGCAATAGATATCAACACCAAGGATACTGTAACGACACAATGTTCAAAAACTCCCTTCTTATACAAACCAATTCGAATTATGCCATTATAACTCAACCTATATCTCTCGTTTTTCCTTTCACTCTTTTCATTCAAGCGCAATCACATTAAGCCCGTTATCCGTACACGCACATAGTAGGGAAATCGGTTAGCGACTATGATCCTTTTCTTTTCTTTAGCACGGGGTTCTGGTTTTTTAAATGGTGAAGCCCCATCTTTCCCAACTGCGGTTGCGGGGGATCGAACCGTATTCCACCCTACCAAGCCCAGTACCAGTGACCTCTAGGCCAACCAACAGTGGGTGCTAAATATTAAATCCTTATTGGCTTAACAACCGTTGGGCTAAATGACCGTGTGAGGGTCACCTAACTTAGAAGGTTATTTTTCAATCAAAACATTTATCTATTAAAAACAGGATCATTCACTTATATTCATCGACTCCCTACGTAGTTTGTGCTTAAGATGGTGCCGACTGCTAATATAAACTACTTAAGAGCTACTTTGAAAACTTGAGCCTAAGGTCTCGACATAATGGGCATCCAAATTGATATCACATAATGAGGGGGTTTAGGGTGTCAGGACGGTATCGATGTTGTTGAAACATCTTCAAGTCCTTCTAACAATGCCTAAAGTGTGACAACCAAAATACTTTATGAGTGTGCATGCCATGCGTCAAAATTCAAATTTTTGTTGGAGGTTAAAATTTTCAAATTTTGGGGAAATTCGATAACAACAGAAAATCATATATAAAGACTTGACAACATAACTAGAAAACAATAAAGCAACAAATGAAAGCGGTAAAGCTTCCCCCCCACACTTAAACCAAACATTGTCCTCAATGTTTCGATCCAAGGTGGAGAAGAAAAGACAGAACCTATATGGATGCTACCGGCGGGCTATCTCAACCAAATCTGCTCCGCGTCCGGAGGAAATATCTTCTCCTATCATGCTCATCAACGGTGTCACCACTAGCACCAACACTCGTAGGAATGTGCGTGGAGACCCATTCATCTTTGAGATGATCGTCTATAGATTTTTCGCCTAGATATGGTCGAGATGTGATAAGCGATCCATATCTTTATTATCTGCAAATTCAAACAATAAAAGGAAAACAAATAAATAGAAAGCTCGTGGTTTGCTTCCCACGCAACGCTTTGTTTAACGTCGATAGCTCGACGGCTTAAGAGTGCAAGCACTCAAGGTGGTTCTCTTGAGAATGACTCCTCGGTTGAACTTTTAGCAAACCACGTTTTCCATGGCCACTTATCAAGCCATCTCACATATCCCTCACCTTTTCTTTTCTTTCTTCTGTGGGGTGGTTCATTCTTTTGAAATCGCGGTGGCGGTTCTGGATCTATCAGTGGTTTCAGCTTTTCAAGCTCGGGCTTAGTGATATCATCCACCACCTCAAAAGTTAACCTTACCCTCTTATCACTAATGATATCCTTAGTTTCATGGTCGTCTAAATTTCTCTTTTTATGCAAGACTTCAAATAAGGGTGCATTAGTGTTGATATTTTCCAATATCTTCACATACATTATGGATTTGGAGTCTACCTTAGCTTCCACAAAACTTTGCGAGAAAGAAATCTATGGGGTATAGGGAAGAGGAATAACAATAGGTGTTTCCCTCTCTACCTCTTCTACAACCTCCCTTTCAGATGGTGTTGGTGGATTTTTCTCAATCTCCACTCTTTTCTCACTAGAAATCTCTTCAATCACATTATCACTCTCCTCAATCTCATAATCACTCTCCTCAATCTCATTATCACTCTCCTCAGGAATTTCAATTTGTTCTTCACTAATGGTTGTTTCCATATACTCCTCAAGTAAGTGTCCTAGCGACTTTTGCTCAAGTTGGGAGATTTGAGTCTCTAATGCCATGTTGTGAGTCACGAGGGACTCAACCATAGTGGTCAGTTGCCTAAGGGTTTCATTGTTTTGAAGACTTTGTTTGATAAACTCTTGGTTTTGGACGGTTTGTGTCTCTACAAAGTGCTCCATCATGGCTTCTAATCTAGAGTAAGTTAGCGTCTCGTCGAAATCCTCCATTGATGTTTCGAAGTTAAAATTATGGGATTCTTGAGGTTCTTCAAAGGGAGCTAGCGTTGCATTTTGCGTTTCCTCAAAGTGCTTCGTCATCATAGATTCTAGCCTAGAGAGAGTTTGTGCTTCAATGAATTCCTCCATTAAGATTTCGAGGTTGGATTTATGATAATCTTGCGACTCCTCGAAATGTTGGGCGTGGTGATCGTAGAGGAAATTTGGTTGATGATAAGTTGGCGTTGCATTGAAATCCTCTATTGATGCTTCGAGGTTAGAATTATAGGATTCTTGTGGTCCCTCGAAATATTGGGTGTGGTGATCGTAGAGGAAATTCGGTTGAGGATAAGTTTGGTTGGAATTATAAAATTCTTGTGGTTCCTTAAAATGTTGGGATTGGTGATTGTAGAGGGAATTCGGTTGAGGATAAGCTAGTGTCGAATTGTAATCCCCAATTAATGTTTCGAGGTTTGAATTGTAGGTTTCTTGTGGTTCCTCGAAATGTTGAGATTGGGAGTTGCAGAGGTAATTTGGGTGAGAATGAATTGGTGGCGCAGCATTAAAATTCTCCAATAGTATTTCGAGATCGGATTTATAGGATCCAGGTGATTCCTCGAAATACTAGGAGTGGGGGTTATAGAAAAAGTTTGGGTGATACATAGTAGTAGATGAAAAGAAAGAAAAAAAATGCTTTAGTCTCTACGGTGTAACAACGATTTACGATATCGACTTGAATAGTCCCCAGCAACGGCGCCAAAAACTTGATCGCAACTTTACGTGTCTATTAGTCGGGATAACTGCAAGTGCACAGTCGTGTCGTGTAGTTTTAAAAGATATCGAATCCACAGGGACTATAAATCGACCTACCGTTATCTAAAGTTACAATGTAAAGCTAAGGCTAATGATATTTGGGTTGTTAATAAGGGGAAACTAAAATCTTAAATCTAGGAATATGATAATAAATGGATATCAGTATGTATTTCATCTAACTTAGGTGATCCAAGGTTCCATTGGCCAGATTCTAATTAAATCAAAGATCTTTACTAACTATGTTATTTAAAATTCCTCCTCTCAAACTCTCGCTCTATTGATTCAGACTACGATCCTAACTCATAATGTACGCTCTCGCCATCCCACCAGACTTAGAAAAGCTTTTTGGAAACAACGTAATTAATAAAATGCTTGTTTTATGAAGTCGTTATCTACTTAAATCTCCTAATCTCAAACTCTCGCTCTGTTGACTCGGAACATGCTAATATCCCTAACGTACGCTTTCGCCATCCCGCGCGGGTTTAAAAACACTTTTTGAAAATAAATAAGTTCTAATTAGTTTTAATACGCTTTCGCCATCCTTAAAACTAATGTCCTATGTCTACTAACCAGTTAAAGATCTCAAACTTTTGCTCTATTGATTTTAACGTTTAACCGTCTTAAGCCCTCAAACTTTCGCTCTATTGGTTTTAAGACTTACTAATTAAATTAGACATACAAACCAAAAACAAGTGATATTTAATAAAACATAATTAAGCCAATTTATTTCGGATCCCACGGTTAACTTACTTTACATACCGATATCTTAATTAATTAGCTAGACATACTTAAAGGAACAAACATGAAATTATAATTATTAAACATGAAATTATAATTATTAAACATGAAATTATAATTACTAACCATGAACATGTGTGTAACTAGATTTGTAATGATAAAACAATATTATAAGAACAAGAAACTAAAGTAATTGCAAATAAATAAACCTGGAAGTAAAGCAGACGAAACAAACTTGAATAAAATTACGAACAAAACAAATCTTGAAACTTGAATGAAGCTTTGAAATAATTTCGGCAAGATTGTGATCCAAGAGTACATAAATTGTAGGCCTAAAACTAATGGTGTGGTAGTTCCTCAATGTGAGAAACTACCACTTTTACAAAGTGATAATTTATGCCTAAAACTATGAACAGCGCTTCCGCGCCTAAAACTTGGATGCCTTCAAATGAATGCTAAGACTCTTTTTATAGTGAATGGAAGTGGAAGTTATCACGTGAGAAGTAATGGAGATAGTGGGAAGTTGAGAAAATCATGGGGTGAGTGGACTTGGAATTGTCCATGAAATTAATGGAGAAAGTGGCGGGGTCCACGTGCTCTTGGAGACGGGCGTCTCTTAGTGGGCTTGGAGCTTGGAGACGTGCCTGTGATTTGGAGACGGGCGTCTCCCACTTGGAGACGTGGCAGTGGACTGATGGGGACGTGCGTTCCTTGATTTGTGGAGGGTGAGACGGCCGTCTCCCACTTGGAGACGTGGGGGCTTCTGCTTCACGAGGGCTGGGCCTTGCGTGTTCCACTTTGGATTCCTCTATTTGCACCTCCACTTATAATATTTGCCTATTTTCTTCTTTTTAAGTTGATTTTATCTACATTTCATCTTCTTTTGACAAATAGTTCTCAAAACGAACATAAAACCTGAAACAATGAAAATACCAGCATAATACCGACATAAAGCAACATAATTAAGATAAAATAGGGAAATAATATATGTAAATCAAGCCTAATATGTGATACATTTTCGCGTTATCACTTACCATCTCCACTAAACCAACTAAATTTCTTTCATTTGCACGGAACATCCACCAAACCACTCTCCTCAATAAAATCATTAAATTCCCTCCACTCTACATTACTCCTACCAACACCTTGACCAACCCTCTCGCTCCTTTTTTTGACCGCATTAAAATCTCCTCCAATTATCCACTCCCCATCTAAGTATTTTTGTTTTAGAAGCAACAATTGAGACCAAAGGTCACGTTTTGCACTTATTGAACACGCCAAATAAACGTTAATAATGTAAAAAATACCTCCGTTGTAAGAGACTTTATTCCCGAGATAGCTGTTTCCGCTAAAAGAGAAAAGCACTGAAACTGTTTGATTCTTCCAAAGAGATAGAAGGCCGCCCGATAAACCTTCCCGTTACGAATTATATGGCTAATTCTTCTCCTTTTTAATAAACTACCTCCCCCCCTTATATTGAAAGTTCCTAAAATCATTGCAACCGTTCTTTAGACTCTAACAGACCTTCCATACTGTCAATAACCACTCTTTTCAACATGTCTAGCTTTTTCTCTACATCCCTTCTAGAATCACCAGTAACCACACCCAATTTAGCTATGAAGGACTGAAGTTTTCCCTCCACAGAAAAGTCAAAATTCGATAAAATTCTTTGGTTGCACCTTACAATGTCAGATTCTTCAGGTTTGTCTCCATAGGCCACTGTGTCAGACGATAGAACCGGGATACCTTGTGCTAATGGAAGGAAAAGCGAAGATGGGGGTGCAATAGATTTCTTGCGATGCCTCCTTATAATATTCTTAACAGCACCTGACTTAAAATTAGAACATATATTGGGCCCACTTAAGTCTGCTAATTGTTTGAACCTATCCTGCTTTTTTGAAACCAAATCCCTTTCTAATTCCACAGACGGTGACTTTTTAACAGGAGATAAAATAGGTGTGGTCCCCACCTGGAAATCACTACTTTCCAAAACTTTAGAAACTGAAAAAGTGGGTACAGAGATTGAGTCAGTAACAGAAGGGCTATATTATGATCGCGTCTTTTGGCCTCACACGCCACCCTCAAAGCTTCATCAAAGACTGCACCTTCTTTCTCCAAAACACGCCTTTTTCCTCTGCACCAAACTGCTTCCGGTCCAATCCCTCCAACCTTTTCTTCTATTGTTTTTCTGTTATCCTCCACCCCCTTTATGCTATCCTCCGCCACCTTTTGGCTAACCTCCGCCTCACCACCATCCCTCTTCCCTCCCATCCCGACAGAATAATCGCAGGAGCTAATATACTCCCCTTCCTCACCATCTCCGAAACTACTCTCCCCCGAGTGGATATGCAAGACGCTATCGAAGGAAGAAGAACAAATACTACTCTTTGCTAAAGTTTTAGGCTAACGAACTCTAATCATCACTCTAGTAATGTCCATATTACTGCCGGATAGAGTATTCTCATCGCAGCAAACGTATGTCCCAAGTCTGTTAGCCAGCTCAATGAAAAACTCTACACTCCAAGCGTGACAAGGAACTCCATGGACTCTAACCCACATGGCCCATTCTGAATCGAAATCACTTTCTAGCCACGGACGGATCGAACGAAACCATTGCTTCCACCACAACGACGAATCGTTAATCAGTTCTTGGATAACGCCTTCCTCCAACTCCTCTAGTAAACAAAGGTTTGCTCCTAAGGGAAAAACTTTGACTAGAAAGAATCCTTCAATCTCCAAGTGAGTTTGAACATTATATGACTCTCCTGAAAACGAAACCTCACCTATGAAAGCCTTCTTCCATCTTTTCTTGATAAATGAGTCAGCGATGAAAGTGATGAGAGGAGCCTCCATCTCTACCTCCTTAAAACCCTCACTCCTCTTTCCATTGGATACTGCTGCTGCATAGGAACAACCACCCCCTCCAGATCCGTTCCCCTTTGAATTAAGCTGGGGAGATGAAGAAACCAGCTTCTCTATGTCCTTCTGCTGCCTCTTGACATCCTCCACCCCTTTACCCTCCACTCTCTTAAATTTTGGTTGGTTGGCATGGATTTTTTTACCATCTATAATGATGTTATCGACCTTAGTTAAAAATTTTCCTATATACAATAGTATGTTTATTATGTATCTTTGATAAGGTGTAACCAATAATGTCACAATAAATTTTAGTGGGCTTTTCAGGAGTAACAATGGAGACTTCTTTAGAAGATTTTTTGAAAAATATGTGGCTTCACAATAATCTTTTTGTTGAGCTTTTAGGCACCTTAAAGGCCATTGAATTTTCTCAATCCAAGCATTGGTGAAACTTGTGCTGGTGACATGTTCCTCTTTAGTGGTAAAAGCTTTCAACAAATAAACCTCTTATCCTTGGACTCTAAGAAATAGATGGCTTAACTGTCAAGTCTACACTAGGCAGATAATTTTTTTTTATTACTCATGTGAATAAAGAGGCCAATTTTTGTGTCAACTTGTTGAAAAATGAAAGGCTTGGCTTACTTGGATACCATTCCTTCATTATTATACCATATAGGCTTTTGCCAAGTGTTTCTTCCAATAAGTTAGGGAGTCTAAATTTTAGGATCACACACTTTTGATTAAGGGCTTAGTTTGGTCCCCTCTTTTTTGTACTTATCTTTTCTTTTATTGAAATTTTCCTTCAACAAAAAAAATTGTATGTCTCATTATCTATGTAGCATATTCTAGACAATTAGTACATGGTGTTATATTTTCACTAATTTAAATAATTAGTATAGAAATAAAATTTTTATTCAATCACAATTCTTCGCGAAGATAAATTATATTCTTATGTAATATAATTGTGCATTTATAAAAAAATATCACTTATATAAATTTTGTATACCGTTTATAAAACTTTTCGTTGGAGATTGCTGTTAGGGAAATTGCCGACTCGTAACCAGCTCTAGAAAAGGAACATAATAGGTGATAGAGAGGATTGTAAATGCATCTTATGTGGAGAGGAAGAGGAAACATTAAGTCACTTTTTTGGCAACTGTAATGTTACAAAGAACATTTGACTCAAGGTTTTTAAGTGGACAGGAATTAATAAGGATTTATCAGATGAGGAGTTGAGACTTTATTGGATAAATTTTGACAAAATTAAGGATAAAGATGAAAGATTAACAATAGGAGTAATATGGATGGCAACGGCTTGGAATATATGGAAGGTTAGAAACGATATGCTATTTAACGGTAGCCGTTTCATTTTTGATGATTGTTACTTCGCTATTGTCATAGCCTCTTGGAGGTGGTTTAGTATTGTTAATGGTTCCTCTGTATAGTCTAATTTTCATTTTTGGAACAATTTATCTCTGAATTGTATCAAGAGATAAGGTAGACCCCTTGTAGAGTACTCCTTGTATTCTCGTTTCGTTTTAACGAATCATTCCGTATTAAAAAAAAATTCAATTACCAATGGGTGAGATGGAAGTTCCATATTGAAAAGACTTGTATTCATACATGAATTTACATTTAAAATTTTCAGCAATAATTTAAATAAAAATTGAATAGTTTATAAAAATTCATTTTTAAAATGAATTCCTTTTAAAAGACATAATACCATTGGTTGAATTTTTATAAATGATTCATTTTGCATAATAAATTAATATTTAGTCAATTGTTATATTTTTATTGATCCAAATTTATTAAAATTATTATATTAATTTAATAAGCTACTATTTATGTACATTTCTCTAAATATTATTTTGACCGTTGGATACACAACACGTGTATAAAAAATTATTCAAACACCAATGGTGTGATGGTAGTTCGACGTTGAAAATACCTATATTTCCTGTATTTTGCATTTAAGATTTTTAGCAATAATTTAAATAAAAAATTAATAGTTTATAAAAATTCTTTTTAAAACACATAAAATTATTGGTTGAATTGATATAAATAATTCATTTTGCATAATAAATTAATATTTAGTCAATTATTATATTTTTATTGACCAAAGTTTATTAAAATACTTATATTAATTTAATAAGCTACTATTCATGTACATATTTCTAAATATCATTTTGACCGTTGAATTATCAATAAATGATAATAAATTTGTGTTTTGACATTCCAATCTTCATCTCAAACATTCGACACTACTACTATAAAGATTGTTATTCTCTTCCACATTGATTATATTTTCCAACAATGGAAGAGAACAAATGGTCACCCTACTTTATGTCCCAAAACTCAAAAATTGAATCCTCAAAGAACAAACCCCTATGGTTTTCCACACCCACCAAAGTGGGAGAAAAAAGAGGGAACATAGGGTCTCCCCCCAACATGACCACCAACAACCACCGTGAAAATTTGTTGATGTCAACACCATCATCAAAATCACCATCCTCCGGAGCATTTTTCAATGGTCCTAGTGAACAAAAGGAGGATCTGGCTGCAATGCCCTTTAAGAGATGTAAGGGTAGACCACGGGGCTCCAAGAACAAACCCAAGTCCTATATTGAGATTGAAGAAGAACCCGATAACATCATGAAATGGGTTGTCATCAAAATCCCTACTGGAGACGATATAGTGCAGTCTCTCATCAATGTTGCTTTGCATCATCGAGCTAACATCACTATCCTAGGAGGTTTCGGTCTTGTATCTGATGTTACACTTCATAATTCAGTGTCCCAAGTCCCTCCGTTAACAATATCAGGATCCTCTCAAATGGTATCTATCAGTGGAACTTATTTCAATACCTATAATGGAGTTTTCATTGAACCTTTTCATTCTTCTTTTTCCATTTTCCTTGCTGGTGATCGTGGGGAAGTGTTTGGTGGGACTGTTGTAGGCAAACTTAAGGCTGCAGCTGATATTTTAATCACAGCCACTCTTTCGAAAAAGCCTGAGTTTTATAAAGGAGACACCATAAATAAAAGTATTCGAAAAGTTGAAGAAGATGGCCTAAAAGGTGTAAATGGTGTTACGGATGCAAATTCAAACCACCCAAATTATCAATTCCTTGCTCCTCCTCCAGGTTTTGAGGATGTCAAGCCGTGGAACCATTGCATTCATACTAATAATTACTAGATATCAAAACAAAAGCGTTGAAGGTTTACCAGTTGTTTTACTATAAGCTTTTTCATTATTGTTCTTTAAGAAAAACTAAATTTCTTAATGTTATATTTTCTAAGTCTTCATGTTGTTATTTATTCCCCCTCCTTTAGTTTTCTCTATTTTGTTTTTTATTTTATTCGACGTTCAAAATAGTTTTAATGCATTTTATTAGTTGTTAATTTTTTTTTTACGTACACTTTTTAAGCTGTTAACCTGTGAGATACCAAATGTGGTGGTTAAATACCTTAGTTAATTTAATTTGTCTCTATGCATGATTTTAAATACAAAAAAGAAATCAGAATAAAGGAAAATAAACCTGGTTAATAATGAGAAAATTCTCTTGCATTTATATTTATACATGAGGCATTCCATTCCAATAGTTTATGATAAGTAGTCGAATATTAGTGGATAACAACGATATAACTAACAAATAACTAATTAACCGATTTTATGTAATTAACTATGACCACATTCATGTAATACATACCACGTCTCTAAAAATATCTTTCAATATAGAGAAATAAATTTATATACTATATTCTCTGTTTCTAATTCAACTTTCTTCATCATATCATTAAGTTTTAACAACATGTATAATATAGGATAGGTCATGCGATTGATAAATATTATAATGGTTAACCTAACAATGTTAAATCAAAAAGTGATAATTTATCTATCATAACATCGTTATACTAAGATACGATAGGAAATCGACTTTTGTAACTAGAGTTCTGAATTTCATTAAGATAATACTCCCTCTAAAATAAAAATATGACAAGATTATAGATATTAAAAAAAAAATTTGATCATATTTAATCTATATAAGCTTAACAAAAAATAAGTTTATTGCAAAAACTACCCTTCATAAATAATAAATTAAAAAGTTATAAAATTTTAAAATGATATATGATTTATATTTTAGAGTTATTATTATAGAAAAAAATAGAAGCTGTTATTATTAACTTATATTGTATTTTAAAATATAGGAAGTATAGTATATATGATTAATTTGAGAGAGAATATTATTTCTATTATATGTCTCTTTTTCTTTCTAAATGATATTTTCATTATTGTAAAAAAATGTTTCATTAACCCGAAAGTTGAATCCCCAATTCAAAGAAAGGAAATTTATTATTAGTAGTTTAGTAATTAGACTTACAAGTAGGGGTAAAAGTAGGTCAGACCGATAACAAGGGCCTACAGGCTAGTCTATACAGGCTCAGGTCAGGCAACACATTTTTTTAATAAAAAATACCTAGGCTTTTTAATAAGCTTGTTTTTGCGTTCAACAAGAATTTTAAGTCAATCAGGTCGGCCTATTTAAATAAATATGAATAATCTTTATATTATCATTATGTTATGTTTTGTACTTTGAATTAAAATACATAAATAAAACTTTGTTATCTTGAAGAACTTGTGAAAATAAGATGAAAACACCTGATGAACATTGTTTTCATAAGTTCTCTTAAACAAATAGCCTCCTAGAACTTATGCTAATAGGTAAGTTAAAACAAGTCAATGTAAACAAATTTTTAGTATTTTGGTCTTTTAGTTAGTTAGTCTATTTAAACATTATATTAATTACTTATTTACATATGTCTAAAACAAATCGGCTTTTATGTAGGCTAACAGGCTAACCGGACCTTCAAAAAGATCAGGCTCATGCCTAAAAATAAGCCTACGACATGCTAAAGGTCAGGCTTTGGCTTCGATTTTTTTGACAGGCCAGACTTAGGCTTGGCATAGCCTAGTTCGGTTCAGGCTATTTCTACCTTACTCACAAGCAACAACAATTCCATGGTTTTCAATTCCTCTTCCTAACACTATCCAATGACTTTATGTTTAGAGCCTCCCCCTAAATTTTAGAATCCACTCACTTTCTTTCTCTATCACATAACTCGGGATAGGATGTTACAACCATTAAACCCTAGTGATCAACTTCAATCTACACATTGAATGATGTTTAATTTTATAACTCAACTAGACAAACCTTCTATGCCAAGTTACTGAAACATAAATGTTGTTTTTGTGTTGGCAGCAATTTTGATAAAACATTCTGATCAGGAAATGTTATGAAGAGTGTTGTGACATATGTCCAAAACATCATAGCAGATTTTAATAGATGTCAAAGCAGATGTCTTAACATTGTTAGCTAAAACTGTTATGTGTTTTAGGTTATTTTTTATCAGGTGTTTTTATCAGGTGTTCGGTTGGAGGAAATTTCTACGCAAACACAGTAGGAGTCTTGTCTCGAGCTATTCCAATAATATTGGATTATGGGAAATCTTAAAACCTGATTTGCTCTTGGCCCTAGCCCAAGTTTGCCGCTGCTGCTCTTTATAAAGTCTGCATAATCCTACTTGTGTTGTAACTCAAGTTTTAAAGACTGTGTGTTTATCGTGTTTAGTCTTGAGTCTGTTGTTATTTGTAATCCACTCTTATATTGCTTTGATATTACAGTTGGAGTATTTTTAGTTGAGTTGTAATTTGTCAATCATCCATAAGCTTCTAAGTAAGAGATGGTTGTGTGTTTTTGAAGAGTGTCTTCTACATTTGATTAAGTCTGTTGTTTATCACTGGTTGTGATTGAAGGGATTTGAGGGTTCCTCATACCTAGGTGAGTCTTAGGTAGAAGTATAGAACGAGTATTGATTAAGTGATAAGATCGTCAACGGGTGTGTTGATTGTAGGATCTATGAATTGATACTATTTAGTGGACTTATCCCTGGCTTGGTAGCCTCCAGAGTAGGTGTTATTGCACACCAAACTGGGTTAACACTTTTTGGTGTTCTTTACTTTCTGTTACTGTGTTTACTATTGTTATTTTGTTCCATAACGTTCAGTTGTCAGATATTTGTATCGTGACATCTGCTTCGACGTCACATTTTTTATACCAAAATTTAAATTGGTATCAGAGCAGGCATCATGCTCTTTATCTGGGTGAAATCTAGGGGAGATACTTTCTGGTACTATGGACAAGGAAGGAGGATTCGTGAGCAGACCACCCATTATGGATGGAAGCAATTATGATTACTAGAAACCATGTTGGTGGCCTTCTTAAAATCCTTGGATAGCAGGGCTTGGAAAGTAGTCTTGATAGGTTGGAAGCATCCTTCACTGTGGGAGCAGATAAACAACCCACCGCTAAGCTAAAGTCTGAAGAAGACTGGAGTAAAGAAGAGGATGAGCTAGCTCTTGGAAACTCCAAATCCTTGAATGCCATATTCAATGGCATTGACAAGAACATATTCAGATTAGTGAATACATGTGAAGTAGCTAAAGATGCCTGGGAAATTCTCGAAACTACTCATTAAGGCACATCCAAAGTGAATATGTCAAGACTTCAGCTGCTCACCACCAAATTTGAGAATCTAAGGATGAAGGATGATAAAAGTATTCATGACCTGCATATGAATATTCTCGAGATAAGTAATGTGTCCAGTGCTTTAGGAGAAAAGATGCCAGAAGACACACTTGTGAGAAAGATGCTCAGGTCGCTCCCCAAGAGATTTGACATGAAGGTGACTGCCATAGAAGAAGCTCAAGACATTAATCAAATGAAATTGGATGAACTTGTGGAATCTCTTCTGACATTTGAACTGATCATTAATGAAAGATCTGAAAAGAAAAACAAAAGCATAGCTTTTGTAACCAACACTGAAGATGAAAAGGAGGAATGTGGTTTTGATACAAATGAAGGAATATCCAACGCTATAGTACTGCTGGGAAGATAGTTTGACAAGGTACTAAAGCAGATGGATAGGAACCTAAGATCAAATGTTAGGAACACCCCATCTGGCATCCAGAAGTCAAATGATTTTGGAAGAAGAAGAGCCGAAGAACAGTTCACTCAAGGGAAAGGAATACAGTGTCATGAATCTGAAGGCTTTGGCCATATTAAAGCTGAATGTCCTGCATATCTCAAGAGACAAAAGAAGGGTTTATTTATAACTTGGTCTGAACAGGACTCTGAAAGTGATCTTGAAGAGGAATTTTCCAAGTATGTAAAGGCTTTAACAAGCATGTGCTCATTCGATGAAGGCTCTAGTGATGATGAACTAACCTATGATGAGTTAGCTACATCATACAGAGAAATGTGTCTCAGAAGTGCTGAAGTATGCCAAGAAGGGCAGAAACAAAAAGGTCTTGTATATCAACTAAATGCAGAAAAGAAAGAGCATCTAAAAATTATCTCTAGACTGGAGGAAGAAGTGATTTCCCTGAAGTCTGAACTTGACAGAGTTCACAAATATGTCAGAATGCTGAATAATGGGTCGGGCGTGCTAGATGAAATTCTTCAAGGGGGAAGAATGACTGGAGACATAAGTGGTACAGGATTTAATGAGAAAAAGAAATCTGCTCCAGATTTCAATCATCACAAGGTTGCATCAAAGATGTCAAATCAAATGCTTCAACATCATGACAAGAGTAGAGCTAATCGCACCAAGAGAAAATTCCAGCACTGGAGATGTCATCACTGTGGACGATTTGGACATATAAGACATTTCTGCTTTAGGCTGTATGGGTTCCCTATGCCTGCATCTCTCCTTAAGTCTGAGGAGACCACTTTTAATAACAAGAAGATGAAACAGTGGGAACCTAAGAATGTTGTTACTAGCCTTATAGCTCATACCTCTCTCAAAGTCTCAACCAAAGATGACTGGTACTTTGATAGTGGTTGTTCAAGACATATGGCACATGTCAATATTTGGCTTGTGGATATCAAACCTCACTCCATAGCTATGTGACGTTTAGTGATAGAGCCAAAGGCGAGATCAAAGGAGTTGGAAATCTGGAGTGCTTAGGAGTTCCAAACCTTAATGGTGTGTTACTTGTGAAAGGATTGACAGTCAACCTAATAAGCATAAGTCAACTATGTAATCAAGGGTACAAAGTAAACTTCACCAAATCTGATTATCTTGTTATTGACAAGAAGAGTGAAGTGATTATGAAAGGAGTCAGGTCTAAGGACAACTGATGCTTATGGACTCCTCAATAATTAAGCTATTCTTCCACATGTGTTCTAGCCAAAGAAGACGAAGTTAAATTGTGGCCTCAAAAACTGGGACATCTGCATCTGAAAGGGATGAAGAGAATTATCTCAATGGAAGTTGTGAGAGGAATCCCCAAGCTCAAGATAGAAGAAGGAAGAGTATATGGTGAGTTCCAGATTGGTAAGCAAACTAGGACATAACATCAGAAGAATCAACATCTTACCACATCTAAGGTCTTGGAACTTCTCCACATGGACTTGATGGGTCCTATGCAGGTTGAAAGTCTTGGTTGTAAGAAGTATGCCTATGACGGAAGAGTGAATGATGGGTCGTCATCAGGAAAAGAGATAGATGAGATTTTAAAGCTTATGAAGATGAGTGATTACAAGATTGTGGATCAGTTGCATCGTACTCCCTATAAGATCTCCATAATGGAATTGTTGACGAGTTCTCCCACCCATAGGGATTCTTTGATGAAGATACTCGATCAGGCTTTTGTGGATCACGATGTGACCTTGGATCAGTTTAGTGGGGTTGTCAGTAATATTACTGTGTGCAACAATTTGAGCTTCAGTGATGAAGATTTTCCTGAGGAAGGAAGAAGCCATAACTTGGCTTTACACATCTCTGTTAATTGTAAAGAGGATTCGCTATCAAATATGTTGATTCATACTGGTTCATCGCTGAATGTTATGCCGAAATCCACTCTTGCTAAGTTGTCTTATGGAGGCACACCAATAAGATATAGCAACGTGGTGGTGAAAGCTTTTGATGGATCAAAGAAGTCAGTAATTGGGGAAGTTGATTTGCCCATTTATATTGGCCCATTCGTTTTTTAGGTCACTTTTCAGGTGATGGACATCTTTCTGGCATATAGTTGTTTGTTAGGATGCCCATGGATCCACGAAGCTGGGGCGATTACTTCCACTCTCCAAAAAAAGTTAAAATTTGTGAGGGATGGAAAGATGGTTATTATGAATGGAGAACAAGCTTTGTTGATTAGTCATCTCTCTTCATTTTGTACTATTGAAGCTGATAAAAATATCATTGGAAATGTGTTCCAAGCCTTGTATGTTAAAGATGATTCCAAGAAAGATGAAGTTTACATTGCATCTTTCAAAGATGCTCAGGAGGTGGTGCAGAGAGGACCCTCGGGTGTATGGGGACAAGTGGTGAGTCTGCAAGAGAACAAGAGAGCTGGCTTGGGATTTTCTTCCTCAAACAAGTCAATGATGAAGTCGGAATCTGCTTCTCGTCCTTATCATGAGATATTCCGTAGTGCTGGGTTCCTACATACAACTCCTCCAGAGGTAGATGCTATTATTGAAGATGAATCTGAGCCAGGCGTGCCAAACTTTGTGACCCGTGGAAAGATGATCAAGAATTGGATCACCGTAGATGTTCCTGAATGTACTCATGTTTCAAAGTAATTTGTTTTATGTTTTTCCAAAATCCTTTCACTCTGCCCAAGGTGAAAGTGATGTTGTCGGGGCTTTTCCTGTTGGTTTCAAATATTAAAATCATCAATAAAAGTCATTTTGTTCCTGCATATATGTGTTTTTTTATCTTTTTGCTTTTTCTGGAAAGTGGTAACACAAAAAAACCTTAAAAATGTTTATATTTGTCATAATCTGCATAATTGCTTGTTTGCATATATCTTTGTTTTTCTTGAAATAATAATCACTTGTGTAGATTAATCAATAAAACCATTGAAAATAATGACCTTGCACCCTCTCCCAACTTTGAATGTCTTGTGTATAAGGAACAGAAGAAAGTGAAGAATGTATTCCTGATGAAATTTCCCGATTGCTTGAGCACGAGGAAGACACCATTCAGACGTATAAAGAGCCGTTAGAAGTCATCAATTTGGGTCCTGAAGAAGATAAGAAGGAAGTTAAGATTAGGGCACTGCTTGGTGAGGATGTTAAGAAGAGGATGGTAGAGCTTCTAAAAGAGTATGTTGATATTTTTGCTTGGTCCTACCAAGATATGCCTGGGTTGGACACAGATATTATGGAGCATCGTTTTCCTTTGAAACCTGAATGTCCTCCTGTCAAGCAAAAGCTAAGAAGAAGTCATACCAATATGGCGGAGAAGATTAAGAATGAGGTTTTAAAGCAGATAGACACAGGTTTTCTCGTCACGTCAATATACCCTCAGTGGATTGCCAATATTGTGCCAGTTACGAAGAAAGATAGGAAAGCCCGTATGTGTGTTGATAATAGAGATTTGAATAAGGCCAGTCCGAAAGATGATTTTCCTCTATCTCACATTGATATGTTGGTAGATAGTAATGCAAAGTTTGAGGTTTTCTCCTTCATGGATGGTTTTTCAGGATACAACCAAATTAAGATGGCACCTGAAGACATGGAAAAAACAACATTCATTACACCATGGGGAACATTCTACTACAGAGTAATGCCTTTTGGGTTGAAGAATGCTGGCGCTACGTACCTGAGGGCTATGACTACCCTTTTCCATGATATGATGCACAAAGAAATTGAGGTATATGTGGATGACATGATTTCCAAGTCTCAATCAGAGGAAGTGCACATGGAGGACCTATTGAAGTTGTTTCAGCGTTTGAGAAAGTATCATCTCCGCTTGAATCCAAACAAGTGTACTTTTGGTATCTGATCCGGAAAGTTGTTGGGTTTCATTGTCAGTCAGAAAGGAATCGAAGTAGATCTTGATAAAGTCAAAGCTATTTAAGAAATGCCAGCACCAAGGACTTAGAAACAAGTGAAAGGTTTCCTCGGGCATTTGAATTATATTTCTAGGTTCATCTCCAACATGACTGCTACCTGTGAGCCAATTTTCAAGCTTTTAAAGAAAAATCAGGGATGTGTGTAGACTGAAGATTGTCAAAAAGCTTTTGATAATATCAAATAATGTCTTCTTGAACCTCCTATTTTGCTCCCTCCAGTTGAAGGAAGATCGTTGATTATGTACCTCACAGTGCTTGAGAATTCAATGGGATGTGTGCTGGGCCAACATGACGAGTCTGGTCGAAAAGAGCACGCAATATACTACCTTAGCAAAAAGTTTACCGAGTACGAAACAAGATACTCGCTACTTGAAAAAACTTGTTGCGCTTTAGTGTGGACTGCTCGCTGACTGAGATAGTATATGTTGGTTCACACCACCTTGTTGATCTCCAAAATGGATCCAATCAAGTACATATTTGAAAAGTCTGCGTTAATTGGAAGGATTGCTCGCTGGAAAATGTTGTTATTTGAATATGATATTGAATACCGTGCTCAAAAAGCTGTGAAAGGTAGTGTGTTGGCAGAGTACCTTGCTCACCAACCGATTGAGGATTATCAGTCTATCAGAATGGATTTCCCGGATGAGGATGTGATGTATTTGAGAGCTCGAGATTGTGATGAGCCGTTTCCATAAGAAGGACCAGAACCTGGATCCCGATGGGTTTTAGTCTTTAATGGAGCCTCTAATGTTCATGGTCATGGAGTTGGTGTTGTTATTATCACTCCACAAGGTTCACATATTCCTTTCACTTTAAGGATATGTTTTGATTGTACAAATAATATTGTTGAATATGAAGCTTGTGGGACTTGAAGAGGTCATTGATCTTGGAATTAAGATTCTTGATGTTTATGGAGATTCTACTCTCGTGATTAATCAGATCAAAGGAGAATGGGAAATGCGTCATCATGGCTTGATCCCTTAAAAAGATTATGCCAGAAGGTTATTGACATTCTTCAACAAAGTTGAATTCCACCACATCCCTCGAGATGAGAATCAGATGGCTGATGCTTTGGCCATATTGTCCTCCATGTATAAAGTGAATTTCCATAATGAGGTACCTCAGATTATAATCAGGCGTCTTGATAGACCCGCTCATGTGTTTGCAGTTGGAGAAGTAACGGATGAAAAACCTTGGTATTATGATATTAAGCATTTTCTTTAGACCCAAGAGAACCCACTTGGGGCATCAAACAAAGATAAGAAAACTCTAAGGAGATTAGCTGGCAGTTTCTTCATCAATGCTGATGTTTTGTACAAGAGAAATTATGACATGGTTTTGCTCAGATGCGTGGATAGACACAAAGCAGACATGTTGATGCATGAAATTCTTGAAGGATCATTTAGTACCCATGCCAAATGGACATTCAATGGCTAAGAAGATGCTTAGAGTAGGTTACTATTGGCTTACAATGGAATTTGATTGCTATAAGTTTGTAAAGAAGTGCCATAAGTGTCAAGTGTATGCTGACAAGATTCATGTGCCTCCAACGCTTCTCAATATGATCTCTTCTCCGTGGCCTTTCTCTATGTGGGGCATTGATATGATCAGGATGATTGAACCCAAGGCTTCGAACGGACACCGATTTATTCTAGTAGCAGTTGATTACTTTACCAAGTGGATAGAAGTTGCTTCATATGCTAATGTGACTAGGCAAGTTGTGGTCAAATTTATCAAGAATAATATCATCTGCAGATATGGTGTGCCAAGTAAGATCATTACTGATAATGTCTCAAATCTGAATAACAATATGATTAGGGAATTGTGTGAAAGTTTCAAGATTGAACACCACAACTTTTCGCCTTAAAGGCCAAAGATGAATGGATCTATTGAAGCAGCGAATAAAAATATTAAGAAGATTGTTCAGAAGATGGTTGTTACGTACAAGGACTGACATGAGATGCTCTCGTTTGCTTTGCATGGGTATCGTACATCTGTTCATACTTCAATAGGGGTAACTCCCTTTTCTTTGGGTTATGGTATGGAAGCAGTGCTCCCCGTTGAGGTTGAGATTCCATCATTGGGGGTTTTAATGGAAACCAAGTTATCTGACGCTGAATGGTGTTAGAGCAAGTTTGATCAATTGAATTTGATAGAAGAAAAGAGAATGATGGCTTTATGTCATGTTCAGTTGTACCAGAAAAGAATGAAGAAAGCTTTTGATAAGAAGGTTAGACTCGTGTGTTCAGAGAAGGTGACCTCGTAAAAAGGATCTTGTCTTTCACCTCTAATTCAAGGGGCAAGTGGACTCCTAATTTTGAAGGACCATATGTTGTTAAGAAAGCCTTCTCTGGCGGTGCATTAATTCTTGCAACTATGGATGGAGAGGAGCTCCCATGTCCCGTGAATGCTGATGTAGTTAAGAAATACTTCGCCTAAAAATAATAAAAGAATAGCTCGCTAAGTTGAAATCTCGAAAGGGCGGCTTAGGCAAAAAAAGCGTCTCGGTGGACTGAAAACCTGAAAGGGCGGTCTTGAAAAAAGTTAGAGATAAGCAGAATAAATTACCCGGTGGACTGAAAACCCGAAAGGGCAGTACAGGAAAAAGTTAGGGGTTCATGGCAAGTAACTACATCAGACAAGACTTGATCATCAGCAATCATCTGTTTGTCAAGCGAAGTTCAACATATTTTGACGGAAGCCTCAACTCAAAGATTCGAAGTTATGAGAGAGGATAGGGTCATTACATTTCAATATATCTTTTCCACGGAAATTACCACTTTCCAAACTTTGTAATCATCCATAGAGTCTTGCCATTTGCAAGCTACTATTCTATTAATAAAGTTTGATCCTCTATCCATTATTTGCAATCTTATTTCTTTCTACTTCTAAAATGTCATTTATTAATAGTATTTTTTTGAAACAAAGAATTATAATTTCAACAAATTCTTTTTGAAAAAATATAAAAAGGATTTATTTTGATTCACGAGTATAGCAAAAGGGATGGAAATGGTGATGCCTTCATGGTTAAGAAGAGTATATTCTAGTTTGGCGTGTCCCTGGCATGGTTCAAAGATGTCATAGGACCTAGCTATCATGATCTCTCATCTGACATTGACCCTAGTGTTGAGTAAAATTCATTCCAAGCCATCAAAAGCTTTATGCAGCTGCTCTGTGCTCATGTTTGCGGACGATACCTCGAGTGTTCTGCTTGAGACATGCTTGACTATACTACTTTTGTATTTTATCTCTACCACGTTAATCCTTATGTTAGTTTTGGCAGCATATACATCATAAGCATGCATAAAAAACAGTCATATATTCATTATGATGTCATGGAAAGTTTACTTTCACCTGAGTCTCCTTTCAGTTAGAGTATCTCTCGACAGAGGAGTGTGCACTTCCTTTTAATTCCCCACTGAATTTGTTCATCGTGGATGATCTGTCTTTCAGTACTTTTGTTCGATCATACTCATGAACAGAAAAATCTAGTGAGTTATGCCCTCACTTGATCCAGTCTTATTTGACAGTTTCTTTCCATTTGTTCATGGAATGACCTTTGGTCGCAGGATGACTCTTGTTGAGATCGTGCACTTGTGTTTGCACCCTTGATCTTTGAAAAAGAAAAGTTTTGTTGATATACCTTTGTTTGCTTTTCTACCTTCAGTGGAAGGCTAGTAGCTCATCTTCAGTGAAAGTCAGTGTATCCTTTTTCCACCTTCGGTGAAAGTTAGTGTATCCCTTTTTCTACCTTCAATGAAAGACTGGTAGCTCACCATCAGTGAAAGTTGGTGTATCCTTTTTCTACCTTCGGCGAAACACTGGTAGCTCACCTTTAGTGAAAGTCAGTGTATCCTTTTTCTACCTTTAGTGAAAGACTGGCAGCTCACCTTTAGTGAAAGTCGGTGTATCCTTTTTCTACCTTCAGTGTAAGACTGGTAGTTCACCTTTAGTGAAAGTCTGTGTATCCTTTTCTACCTTCAGTGAAAGACTAGTAGCTCACCTTGAATGAAAGTTGGTGTATCCTTTTTCTACCTTCAATGAAATATTGGTAGCTCACCTTCAGTGAAAGTCGATGTATCCTTTTACTACCTTCAGTGAAAGACTGGTAGCTCAACTTTAGTGAAAGTTGGTGTATCCTTTTTCTACCTTCAGTGAAAGTCGGTAGTTCACCTTCAGTGAAAGTAGGTGTATCCTTTTTTATCCACACCATTAGTGAAAGTCGGTGTATCCTTTGTCTACCTTTAGTGAAAGACTGGTAGTTCACCTTCAGTGAAAGTGGTGTATCCTTTTCCTACCTTCAGTGAAAGTCGGTAGTTCACTTGTAGTGAAAGTCGGTGTATCGTTTTTTCACCTTCAGTGAAAGTCGGTGTATCCTTTTGTATCCACACCTTCAGTGAAAGTTGGTGTATCCTTTTTCTACTTTCAGTAAAAGACTGGTAGCTCACCTCCAGTGAAAGTCGGTGTATCCGTTTTCTACCTTCAGTGAAAGACTGGTAGCTCACCTTCAATGAAAGTCGGTGTATCCTTTTCTACCTTCAGTGAAAGACTGGTAGCTCACCTTCAGTGAAAGTCGGTGTATCCTTTTTCTACCTTCAGTGAAATATTGGTAGCTCACCTTCAGTGAAAGTCGATGTATCCTTTTTCTACCTTCAGTGAAAGACTGGTAGCTAGCCTTCAGTTAAAGTTGGTGTCTCCTTTTTCTACCTTCAGTGAAAGACTGGTAGCTCACCTTCAGTGAAAGTCGGTGTATCCTTTTTCTACCTTCAGTGAAAGATTGGTAGCTCACCTTCAGTGAAAGTCGATGTATCCTTTTTCTACCTTCAGTGAAAGACTGGTAGCTAGCCTTCAGTTAAAGTTGGTGTCTCCTTTTTCTACCTTCAGTGAAAGACTGGTAGCTCACCTTCAGTGAAATTCGGTGTATCCTTTTTCTACCTTCAGCGAAAGACTGGTAGCTCACCTTCAGTGAAAGTCGGTGTATCCTTTGTCTACCTTCAGTGAAAGTCGGTAGTTCACCTACAGTGAAAGTCGGTGTATCCTTTTTTCACCTTCAGTGAAAGTCAGTGTATCCTTTTTGTATTCGCTTCTTCAGTAAAAGTCGGTGTTTAGATCTCTTCCTACCTTCAGTGAAAGCTGGTAGTCCACCTTCAGTGAAAGTTGGTGTATTCTCTCATTCCTGGTGAATGATGATGCTTTAACCTCTCTGGTGCGAAATATTTTCCCCGATGAAGTTTCTTTTCCCAGCAAAGTCTCGTCTTCCCCAATAAAGTCTTGTTTTCCCCAGTGGAATTCTTCCCACAAGACATTTGTTTTCCCTAGTGGAATTCTTTCTTCTTCCAGGTGATGATGTGTTACCCATATTCCATAATCGTGTCAGATGCATTCATTAAATATTGCATTATATCTTAGGTTCAAAAATTATGTGTTTTATATTTAAGTCTCTTCAATCGCGTCAAAACAAAGATTTCCAATCATCGTATCTTCGGATAGAAGAAACTTAAATAGTGGCATCTATCATATCCCAATTTTTTACCCTAAGATCATACATCATTTGCATCTCAATCATTAATCAAGAGTTCCTTCCTGAATATTAGTTTTCGGTATTGTGCTTACTCCATCTCTGAGGGGAACCATCAAGCACCAATATTTGTTTAATTTGTTTATACTAACCAAAATCCAAAAATATGCATTTTGTTTCTTTTGTTTGTGTTTTACAGGAAAGGATTTGATCAAGAACCAAAGCAGTTCAAAAAAGAAATTCTTTTGAAAATTTTGCTGAGGAAATCGATTTACCCATATGGAAAATTGATTTCCATGGACGAAATTTGAAAAAAAAAGGAAGCATGACATCATTTTGGCACCAATCACATTCCCTTGATTATTCATTATCATTACCAATATTCCACCTCATCACCATAATTAATTCTCTTGGTTAACCTCATTTTAACCCCATTTTACCAATTAAATTCAAACTAATCTCCAAAAAGACAATTACCAAATCTCCACTATCCTCATTTCCAATTCTATAAATAGAGGCCTCTACCTCTTCATTTTGCAAGCTTGGAAATCCCAAAAAACTCTTGCAATTTCTCTTCCCATTCTCTCCCAAATCACTCAAAGCTCTTCTTCCATAAAAAGTTAGTGAGATTCACATTGAATCTCACTAATATTTGATCTAAACCTCCATCCAAACACTCTTTCTTCATACATTTTTGGTAGATCAAAGCATTTGGTGGTTGTTCTTGAAGTTAATTCAAAGTTTGTGAGAGAATTGGTAAATTCCTAGATCCATATCCATTCTTCAAGATGTGATCCTTTGTTGATTATGTGTGCTACATCTATGGTGTTATTTTGATGTTATTTGATGGTGAATTGATGGAAATTTCGTGCACTTTGGTATCCAAGATCATAAGGTGTTTGTTGATATGCTTAACCAAGGTTTTGTGCTTCCTAATGCTATTTTTTTTGAAAACTGCACTCAGGAAATCGATTTCCTACAGAGGTAAATCGATTTCACACTCTGTTTGCGCCAGATTTGAAAAATTGCACTCAGGAAATTGATTTCCTACAAGGGTAAATCGAATTCCTGCAGGCAGAATGTGTTATTTTTGCCTTTTTAAACTTGTTTTTTTATTCTAATTCTTCTCCTACTCCATTCTTTTGATATTTTCTTTGAATTACAAGTTTAGAGGTCTAATTCCTCTTCAAAGTCAATGGACTTAGGGCGTTGATGGGATGAAAATCCTAATCCTCAATATTAAGTGATTGAACTTGAAGATGGAAGGAACCTTTATTGTGATTCCATCTTTTTATTTCTTTTATTTTGGTCGATGAAAATCTTCGATATCATTGGAATTTTTTTGGATTCTTGATGAAGATGAGAACGCTACCTATTTTCTTTTCGTGTTGTATTGCTTTCGAAGAACAATACACATATCGTTTCTCTCACATGCATTAGCACAAAAATTGTTGACCGGCCTCGTTGTAACAAACAGAGTCGCCACCAATTTTTATTTATTCCAATGGGAATGGGAAAATATTGATAAAACCCACAAATGAAATGAAATGGACAAAGATGGTCTTCGCAACCAAAATTGGGTTCGGGAGTCGGTTAAGCAAGGGGAAGGTATTAGCACCCCTTACCTCCATCGCATTCGATGGAACCCATTTAGTTAATCTTGTGATTTATTGTTAGCTTATTATCTACTTGCATTCTAATTATTATATGGACAAGAAAGAAACGGGATTTGGGTTTTTTATTATTATGCTCGCCAAGACATTTGAGTCTTGTGCCTACATATCTTCAATGGAAGAATCAGAGCGATTGTAGTTCTAAAGAACTACAAATTTGTTGATTGATTTTGATGGGTCTAATCGCACTTGGGCGGGAAAACAGTTTTTTGAATGTGGTTCGCACTTGGGCGAGATTTGCACTTGGGCAAAGAAAAGATGAGTTTGAATTGAAATTGTTTTTTTATGAAAAAAGTGGAATTCAAGCATTTAAACAATGGCTTAACGGCCATCGCCTAAAATACTTGAAAGAGCATTTGCTAAATTGAGCTTGATGAAGTTTTTTAATGGGATACAAGCATTCAAACAAAAGCTTAACGGCCATCGCCTAAATGCTTGAAAGAGCAACTTGTACAAGTACGTACAAACCCCTCTTGGGTGATGAAAGAGATTGAAATGATTCGAGTTTTGAGAAGTCCTTAATGAGATACAAACATTCAAACAAAGGCTTAACGGCCATCGCCTAAATGTTTTAGAACAACTTGTACAAGTACGTACAAACCCTTCTAATTTCATCCATTAGGACTCAAATCAATTCGATTGTAAAAAACATAATGGCTGAAAAAAGGAACTTGGTATTGACCAAGATTTGTTATGAAAAGATTCGCACTTAGGCGATGAAAGGAATGATTTAATGAGTTGAAATTGTTTTTAATGTTTTTGTAAAAAAGAAAGAGGCGAATCGAGTTTGAATGAGTCCTTAATGAAATCTAAGCATTCAAACAAAGGCTTAACGGTCATCGCCTAAATGCTTTGGAACAATTTGTACAAGTACGTACAAACCCTTCTTTTCATCCATCATTGACAAAACTCAATTCGATTTAATTAAAATCATTTTACGAAGTTTTTTAATTGTGACGAAATAAGTTTGAAATGGATACTTGGTGTTGACCAAAATTTATTGTGAAATTGTTTGAAGTGAACTCGACATTGAATCGAGGGATTTATTTGAATGAAAATTATTTGTGAAAATGGATTATTATTATTATGGTAGAGTTTAATTAATCAATAAAAACATATTTAGTTAATTAATTAAAATAATTAAAAAATCAACTAACATCATTAATTAATTAACAATATAATCAAAATTTAATTAAAATGATTAATCAATAAATAAAACAATTAATTAATTAATCAAAGAGTAAAGTGATTATGTTTTTTTTTAATGTAGAAAACAGTTTATTGGGCCTTAGGGGGTGTCATCGGCGACCCGGATTTAGAGAGGGTAAAGCCCAAGTGATACAGAGAAAATAAAAATAAAAATTCGGCTGGACCGGGTCGACCGGATCCAAGCCCTTTCTTGCATTAGAAAAAAGAACGGGTTCAGGGAACCCTAAATAAAACAGAACCATTTGCCTCTTTCACGAGACAAACAAAACACGTTCCTCTTCTTCTCTCTCTCGATTTCAGAAAGGGAAAAAACAACAATGCTTCACTCGATCTCTTCTCTCACGAAGAACACGGAATTGAATCAAAAACAACAATCAAGGCAAAACAAAGAACCCTAATCCCTTGCAAACCCAATAAACCCCAATCCACTATGATGTTCATGGTTACATATTACGTGAGTATTTGAATTTACAGAAATTAATGAAAACGAACGAACAAAAATAAGCAACACGAGGTACCTCGTTTTCGGTCTTTCTTCGTGCCTTGCCTTTTCTTCTCCTTCTGATGATGTGCTTGTTTGCGATTCCGAGTTTCGTTTTAATGTTGCGTCTGCTTGATTGAATGACCGCTTGCGAGAGTTGATGTGTGTTTGTATAATCAGCTGTGCGTGGTGAGCATGAGTGCGTTTGAGTGTTGTTGGTTCTGATATGGTGAAGGTCACGATGGTGAGTGGTTTGAAGGTTCTGAAATGAGGTGTGTGGAAAAAACGGTGGTTTGTGTTGTTGTGTTTATGAGTGTGAGAGTTCAGTGGTTTGTTGTGTGAGGATGGATTTGGTTATTGGTTTGTTGCAGGGTGAGGTGGATTCTGAGTTTCGGTTGAGTGTGACTCGGTGGAGAGTTGTTTTGAGATCACAGAGTGAGGTAAGTGGTGGTTCGGTTGTGATGTATCAGTTTATGCAGGTTTACTGAAGATGAAGGTATGTATGTAGTGTGAATATGGTCTGTGCAGAAATGATATGAGTTGATGGATGTTGAAGATTATTGAAGGGATGAAGTTGGTTCGAGTTCTAGAGGAAGCTGTGGAACCATTTTGACAGAGTTTTCTTACAAGTTTTCTTCCTCCCCGTGCTTAGTGAATGAGCAGCTTACTTATAGATGGAATGGAATGAGGGTATTAGAGTGATTTCATGAGTGAATTAGGATAAGAATGAAGGGATTCAAATTTGTTGTAGTGGAGGAGGCATTTGCAGATTTTGTGGAGTGGTGGAGTAGTGGAGAAGGAGGAGGAACGAGTATTGTGCTAGCTGGAAAAAGTTTGTTACATTTTGTCCTTTATGACTTTCTAGAAGAGTATGTGATATAAAATTGAATAAAAAGGAAAAAAAAGTTTTGATGAGATGAGAAAAAACGTGAAGGAGCTTTGTTGTGGCCCCCACCCAAATTTCTAAAAAAATAACTTGTAAATGGTTTGGACCTTTGAGCAACACCAAGAGTGATAATGGGCCTTAATTTGATGAGCTTTGCTATTTGTACACTCATTTTCATACACCGTATTTGACACCAACTTTATACTGCAAAGCATTCATAGCATGGCACAGATTTTAAGGCAAATAAATTATTTAAAAAATTACAAATCATATAGTACATAATAGTATAATATACGGTGTGGGTGTTAAATTTAGTGTAAACATAATATTTCTCTAATTTGAATTGAATCTTGGACCAAATTGAAATCTTGCTTTAATTAATTGCACCTACAAAACAAAAAGAACTAGAACACTACAAATAACAAAAAAATACAATATATGTACAAATAATTTTAATTTCTAAAATTCAAATTGAATTGAATTTCCAAAATTAAAATCATAAATCGCATGGTTAGTAAAATGATCAAAAACGCAAAATGAACGTATGCATATATTTTTTTATTTTTTTTAAATTTTCTTGAATGAAATGCAAATGTGCTAATGTCCTAGTGATATGATGTAAATGATATGCAAAGTCTGAGCCAATTAAAAATAAAATCAGGAGGGCAAATTTTCGGGTACGACACTCGTTGTAGGGTAACTTCTACATAAGTTAATTGGCGATTTGTTTAACATAGCGCAACATTCATTGTTCCGAAACGGAAAAAAATCAAATATGGCAGAGATTGTATGCGGTTGGTTTAAGACTTATGGAAGTTTATCGTGTAGTCGCTATGATTCTATCAAGCTTCTGATGAACTTCGATTGAATTTACACCCGAGATCATCATTCACTCACCATTGATCTTTATTACTAACATCAATGATATACTTGACAAGTTTCAAGATAGTCATCTTGCTAACAATTAACAATTGACTTTAATTTCTGCACTTTATTATATTCCTCTTTATATTTCTCGTTTTATGCTTCATTTTATCATTCATCAAGTTTATGTTTCCGCTATTTTCTCTTTGTCCATTTGGACGTATGTTTATGTTTCCGTTATTTTCCCTTTGTCCATTTGGACGTATGTTTACGTTTCCGCCATTTTTCATTTTGTCCATTTGGACCATGTTTTATTTTTGTGCTAAAACATTAATAAACAACTTAAATCATAAAAAATACTTAAGGCTCTCTATGGACTATTGGTTATTATCCCAAGAATTTTGGAGACCTGGACCTTTTGGACTTAGCACCTCTAGACCTTGTTATTCTGTTGTTATTCTGTCTGGCATTGGGTTGTTTTCTGTTTGTGTATGCAGGTATTTTCTCAAAAGTCCTTGATGGTTAATTCTAAGGCATTATGATAAGGAATTCATATGTACGCAGCCGTTACTATGCCCGATTTTCATCAAGATTTTATGATGTACTTCAAAGGCTTGGTGAAAGTTGTGCTAAAGATATTAATTTCATCTAGATCCCCAAGTGGTAATGTGTTGGTTTAGTGTTGGTAGTCCAAAGGATGGGAAATCTACCTTAGCTTTTATTTTATGCTCTAGAATAGTCCCTTCATCTCCTTCCCTTCTTAGATTTTCAAAATCTTCTCCCTTTTTCCAAAATCTTCTTATGTTTGTAAAACTCTTTTAAATATCTTTCTTTTAAAAAAAATATTGCCCTTTGTGGCATTTCTTTTCAAGTTTAGACACGATTAATTGTTGTAGTGAGTTGTGATACCCCACGATTTTGATATTGATTAATATGATGGAATCTTTTCCACTTGAGGGAGCAAGTGGCATACTTGTTGATTTTATCCAAGTTGGAGACCTTCTTTCATTTGTGATGCAAAGAATCAATCTGTTCTCATGTTTAAGATCAATGACTAAGTATTCTCTCCTACGATGATAAAATGTTTATTCCTTTTAAAAATCTTCCCTTTTAAGTGGAACTACATTAGCTCTGACTTCTCCATTGCACCGAGGAGGTATGTAGGCACAAGATGAAATGTCTTGCCGAGATTATCTTAAAAATCAAACAAACCTTTCTTTTCGCACACGATATCTTTTTTAACACAGATTTTCAAAAAGGTTCCTGTGGAGTACCACAGATATGAGGGGTGCTAAAAACCTTCCCCTTGTATAATCAACACCCGTACCTAAGATCTCTTTTTGTTTTAAATAACAAATTTTGGGTTTATTTTAATATTTTCCCATTTCCTTTGGAAATAATTAATAAACCGCGGTGGCGATTTTCACTGAAATAACGAGTCAAGTCAGTCAATGGCTTTGATCTCAGATTTTCCCCGCTACAAGTATAAGTGGAATATGGGGTATTGTTGGCCCGTTAAGAAATTGTACGACAATTGATTTAGAACAAGTAGTATATATAAAGTAGCCTTACTAAGTGACTAGGGTTAGAAGTTGGAAAGTAAGCTGCCTTCTACTTAAAAACCAGAGCGTGCTAGCTGAACGGAAGGATAAAAGAAACCAGTCTCATATATATCAGAATTAGGGTCCGGGTAGATTCGCCAAATTCGCCGTTAACCGTAAAGCTACCTTCAATCTAAGGTAAGACGGGGTTTTTAAGTTTATAATGGATTATATGATAGATTGTATGTGGGAATTGGGTGATACGATTGTACTGTGTTTATGTGAAAAATTTATGTTTTTGTTGTTCTGTTTGTTTTGATTCCTTGTTTATGCTTCATCGATGTTGTTGTTGTTGTTAAACTGAAACTGGGAAAATTATATGTTGCATGCTATTGAATTAAATCACTGGAACATGTAGGTTGTTTGTATAAAAAAATCGATTATGAATTGAAGTGGTTAAATTATTCTGAGAAAATTTGTGGAACTGAAACTGTATAATAACACAGAAAAAAAGATGAAAAGAAGTAAATTATGGGGGCGGGGCCACACCATGAGGGGTGGGCACCCCATACTTGAAGAGGATGAAGGGTGGGCGCCCCCATGTGTTAGGGATGAAGGGAGGACGCCCTGTACAAGGGGTGGGGGCCATGTTTTGCTATTTTGCTTCATTTTAATGATATATGTATTTTCTTACTCTAATTCCTTCTGTTATGTAACTTAGACACTTGTAGATTAATTTATTAAGTATGAATCAATATATTAGTAATATGAAGAAATAGTATTGATTAATTAATAGAAATGAGTCAGTTTGTATCAAGTAGCAGTAGAATGAATAACAACAGTAATAAGTAAGCAGCAATTTTACTAGTTTTAGAGATTGCTGGATTTTTAATCGGTACTAATAATTGATAAAATAATTTGTTTTGATTTTTGGAATATTGATGAAAGTGTTGCTATGTAGCTAATATAATGCATGTGTATATATGTTACTGCTATGTTGAATTAATCTGTTGAACGGGAGGTGAATTGTTGTATTGCCTTGTTGAATTGGCATAATTAAGTGGCAGGCCGATGTCCAACATTGATTTGATTATTACGTTGTTGTTGTTACGTTGATATTTCTGTTGTTATCATATTTATACTCATGTGACATACATTTTCATTTTCTACGTTGGGAGTTTTGCTCCAATATGTTGGCCTGGATTGGCAAAAAGTTGTTGTTGATGCCTCGGATATTGGCAGTTTTATGTTGGGAGTTCTGCTCCAATGGTCCCACATGAATATGCATATTCACGTTGCATTCTAAGTTGCGTTTCAATTAATTCTTGGTTAATTGTTGTTTATAAGTTGTGTTGATATTATGTTACCGGTGGATTATAACTTATATCTATTTTATGTCGTTTGTTTATGTTAAATTGTGAAATAGTCATTGTTGTATTTATCTGATTCTATATATATTGTTTATCATATTTTCTCTTATATTATTCGATAACTCACCCCTTACTATTTGAATGTTGCCTCCACGTGGGTAACGTGCTGGTAATCTGGAATGAAGCTTGGTTTACTTTCAATAGTTAGAGTTGGTGTCGTCGCTCTGATACGTAACACTCGGGGGATGAACGCTTGATATTTTCTATGTTGTTTATTTCAGTTGGAGATGTTTTAAGTTGACTTCCTTTTGGAAAACTTGTTGCACTTAAATTGTTTTGGTGTTGAACTAAGATATTAGGTTTGAAGTTGATTTTAAGTTGATACAAATGAATCTCGCTGCGTTGTGATTAAAGTTGATTATTTTCAAGGAACATGTTATAAATCGTTCATCCAAGTGTTCCAGGTGTTATGTATCTATTTTATGTGATTATACAGGTATTTTCATGTCGATGTGTAGCATCCCGTTTATGTTTGATGAATTTTGTAACTCTGGTTTATCTATTAATTCGTTGGGTAGAATGGGGTGTTACATGTTTGGGGGAGGAAATTACAAAGAAAACATGTCGTCTGACAAGACGCGTTCCTCTACCTAAAACGCGTGCCCAGACGCGTGTCAAACGTGATTTTGGGCTTTCTTGTCTTGAAAGCCCAGAAAGACAGAGATAAAAGGAGTATAATGCGTTTGGACAGGGGTTTGACGAATTTTGGAGAGAAAAACATATTTTGAAGGCTGGAGAACTCAGAATTTCACAAGGATTTCATGATTCAAGAATGCTTCACAATTGAAGATTGATTCCTCCGAAATTTCTGTAATGACTATAGTTTCTATCTTAATTTTATTTTCCGTAATGAGTAGCTAAACCCCCCATTGCTAGGGGTGACCCTGATTCTGATTGTGATAAAGTTGTTCAATTGATGCAATAACAGTTTTAGTTTTCATGATTGTTAATTTTTTCTTTATCTTTTCGTAATGCTTTAACTGTCAGAAAAATGGATTTTGAATATGAATGAATAGTTTAAGCTGGACAGCAAATTATTTGTTGACTTGAGTAAGAACATATGATAATTCATATCACCTAGGACTAGGGGTATCTTATCATAACCGAAATTCTTGTTATTTGAATGCTTGATCATACCGTAATTAGCTATGGACATAGTGATTAGGCTGTGAAGTCAAAAATCTTTTATCTAAGGACTTAGAATTAGATACTCTCGAGAACCGGTAATCAACTGATAAAAAGTTAATGTTGTTGCATTGAGAAGGCAAATTTGTTGCATGAAGAATCATTCACCAAGCCCTAGCAATATGATCATCTCTGTTAATCGTTTATTTGTCTGTGTTTCTTTTAATTACGATTTTAGTCATTATTTTATCAAACCAAACTAACCACCTATGTTCTTTTGTTTTATTGAATCATTATAAAAACTTGTATTTCCTACCCAATCTTCAAGATCGATACTTGGGACTGACCCATTTTATTACTACATCGGTAAAAATAGTACACTTGTTATTTTTTCGATTAGGGCTCAAGCAAAGATTGGGAGAGGCCAAAAGAAGGTGGGTCGAGGAGCTACACAGCATACTCTGGGCCTACAGAACAACAATACATTCCCTCACCGGGGAGACTCCTTTCCGGTTGACTTACGGAACCGAGGCGGTTATCCCCATCGATATCAGGGAACCTTCCAAGAAAACTGAATCCCCTCTAAACGAGGAAATGAATAACGAAGATCTGCAAGAAGAGTTCGACCTGGGCGAAGAAATTTGGTTGGGAGCGGCTCTCTACGAAGCCAAATTAAAACACCAAATATCCTTGCGACAAGACACCAAGGTCATCAAATGCGAATTCCAGGTCGACAGTTTGGTCCTCCGAAGAAATTAGAAAGACTCCCTTCAGGGAAAGTTAGCGGCCATTTGGAAAGGACCCTATCGCGTTTGCTAAAGAACGGATAACAGGGTATACCACCTCAAACACTTAAGTGGGGAACGTCTACCTCGACCATGGAACACCGAGAAACTAAAGTAATATTATAGTTAATGTCCCAAACCAAAGTTTGGACCTAACAGTCGGTTGGCCCTATCCGACAAGCGACGGGGCTAACCCGGCCACAGAAGCATGTTGGGGTACAAACATGACATCCACAGAAACGAAAGGCGAGCTCTTGCTCACTGAACGAGTAGAACCTTAGCCCGACGTGGACCCCTCAATCGAGCTCCACCATCGTAGTACCAAGTAGATAGAACACCCAGCTTGCGATAGGACAATTCATGCTGCGAGATTAGGTCCTCCAGCGCGACCTTAACCTCGCCATCAAGCGGAGCCCGACTCCGCCTCATCGACTTGTTCCCCCAAGGTCGATCATAAATCACGTCGAGCAAGAGTTCCCACACTTAAAATAGACTATGTGAACATACACACAAAATATCTAACATGCAGCACAACATACAAATTAAAAGCATTTACTAAAGGCCGACATTGTCCAGAAGTTACAAAAATTACGGGCACGCAGGCCCCCAAAAGATAACGGGCATAACCCCTTGTTCAAACATTAAAACAAAAGATGTGGCCCGCAAGCCGATTCAACATGTGGGAGGCCCAAGAAAAATAACTTGAAACAGAACTACTCCTCGCCATGCTCGCCATCACAAACCTCTTCATTAGGAGAAGAGGAATCAGGAGAGGGAGGAACCAGTTGCCCGTCGACCACCTGAGTCAATAGCCCAACATCCTCGGTATTGAGCCTAGGATTTAGCACCCCACGCTGGGTCGCTGCAAGACTAAAACCCACATTACCCATCTCCAAGAAATCTGACTTCAAAACCTTAATCTTTTCAACAAACTAAGCACGAGATTTCATAATCTTCAGGTCGTCAGACTCATCGTCAGCAGGCGCCAACGCAATTCTCAAATCCTCTTCGAGCTTTTCCTTCTCCAACTTCCAAGATTTCTCCTCCTCAAGCTTATTAGACAACTCATCCTCCTTCTTATTCAACTTTCCTTTTACATTGCCCAACATGGTCTCTAACTTCTTCGCCTTATCCTCAGTTGCCTTCTTCTCCCCCTCAAACTTTTTCAGAGCAACCGCGGAGCTGGTCTCCCCACGAGAGAGGACTAAAGCCATCTCCAACACCCTCACCATGACAACACCGTCATCGACCAACTTATTCGCTCTAGAAAAAAATTGAGATCCTCGATGAGGCGAACATCCGTTGGAGGCACAGTCAGAGGGAAACATCCAAAGAAACCGTCCTTGATAAAGCACGGGGGAACCGAGAAAGATCGGTTGCAAGACGCATCCCTAGGGACTTCCTGTATGAGCTCACCACTACGGTTCCTCTTTCTTAGGATGAGATCCTGCCCGGGAGAATTCGGAGCAACATTGACGGAGGAAGAGGAGGAGGAGCCAGAGCCATCCTTGACTCGAGTCGAAGGGGGGAACGAAGCTGCTTTGTTTCTTCTTGGAAGTTTTCTTGTTGTCTTGAGCCATCTTAATCAAATGTTCTTCGATGGTCGACATGTTAGCTACAAAGAAAATAATACATAATCACTATAATAGAAAATAAGCACAAGCACATAATAAAGTGTATCCGAGCAGATACCTAAGAGTTCCATCGCCTTCTTGTGTGTCTTACACGTGAGGAGCGCCTTCGTATTAATAGCTCAAACTTCCCATATGAACTTGCCATTGTCATCAGTCATATCATGTCCCTCCCTCATCGCCCATTTGGCGGGGAGGAAACCATCAACAAATTTACAAAGAGCCATATAAGACTTTTTATCCTCCTCGTCAAAATCCCTATCCTCGACGAAGTGAGACCGGGACCATTGCTCAAAGTTCCCCTTACACCAATGATAGGGAAACACCGAGACCATTTTGGTTCGAGCTTTCCCCTCCTCATCGCGAAGCACTTCGCCATCCTCATCAACCAGAATCACCTGCTCTAGTGCAGAGGCAAAGTCCATCTCTGTCTCTGGACAAACGAGGAAATATATATCCTAGAAATCACGCAGAGAGTGTTAGAACAAGATTGAGAATCTATGTTCAGAATCTGGTTTTGATGATAACGAACATATATTTTGTGAGTAATAATTTTATTACTAATGGTTTCATTTAGTATGCAGAAATTATGCTTATACAGATTGCATCAGAATCACAGGAACTGAATCAGACATGAAAGAAGATTAACTAAAGCCGAGACATCAGATGTTCTGAATCAATAATATGTCAAGCAAGCATAAGACCACAGATCAGAAACAAGAAAAGCAATAATAAGGAACAAGACCATTCAGAAGAACAAGCAATATCAAGGTCGAAATACAACAATCTCAATCAGAAAGTACATCAGAAGCTGCAAGGAAATAAACAAGAAAGATCATTACAAGAAGCTGTGCAAACAATGAAGATCACACAAATATGAAGATCAGAAGTTCTGAAGACTACGATACAGTGACATATAACATACAAACATCAGCAGAAGTCACGGCCAATGAAGAAGATACAGCTCAACACACAAATTAAGTAAAATATAAAGAGCTTAGAATCTAAGGGAGAGCCGTTAGAAACATCATCACATGCAAAACAGTTGCAACATTTTTAAAAGGAACAACTCCCAAGGTGAAAAGAAGAAGCAACCCGCATGCAGCGCATTGGAAAGACAAGCTTAATCAAAAGAAACACCTCATCATCAAGTTAAGGATAAGGTTCTGCCGAGAACAACACTTGTCACAAAAGGCTCAATCTAGACGAAGAATTTAAAAGCAATATTCAAACAAGTCTCAATGTCTAGATTCCAACGTGTCATACCCCAAAATTTGCCCATCATATTTCAAAATATTTTGGCTCAAGCACTGAGAAATAAGCACACTTACCTCTGTCTCCTAAGAAATCAACCCACAACTAGGGTTTTCTCTCTCCCAAGGGAAAAATCAGCTTCTGATATCTCAAGTGGACTTCATGATCTCTAACATACCTCAAAGGATCCTCATGCCAAGTTTCAAGCTCTGATTCACAAGTTTGTTCAGTCAATGGTTCAAATGTTCAACAATCGACCAGTTTGACCTAAAAGTCAACTATGGTCACATCACAGTAAAAACTCGTGAATTTTGGTCAACATCAACATCTTGAAGTTATATTCATCATTTGATAAAGGGTTGATCATGATTCATCAAGGAAAGCTCAGAAATCATCCAAAGATCAAGCTTCTAAATTAGGGTTTTTAGGAGAAAGTCAATCCAACTTTGACTGATCATATCTTTCTCATAATTTATCATAAACTCCCCAATAAAAGCTCATTCTCAAGGAAATTCAATCCTCTACAACTTTGATGTTGAGCCCAAGACCAAGAAATGCACCATTTGAGAGATATCAGTCAAAACATTACAGGTCCTTCTAGAAGCTCGCAAAAAGTTGTTTATTTCCAGGAGACATATCATCAAGATAAAATCCTTAAATGCAAAAAAGGTCCCAAAGTGGCTTGTAGAGGACATCTGGGCTTTCCAAAAAGTCTTAGATCATCTCCATATGATAAAATTGGAGAAAATTATGAATGGTGCAAGTTGGGCTTTTTTGAGAAAAATGCTTGAAACCATGACTAGGGATGGCAATGGATACCCATGGGTACGGATACTAGTCTTCCGCTATCCATCCGTTTAATAAAAATGATATCCATATCCGCCCCATACCCGTGTGGATATCTGTCGGGTGGGTATCCGTGATATTTTAAATATCCGCGGGTATTTATGGATACCCATGGATACTTTTTTTAATTGAAATTTACTAATTTTTTATATATTAAATAGAAAATTTATCTTTTTATTAATAGAAAAGTATGTGTTATACATTTACTATATTAAATTCAAAAGCATCTTATAATGAATATTGATGTAGAATGTGAGAAAATGTTGAAAGAATATTTAAGGATACTAATTGATATTAAAAAGATATTCAAGTATACTAATTTTAAAAGGATATTTAAGTAATTTTAATCACCATTAACGGATATGGATACCATCAAATCCGTATCCATACCCATAAGTAAACGGGTAACTAAATATCCGTTTATAATACCCGTGGATACCCGTTAAGCTATCCAACCCGTGCCCGTGACGGATTTTATCCACGGATACCTGCGGGTATGGGTTTTTTTGCCATCCCTAACCATGACTGACTTTTGTTTATACTTTTGGGTATTGGGCCATATTTGTATGATGCCCACGTGATGTCAAGCATATAAGAGGCCCATAAACTCATTTATCTTTATTTTATGACTTTTTATTTCTTTTATTTTGAATTTATTCACTTAAATTCAAATAAAATCAAATAGAATCATAATTAAATGATAAAAGCTTAAGTGATTTTTTAATCTTTTTTTAATCAATCTAAAATTATCTTGGGGGCTCATGAATCAATACCATGACATTTTATGATTCTTATTTCTTTCTCTTTTGAATTTATTCATTTAAATTCAAGATTAAATCAAATAAAATCATAAAAAAATTGGTTGATTGATTTCTTTGGATTCTAATTAATTCACAAGGCCAAGGAAAGCGTGGAAGGCAAGATTGGAAAAGAGATTGATCAAAATAGAAAGTTTCCATATAAAATTTCAATCAAATTTGATTCCTTCCAATCACATGATTATATTCCATTCCTATAACCCTAATTCACTATGATATATATAGGGATCATGCTCATAACATTGGGGGGACGAAAAAGAGGAAGAAAAAACTAGGGCTCAAGGTTACACAAAGATTCAAAACTAGGGCAAGACCAAAAATCTTTCTCAGCCAGTTTCCACACCAATGAATCATTCCATGGTATCTCTAAAGAACCCAGGAGCTTATACAAGTCATATTTGAAGACAGCCACGTGACAAAACACCTCCATTCGTCTCCTTCGGTTTGCTAAGTTTCTCAAAAAATCAAACTCACGATTCATGCGTTTTCGATTGATCTTACGTGCATATATTTATTCATGATAATGTTTAGGACAATTTTGAACCATTGTTTGCAAGTTCTCACGCAGGATTGATGGTGTGCCATTGTTGAAGACAAAAGCTTCGATCTCTTCATATCCATGGCTATGAGCGTTTTCAGCCAAAACTAACCCCTCCATTGAACTCAGGGAGTCATAATTAGGTAATATGGGTTCCCATGAATGGCTCTTTGTTGTTGTTCTTCGTGTTTTAGATGCGCAGGTTTGATGAAGGCAACATGGCAAGAAAAATCGCAGCTAAAGCCATGGAAAAATCTGCAGGAAATCTGGGCTCAGATTTTGGTGAGGACGATGAAAAGTGGGAGAACCCGCGTGGCGCAGAATAATTGGAGGGTCAGCGAATCCAGTCCTCTCTCCAAACTCCATTGGCCGGTCAATGTTCTCAAGCCACTCTCTCCTCTTCTAATTGGATCACGCATGAACATGAGGGTCCCACTCTAGTTTATATTTTGACTTTTCAGTTTCTTTGCATTAACGCATTATATTTGTATTGTGTGGTTATATTGCAAAGGAACAAAAGCAGCTTAGATGGCCAGCGCATGGATTCGGAAAGTGTACAAACCTGGGTTCGAACCCAGTGTTTGCAACTATTTTATTTGCATTTTCTTGCTCACAGATTCAATGCAGCGCTCCTATGAATGACCACTATCATACCCCAAAATTTGCCCATCTCATTTCACCTCTCAAATGCTCAAAGATCTCCAATTGCTCAAAACTACATATCTCCTAAACAAGTGCCTCTGAACTAGGGTTTTACTTTTCTCAAAGAAAAGTCAGGTTCTGATATCTCCAATGGACTTCGTGGCCTCATATATGCTTTAAAGAATCCTCATGCCAAGTGTCAAGCCCTGATTCAAAAGATTGCTCACTCAATGACCCAAACGATCAATAATCGACTGGGGGACCTAAAAGTTAAACTATGGTCAAACCACAGTCAAAACTGCTGATTTTTTGTCAACATCCTTATTATGAAGTATCATTCATCATTTGATCAAGAATTGATCATTATTCATCAAAGAAAGCTCCAAAATCATCAAATGTCCAAGTTACTAATTTAGGGTTTTGAACTAAATGTCAACCCAACTTTGACTGATCATATCTCTCTCATACTTTATCAGAAATTTCTCAACCAAAGCTCATCCTAAAGGAAATTCAATTCTCTACAACTTTGATGTTGGGTCCAAGATCCAGAAATGCTTCCGCATAAGAGATATAGGCCAAAACATTACAGGTCCTTTTAGAAGATCGCAAAAAGCTGTTTTTGGTCAGGAGCCATATCATCAAGATAAAATCCTCAAATGAAAAAAAGCTTCCAAAGTGGCTTGTAGAGGTCATCTTGGGCTTTCCAAAAAGTCCTAGAACACCTTCATGTGATCATTATTGAGAGAGTTATGATTTGTTAAAGTCAGGCAATTTTGGAGAAATGCACAAAAGTCAATATGAGCAAAAAATGAATTTTTGAACTAATGGGCCAAAGTTGGTGTTCCTAAACATATCCATGCTATAACTAAAGGCCCACCACGCCATCCTTTCATTATTATTATTTTTATTTATTTTATTTTGAATTATTTTGAATTATATTCATTATAATTCAAAATTTAATGAAAGAAATAATGGAAATCATATAGGATTTGATTTGGGTTTATTTTTCAATCAAATATGGAGCATATTATTCAGAGAAATCAAAGGAATTTCGTTGGTTTGGAAGCTTGCAAGATATACTCCAAAAATAGAAATGTTAGGGCAAATCTTCAATCAAAGATTCAAACCTTCAACCATTGATTTTGTTCCAAATTTGTTAACCTAGTTTCTCCTCTATATATACTCAATTTAGATGATCTGGGCAATATTCGTATTCGTTCCTTGCTGGTTTCGGAGGTATTGGAATCATAGCCATGGAGAGGATGAACTTGCAAGTAAATCCGCAGGTAAGTCCGTGATTGTTTCCGCAGCAAATTTCGTAGGTGTGGACGAAGAAGGAGGTGAACAGGGAAGCTGACTCGTTGACCAGGTGTGTAACTAGAGGATTGGCTAGTCAATATGTCAATGTTCTTCCGCTCCTTCTGATTGGGCAATCGCATGGTTTGTGGGCCCGCGTTGAATTCTCACCACTAGTTTCAATTATTATATATAGTATTTTTTCGATAATTATATAACCAGATAACACAATTGGCATAGCTGGCAATGAAGGGAAACATATGACCCTCGAGACAGGGGTTCGATCCCCAAGTCTCCATATAATTTTCTTGAATTTAGTTGTTTTCAGATCCTATGCGTGCTACCTGAAGAAAACTACCATGCACCCTCAACAATCAGCCATCAGATTGTTCTTTCTCCAGATCCAACGTGCAAAGAAGCGCTGGAACATCATAGACACTCAAGCCATCAACACACTAGATCCAAAGCTAAGTTTTTTGAATTTCTCTTCTTTTTAATTATATCATTCTTATTAAAAATTTCTTTTTTTCCTCTCTTTAATTCATTAATTATTTTAAAAACTTACATTAACTAAATAATGTTTTTTTGTATCATTATTTATTTAGTCGAAAACTCGACTTTTTCATAATTTTATCAATAAATGTTTTTTAACAATAAAAATTATTATTTTTGTATATACTTTTAAATTTTGTTAACTTCGATACATTTATAAACCCCGTAGCCTTAGGTTTACTGGTAGGTGTTGCCCATTAACCCTGTTTAACTTTTGGCTCATTCAGGGCCTTTTGCCATGCCTTTTTGTTTGCTTAAATTATTATTATTTTTATTGTTCGATCTGCCACATTATAATCATTGAGAATTTTAATGCACTAACAATTTCTCTTCTTTGTGCCCAATTTTCAGGGTTAACCAAGATCTTTCAGCCAGATGCCTCACCCGACCAAAAAGCTAAGTCCTCGATTCTATTTTTTTTATATATTTATTTTTATTTTTGCCTTTAATTTATTTAATTATTTAATTATTTTTCCTTTTAATTTTAACTAATTTGCTTTTTCCTTGCTAATTTAAAAGAACTGTCCATGCACTCACTTCCTATTATTTTCCTGTTAATTTTCAGATGTTCAGAGTCAATGCTCGAGGCAACCTCCGACTATCAACCTTATCAATCAAAGCTAAGTTTCTATATTTATTTTCTTTTTTTCTTTTATCCTTTTTATTTTGATTAGGGTTCACCGTACCTGCCATTGAATTGATAATGCACTCACCCCTTTTGGTTTCTATTTTTCTCACCTTTTCAGGGTTTGCCAACCGCCAAAGCTCAAATAGTCGGTAACCCTAAAACTCTAATCTCTTTTATTTTTCTGCTTAATTATTACTTATGTCAAACCCGCTGGTTTCTTTTTCCCTTCCCCATATTATTGTGTGGTTAGTAATCCTAGGGAGTGCAAGCCTTTCAATCAACTTAGAATAACTAATTATAAGATAATTTCTAAATTGAATCACGTGATTGTTGTACCCACGCACCTTTTATGGTACCCCTCTTGTTGCCTGTTGCCTTGTGTTTTTTTGCAGAATAGCCATGTCCCTCGAATACGAGGATACCTCAGCCATGTTGCCTTGATTAATGAAAATATCATAAGTCCCTAATGATGCTGCCTTCGATACACTAATATTATCTCGTCCCTCGGAAGTTGCCTATGAAAGGCTGAGGTGTCCTCTGGTTGCCTATGCGAAAGGTTATTCTGATCCTTCCCTTAGACTACCTGCCCCTCTATGGCATGGGACAGTCTTATGGCGAAAGATGATTCGACGACCCTTTAACATCCAAATGAAAGGCTTCCTGCCCTCTTATGGCATGGATAGACCCTTTCATCCTGAAAGGCTAAAAGATTTGTTTTTCTACATTATTAAGGTAATTGCTCTTAATTGCCTTGCTCTGGCTAAAACTTTTTTCTACATTACTTTCATAAATCTTCAATATGGCTACACTCATTTACGAGCTAAAGTCCGTATTCACTTCTTCTACATTTCTTTCAAAAGAGCAAAGCAATTAAGAGCCCATGGATAACCATGGATGCAAAGGGTGCCTTACACATTCCCTTTGCATAAATTACCCCCCGAACCCTGTTTTCTTTAAAAAGGTTTTTTCCTGTTCTTTTAGCCTTTCTGATATTTAGATAAAATAAAAGTCGGTGACGACTCTTGCTTACCGCAACATTTCGATATAAAGTCAGTTCACCGTATTACAACCACGATGCATCCTCTAACGTACACCGCCAGATTCACAAGAGGATCAATCCAAGGACTTAGAGCACGCTTGCCTATGGTGCACCATCAGGACGCTTCCTCACAGAATTACCAGACCCAGGTTTGTTTCTTTCCCTTTTCTTTTTCTTTTTTATTTCTTTTCTTTAATTTTTGTTATCAAAATAATTCTTTTAATTAACATAGGATAATTAGTAACTAGAATTAAGTTAAATCATTAGATAATTAGTTTAAATAATTAATTTAATTTAGAGATTAATTTTAGGCCAATTAATTAATTTAGGTTAGTTTTAGGTTAAATAACTTAATAATTTAGGCTTAATTTTAGGTTATATTAATTATAAATAGATTTTAGGTTTAGCCTTAATCAAAAACCCATAGGTAAACCTTAGAAATTATCAATAAAGTAAGAGTTGTCTATTAACTGTAGGTTTTTTAACCCTTAGGTTTTAACCTTTAGGTTTGTCTAGGTTTTTTAGCCATAAGGTTTTTTAACCTTGATTTTTTTTAAAGTATATTTTATTCGCGATTTCTCTCCTCATCTCTTACTCCAGTGTTTGTCGCATGCCTTTGATTGACTTCTTTTATTTATTTTTGCCATTTAAATTCTAGAAAATGTGTATAGGTTTGAAAAAGTTTTTTTATGTAATAGTAATTAGGGCTTTAATTTCCGCCTTTAATTTCCCACATTTTAATTACCTTTCCCCTGACGGGTTTTTGGCTATGTAATCCCCCTCCCGAAGCCTTGTAATAGCGTAGGAACATTTATATTTCTGCCTTTATTATACTGCGTGGTTAGTAATATAGGGAGTGATAAGCCTGCTAATTGGACCTAGATCACTAATTATAAGATAAATATAACTAAATTGAATCACATGATTGTTGCGCCCACACACCTTTGAGGTAACCTTTCGATAAAAAAATAGTTAAGTCCCTCGGATACGAGGATACCTTAGCAATGTTGCCCTCAGTTCATTATCATCATCAAAGATCATAAGTCCCTTCGATGTTACCTACAAATGTATATGATCTTGTCCCTCGAGGTTGCCTATGATAAAATGATGATCGTCCCTTTCGAATGCTAAGGTATCCTCATTGGTTACCTAAATGACTATTATATCCTTCCTTGAGATTTCCTACTCTCCTTATGGTATGGATAGCCTTATGGCGAACGATAATTCTCGATGACCCTTCGATGTCCCTTACATCCAATGAAAGGACTTCCTACCCCGAATGGTATGGATAGTCTCTTCCCCTTAAGACTTAAAGAACAAGAAAGACTTAACTCTAGGGTAGGTATCTCTTAACTGCTTGGTCATCAAAAAACTCTTTTCAAATAAAACTTTCAAAAACATTCTTGAGGACTGACACAAGAATAAAAAACTTTGTCTTTTGGCATCTCCTTTTCAAACAAAACAAAATATTTCAAAGTGAGATAAGCAATTAAGAGCCCATGGATAACCAAATATACAAAGGGTGCTTACACCTTCCCGTGGAAGGCAAGATTGGAAAAGAGATTGATCAAAATAGAAAGTTTCCATATAAAATTTCAATCAAATTTGATTCCTTCCAATCACATGATTATATTCCATTCTTATAACCCTAATTCACTATGATATATATAGGGATCATGCTCATAATATTGGTGGGACGAAAAAGAAGAAGAAAAAACTAGGGCTCAAGGTTACAAAAAGATTCAAAACTAGGGCAAGACCAAAAATCTTTCTCAGCTAATTTCCACACCAATGAATCATTCCATGGTATCTCTGAAGAACCCATGAGCTTATACAAGTCGTATTTGAAGCCAGCCACGTGACATAACACCTCCATTTGTCTCCTTCGGTTTGCTAAGTTTCTCAAAAACTCAAACTCACGATTCATGCGTTCTCGATTGATCTTACGTGCATATATTTATTCATGATAATGTTTAGGACAATTTTGAACCATTTTTTGCAAGTTCTCACGCAGGACTGATGGTGTGCCATTGTTGAGGACAAAAGCTTCGATCTCTTCGTATCTATGGCTACGAGCGTTGTAACACCCTTCTAAACCCCGCGGCAATTTAAATAAATAATCAGAGTAAAAACATAAACACAAGGGTGCCACAATTATTTAAAATAATTAAACCAATCATGGTCAAAGTCATGCTTCATTAGGAAACGATTTAACAAAACACAATTATGTTTATCACAGCGGAATAAGAAACATCATCAACGTAATCAAATGGAAATATAATCCAACACCAAATAAAATAGAGAATTCTCATAAAACTCTATAATTATCTTCCCCCAGTGTTACAAGATCAAAGCATGACCGACACGACCCAACATAAACGGATAAACTCTACGAGTCATCCTCACTAAGCACTAATGCCGCTACTCCTCAATCTGAAAATGACAACATGTAAGGGTGAGTCTCATTCTCAATTAGTAAATATTATGCAATTCATAAACAACTAGCATCATAATATACCGTTCACCCAATTATACACATTCAGATTCACATCTATTATTCATCAAATCACACAATAATAGATTACGATACAAAACACAGAAATCCACATAATCATGCTATGACAAAATGCATATGACACAACTGACACTATGCATGTGGTACCAAAATTCGTGAATCAAATTCACAGGACTGAAGGATAGAAAAACACTTAGAAAGGGGGGCTTTGAATAAGTGTAGTCTTAAAAACTTGAACGATAAAAACAAATTGTACAGCTATTTTTATCCTGGTTCGTTGTTAACTAAACTACTCCAGTCCACCCCCACGGAGTGATTTACCTCACCTGAGGATTTAATCCACTAATCGCAACAGATTACAATGGTTTTCCACTTAGTCCGCGACTAAGTCTTCTAGAGTATCCTGATCACAACCTGATCACTCCAGGAACAAATGCTTAGACACAAGCTAAGACTTTCTTAGAGTATCCTGACCACCACGTGATCACTCTAATTACAACTGCTTAGACACAAGCTAAGACTTCCTAGAGTATCTTGATCAACACTTGATCACTCTAGTTACTTACAAATTAATGTAATCAATTCTAAGAGTATTACAAATGCTTCTGAAAAGCTATAATCACAACAGTGATATTTCTCTTAACGTTTAAGCTTAATCTCACTAATATATTACAACAGCAATGTAGTGAGCTTTGATGAAGATGAAGTTTCTGAGCTTTGAATTTGAACAGCGTTTCAGCAAGTTTATTGTTAGCAAAATCTTCAACCTTGCTTCTCATCAGAACTTCATATTTATAGGCGTTTGAGAAGATGACCGTTGGGCGCATTTAATGCTTTGCGTATTCCGTACAGCTTTGCATTTAATGTTTCACGCTTTTGTCAACTACCTCGAGCCTTGTTCACGCTGTGTCTACTGACGTTGCCTTTAATAGCTTCCAACGTTCCTTTTGTCAGTCAGCGTAGCCTGCCACCTGTACTTTCTTCTGATCTGATGTTTGTGAATAAAATATTTGAATATCATCAGAGTCAAACAGCTTGGTGCATAGCATCTTCTTGTCTTCTGACCTTGAAGTGCTTCTGAGCGTGATACCATGAGAACTTCAGTGCTTCTACTTCTGATCTCAAGTTCTTCTGATTCTTCCATAGACCCATGTTCTGATTCTGCCTTGACCATCAGATGTCTTGCCAGACCATGTTCTGATGTTGCATGCTGAACCTTCTGAGACAAAGCTTCTGAGCGCTGATTTGTGCATACTCTTTATATATTTCCTGAAAAGGAAATTGCAATGTATTAGAGTACCACATTATCTCACACAAAATTCATATCCTTGTTATCATCAAAACTAAGAATATTGATCAGAACAAATCTTGTTCTAACAATCTCCCCCTTTTTGATGATGACAAAAACATATATAAATGATATGAATTTGCGATCAGAAAGAGCAGACGGCTAAAGACAAATTACACAGCTATAGCATAAGCATGTGAATATGTCTCCCCCTGAGATTAACAATCTCCCCCTGAGATGAATAATCTCCCCCAGAAATTAATACTAGAAGAATTTTAATAATAAAAGACTTCCCTGATTATTTCGGTAGAGACGTTCACAGTGCTTGATCTTCAAAACATTCATGACTTCTGATTTCTGCTTCCATAGGACAGCTTCAGAATATTGAATTTCTTTAGATCCTCAGAACATTCACAGCTTCTGATTCCTGCTTCCATCGGACAGCTTCAGAACTTGAATTTCTTTGATCTTCAGAACATTCACAGCTTCTGACTTTTGCTTCCATCGAGCAGCTTCAGAACTTGAATTTCTTCTTACATCACTTCATGCTAGATTGTATCAGAACATTGTTGAATGTACCGGAGCTTCATCAGAGCATCTCTACATCCTGAAATGTTACAGAACAAAACTAAACGACAAAAGTCAGCATGAATGAATCAGAACATAAAATATGTTTCAGAACACATAATATGTATCAGAGCCATATAGGCCATATAGAATGTATCAGAACAAATAGACATTCAGAATCAGATCATATTCTATCATCAGAATATCTGAACATTTTTCCTTCTTGCTTTTGATTTTGAAGCTTCATAGCACTCAGCTTGCTTCAAGAATCCAAGAACTTGATTCATCTTGTTTCTTCTAATGTTGATCTTGAATCTTCGATTCCTGCAACAACACAACTTAAGGCATAGAACTTTGCAAGTTTTGTTAGTAATGTGGGGCCTTTTTACCCAGTAACTGATAATATTAATCGGATCATTTATCATATATTTTCTCCCCCTTTTTGTCATAACATACAAAAGAATATAAAAGATTCAGATGTAGAAAACGACAAAGGAAAGAAACAGAATTAAACTTTTCATTGATTTAAACAAGCAGGATTACAAAAGATGTATGCAGAAAACAGATGCAACAAGGAAAGAAAACTACAAAGACCAAACGACTAAGACCCTAGCCTAGACAAAATCTGCGCCAGAATGTCATGAACCCCATCAGTGCTTGCAGTTTGCCTTGCCATGAAGGAGCAAAACTCAGCATTGGCTGCTTCTTGCGCGTCCAAACGAGAAGCCAGCAAAGCTTGATTCTGATGCAGAGCTTCCAAGGTCTCCATCAGAGCTAAGGGTACACCAGAAGAAGAAGCACCATAGTTTCTGCCAACAGCAATCTCAGCAGGACGATCTTCCGGGAGGTCTTCAGCTTCTGTACCTTCCATCTCAACATCTGAGTCTGACTCAAGACCAGCCTCAGCATATTCTGGTTCAGGCAACTCAGAAGCTCCAACTTCCAACGCCTGAAGAATAGCTGCTAGGTTTGTTGGAGGAGTAGGACCAGCAACTTCAGCAGGATAAACCACTTCTGGAAAGACCATGTGAGGAGCACTTTCAGAAGGGTTCATTCTGAACCAATTGAACAACCATTGAAAATCTCCAGTCAGCACTGGAAACCTTGGTCTCCATACCACAATGTCTCTGCAGGGATTTTCCTCTACCATCTCATCTGCAGGTATCCTCTCTTCAAGGACTCTTCTGTTCCTAATGATATGGTGATAGCTGCTTTCACCAACTTCCAAGAGACGACCACGAGCCCCAGGTGCTTCAGTCATGATCATTCTCTGGACATCCGTAGCCCTAACCAGAAAATCCTGGCGAAAGGCTTCCCAGAGGTTGCAGGTAGCATACTCATCCAGATGATTAAGGTGAGCAGCACCCAGAATCTCCAACCAGCTATTTACATCAGAATGTAAAAGCTCTAGAAATGATTGAGTGGTAGGTGTTGGAGGGTTGACAGTGAATCTGGAGTCGGGAAACACAAAACTGTAGGGGTTAGGTGTTCTGGTGAGGAAAGGGTGTGAGAGAGATGAGGATATATCTGAGGGACGGGTTGGAGGAGAGGAGATATCAGATGGTGAAGAAGGTGGTTCCAGAGAGATGAAAGAAGAGGAAGAAGTGGTGGAAGTCTGTGAAGAGGGAGGTGATTGAGGGGTACCATCAAGGGGTTGATACACACGTCTAAAGTAGTTTCCAGACATCATAGCTTCAAACGGGTTCACTTTGAGAGGGTCATAGGTGATCCTTACTCTTTTTGGTTTGTTTTCTGGTTCATCAGTTGCCTTTCTCTTTTGTTTTCGATCATTTTCTTGATTTCCAGAGCTTGACGAGGGATTCATGATGAAGTTGCAGATAGTGAAAACTGCTAGGGTTTATGATATGAATGCAAAGAGAGAGAGAACAAAAAAGAAACTGAATGCAAGAGAGAGAAATATAAGAGGGAAAAGAAACGTTTGAAGAGTATAAAAAGAAAACGAAATAAAAGGAAATGATGGATAGCATTTAATGTTACATGACGTGAGGAGAGATAATAATGACAAAAGAAGTGATTTGCACAGTTACCTAAGTAGGCGTCCCCTCAACTGCACGCACATTTGTCCAGAGATAGTGAACACGTGTTTGCCATCTGGATAGCCAGTTACAGCTGTTTTACTTTTAAAGAGATTCTGAATCAACTTAGACAATGAAGCGTTAGTAATAACTGAATCACTACTTCTAATTGATTACAATCAGAACTTCTTATAAAATACTAATCCAATCTCATTTCAGAAGATACTCATACATAAGATCTTCTCATCTTCTCATTCTGGGCATAAATTCATACTGATATTCTTCAGAATGAACTTAAACCTATCTTCAGCAAGGGGTTTTGTAAAGATGTCAGCCCATTGATGGTCTGTATCCACAAAGTTTAAAGATATAACACCCTTCTGAACATAGTCCCTTATGAAATGATGTCTAATCTCAATATGTTTAGCTTTTGAATGTAAGATAGGATTCTTAGATAAACATATAGCAGAAGTATTATCGCAGAAGATAGGAATGTTACTCTCATATATCTGATAATCTTCTAGCTGACTTCTCATCCAGAGCATTTGTGTGCTACAACCAGCAGCAGCAACATATTCTGCTTCTGTTGTTGAGAGGGCAATAATAGCTTGCTTCTTGCTGTACCATGAGATCAGGTGACTTCCAAGAAATTGACAACTTCCAGAAGTACTCTTCCTTTCTATTCTATCTCCAGCATAGTCAGCATCACAGAATCCTACTAAGTTGTAATCTTTGGATCTTCTGTAAACTAAACCAACATTAATAGTACCTTTCAGATACCTCAGAATTCTCTTAACCGCAGTTAAATGAGATTCTCTCGGATCTGATTGGAATCTAGCACACAAGCAAACACTAAAGAGAATGTCAGGTCTAGAAGCGGTTAGGTATAGAAGAGATCCAATCATACCTCTGTACAACTTCTGATCTACCTTCTTACTTACCTCATCCTTACCTAGAACACATGTTGGATGCATAGGAGTTTTGGCTTCTTTGCTTTCAGAAAGATTAAACTTCTTCAGAAGTTCTTTCACATACTTCGTTTGATGAACATAAGTTCCATCAGAAGTTTGGTTGATTTGAATCCCAAGGAAATACTTGAGTTCTCCCATCATGCTCATTTCAAATTCAGCCTGCATAGACTCAGCAAACTCCTTTCCAAGTGTAGCATTAGATGTTCCAAAGATAATATCATCAACATATATTTGACAAATTAAAATATCCTTTTTAAATGTTTTACAAAAGAGAGTAGTGTCCACTTTTCCTCTAGTGAAACCATTTTCCAGAAGGAAAGAACTCAAACGTTCATACCAAGCTCTAGGAGCTTGTTTCAATCCGTATAATGATTTCTTTAATTTAAAAACATGATTTGGAGACATGGAGTCTTCAAAACCAGGAGGTTGATGGACATAAACTTCTTCATCTATGTAACCATTTAAGAAGGCACTCTTAACATCCATCTGATAAAGAGTGATGTTGTGTTGAGTGGAAAAAGAAATTAATAGACGAATAGATTCTAACCTGGCCACTGGTGCAAAGGTTTCTGTATAGTCAATCCCTTCTTGCTGACTATAACCCTGAGCCACCAGTCTGGCTTTGTTTCTTACCACTTCACCCTTCTCGCTTAGCTTGTTTCTGAACACCCATTTAGTGCCAATGATGTTAAATCCTTCTGGTCTAGGAACCAAGTCCCATACATCATTCCTTGTAAACTGATTTAGTTCTTCTTGCATGGCAATTATCCAGTCTGGATCTTCTAGAGCTTGATCAACAGAAGTTGGCTCGATCAAAGAAACAAGACCTAATTGACATTCTGCATTGTTCTTAAGGAATGCCCTTGTTCTGATGGGATCATCTTTCTTCCCAAGGATCACATCTTCTGAATGAGCTGAGGCAAGTCTAGGTGATCTTCTGACTGTTGGCTCTTCAGAAATCCTGAGATTCTCTAAAGATGCAGCAACTTGATCTTCTGATTCATTGCTTCTGAGACTGCCAGCTTCTGCAGCTTTGCTTCTTGGTTCTACTTCTTCTGATATATCAATATCAAAATCTGCAAAATTCTCAAACTGCTTTGGTTTTTCAAGACCAAGCTTATCATCAAACCTGATATTGATTGATTCTTCTACAATCAATGTTTCAGTATTGTATACTCTGTAGCCTTTAGAGCGTTCAGAATATCCAAGAAGGAAACACTTTTGTGTTTTAGAATCAAACTTACCAAGATGATCTTTAGTATTCAGAATAAAACATACACATCCAAAAGGATGGAAATATGAAATGTTGGGCTTTCAGTTCTTCCACAGTTCATAAGGAGTCTTATTTAGAATAGGTCTGATAGAGATTCTATTCTGAATATAACATGCAGTGTTTATTGCTTCTACCCAGAAATGCTTAGCCATATTGGTTTCATTTATCATGGTTCTGGCCATTTCTTGTAGAGTCCTATTCTTTCGCTCTACAACTCCATTTTGCTGTGGAGTTCTAGGACAAGAGAAATCATGGGCAATACCATTTTCTTTGAAGAACTTCTCAAAGAATTTGTTCTCAAATTCACCACCATGATCACTTCTGACCTTTATGATTTTGCACTCCTTCTCAGATTGGATCTGAGTGCAGAATTCAAAGAACACTGAATGAGACTCATCCTTGTGTTTCAAGAACTTTACCCATGTCCAGCGGTTATAATCATCAACAATGACTAATCCATATTTCTTCCCTCTGACAGATGCTGTTTTGACTGGGCCAAACAAATCAATGTGCAAGAGTTCTAACGGCCTTGAGGTAGAAACAACATTCTTAGACTTGAATGCGGGTCTGGAGAACTTGCCCTTCTGACATGCTTCACAAAGAGCATCTGATTTGTATTTCAGATTTGGGAGTCCTCTGACCAGATTTAGTTTGTTAATCTGAGAAATCTTTCTCAAACTAGTATGTCCTAATCTCCTGTGCCAGACCCATTGCTCCTCAGAAACAGACATAAGACAAGTTACCTCCTGCTTCTCAAGATCAGAAAGATCAATCTTATAAATGTTGTTCTTCCTCTTGCCTGTAAATAGGATTGAGCCATCCTTCTGACTTACAGCCTTGCAAGACTTTTGATTGAAGATTATATCATAACCATTGTCACTTAATTGACTTATGGACAATAAGTTATGCGTTAATCCTTCAACAAGAAGTACATTAGTTATGGAAGGAGAGTTACCAAGACTTATGGTTCCAGAGCCAATGATTTTGCCCTTCTGATCTCCTCCAAACTTGACTTCTCCACCTGGTTTAAGCACCAGGTCTTGGAATGTAGACCTTCTTCCCGTCATGTGTCGCGAGCACCCAGAGTCCAGGTACCATGACATTTTGCTTTCTGTCCTCTTTGCCGCCAAGGATATCTGCAACAGAAATTATCTTCTCCTTAGGTACCCATAATTTCTTGGGTCCTTTCTTGTTAGTTCTCCTCAAGTTCTGATTGAACTTGGGTTTAGCAAAATATTTAACAAGAGGAACAGCATGATATTCTTTAGGTTTGTCAGCATGATATTTCTTAGGATGTGTCACAAGTTTCTTGGTGTGAACAGTGTTAAACTTCTGTGCATGTGAAGTGAGCCTAATATCATGTGCATGGCCATATTTGAACTGATCATACAATGGCTTGTATGTGATCTTCAGATCATCAATAGGTTCAAATTTATGTGAGGTGTCACCCTCATAGCCAAAACCAAACCTTCTGTTTCCAGAAACACCATATATCATAGAAGCAAGATGACTTCTGCCAATACTTCTAGATAAGAACTTTCTGAAGCTCGAGTCATATTCTTTCAGAATATGATTTATGCTAGGAATGGATTTTTCTGTTTCAGAAGGAGATCCACTATCTTTGGATAGATTTAAAACTTTTTCCTTCAGTTCAGAATTTTCCAATTCCAGCTTCTTAGTTTCAAATTCAAACTGCTTTTTCAGCTTTTTGTATTTGATACTAAGACGAGCCTTGAGTTCCAGAAGTTCTGTTAAACTGGAAACTAACTCTTCTCTAGATAGTTCAGAAAATACCTCTTCAGAATCTGATTCTGATGTAGATTCTGATCCATCATCTTCTGTAGCCATCAGCGCAAAGTTGGCTTGCTCTCCTTCAGAGTCAGATTCTGATTCTGATTCAGAATCATCCCATGTTGCCATAAGACCTTTCTTCTTATGAAACTTCTTCTTGGGATTCTCCTTCTGAAGTTTTGGACACTCGTTCTTGTAATGTTCAGGCTCATTGCACTCATAGCAGACAACCTTCTTCTTGTCAGATCTTCTGTCACCAGAAGATTCTCCTCGTTCAAATCTCTTTGAACTTCTGAAGCCTCTGAACTTCCTTTGCTTGCTCTTCCAGAGTTGATTTACCCTTCTGGAGATCATGGACAGTTCATCTTCTTCTTCAGATTCTGATTCTTCAGGATCTTCTTCTCTAGCCTGAAAAGCGTTAGTGCATTTTTTTAACATTAGATTTTAATGCAATAGACTTACCTTTCTTCTGAGGCTCGTTTGCGTCCAGCTCTATTTCATGGCTTCTCAAGGCACTGATAAGCTCTTCCAAAGAAACTTCATTCAAATTCTTCGCAATCTTGAATGCAGTCACCATTGGGCCCCATCTTCTGGGTAAGCTTCTGATAATCTTCTTTACATGATCAGCCTTGGTGTAGCCTTTATCCAGAACTCTCAATCCAGCAGTTAGAGTTTGAAATCTTGAGAACATCTTCTCAATATCTTCATCATCCTCCATCTTGAAGGCTTCATATTTCTGGATTAGAGCAAGAGCTTTAGTCTCCTTGACTTGAGCATTTCCCTCATGGGTCATTTTCAATGACTCATATATATCATGGGCAGTTTCCCTGTTAGATATCTTCTCATACTCAGCATGAGAGATAGCATTCAGCAAAACAGTCCTGTATTTGTGATGATTTTTGAAATCTTTCTTTTGATCATCAGTCATTTCGCTTCTCGTGAGCCTTACACCAATAGCTTTAACAGGATGTTTGTAATCATCCAACAGAAGATCCCATAGATCAGCATCCAGACCAAGAAAGTAACTTTCCAGTTTATCTTTCCAATATTCAAAGTTTTCACCATCGAATACTGGTGGTCTAGTATAACCATTGTTACCGTTGTATTGCTCAGCAGAGCCAGATGTAGATGCAGTTGGATTTGTAGGAACTTCACCAGCCATCTTTTACTGAAGCGTTTTTCTCTTCCTGAATCTTTTCTAAACACGGTTAAGTGCTTGCACCTTAGAACCGGCGCTCTGATGCCAATTGAAGGATAGAAAAACACTTAGAAAGGGGGGGGGGGTTTGAATAAGTGTAGTCTTAAAAACTTGAACGATAAAAACAAATTGTACAGCTATTTTTATCCTGGTTCGTTGTTAACTAAACTACTCCAGTCCACCCCCACGGAGTGATTTACCTCACCTGAGGATTTAATCCACTAATCGCAACAGATTACAATGGTTTTCCACTTAGTCCGCGACTAAGTCTTCTAGAGTATCCTGATCACAACCTGATCACTCCAGGAACAAATGCTTAGACACAAGCTAAGACTTTCTTAGAGTATCCTGACCACCACGTGATCACTCTAATTACAACTGCTTAGACACAAGCTAAGACTTCCTAGAGTATCCTGATCAACACTTGATCACTCTAGTTACTTACAAATTAATGTAATCAATTCTAAGAGTATTACAAATGCTTCTGAAAAGCTATAATCACAACAGTGATATTTCTCTTAACGTTTAAGCTTAATCTCACTAATATATTACAACAGCAATGTAGTGAGCTTTGATGAAGATGAAGTTTCTGAGCTTTGAATTTGAACAGCGTTTCAGCAAGTTTATTGTTAGCAAAATCGTCAACCTTGCTTCTCATCAGAACTTCATATTTATAGGCGTTTGAGAAGATGACCGTTGGGCGCATTTAATGCTTTGCGTATTCCGTACAGCTTTGCATTTAATGTTTCACGCTTTTGTCAACTACCTCGAGCCTTGTTCACGCTGTGTCTACTGACGTTGCCTTTAATAGCTTCCAACGTTCCTTTTGTCAGTCAGCGTAGCCTGCCACTTGTACTTTCTTCTGATCTGATGTTTGTGAATAAAATATTTGAATATCATCAGAGTCAAACAGCTTGGTGCATAGCATCTTCTTATCTTTTGACCTTGAAGTGCTTCTGAGCGTGATACCATGAGAACTTCAGTGCTTCTGCTTCTGATCTCAAGTTCTTCTGATGCTTCCATAGACCCATGTTCTGATTCTGCCTTGACCATCTTCTGATGTCTTGCCAGACCATGTTCTGATGTTGCATGCTGAACCTTCTGAGACAAAGCTTCTGAGCGCTGATTTGTGCATACTCTTTATATATTTCCTGAAAAGGAAATTGCAATGTATTAGAGTACCACATTATCTCACACAAAATTTATATCCTTGTTATCATCAAAACTAAGAATATTGATCAGAACAAATCTTGTTCTAACAAGGACTTCTCTCCTCGATACTGCCCTTTAATCGCTCACACCCCACATGGGCACACGATTAACCTCATCGCTCACACCCCCATGGGCACACGATGACTTCTTACTAATCTCCACACAATGGGAATTAGCCACCAACGATCCACTCATCAACGAGATCCATCATCAAATGCATATGAATGAATGAAACACACATAACATACTTAAAACATCACCGAATCACGATGAACAACTCACCTCAACACCACATCACCGAATAAGTATGTACATGTTTTCAACATCATTCAAATAGCCATGCATTCATCACAATCACAATATTAATCACAACCAATTCATCATCACATCAAACACATTGTCACACCTATCTCATATGCACACAATGTTCAATTCTCATCAAGTAATTAAATCGAGTTTTAAAGAAATAAAGTCGGCCACCGCCCATATTCATCATTCATCATATAAAACATTTAATTACTTGCATAACGCCCAAAATGGCACTAAGAAATGATACACGGATCAAAAGAGACGTTATTTTAAGTTTTAGAAAAGTTCACACACAGCAAGGTTTGCTCAGCGAAGCAAGACAGAAGCGAATCCTTCAGACCTCCGCTCAGCGGACCTCTAGCGACGTCCAACAGAAGCAACCTACGTTGGGACCTCCGCTCAGCGGACCCCCTCCGCTCAGCGGACCTGCGATTTCAGCAAACCCCAAGTCCGCGACAGACCCTGCGATTTCACACCCTTTTCACCCAAAAACGATTCCAGACATCACATACAGGCATATAATCATCATACATTCAATTATAAACCACAAAACATCATTTGAATGCATTATTAACCAAATAGTTCACACAATTATCATCAATTCAATCCAATTATAACAACCTAACCTAACAACCCCAGTGTCTAATTGAATCAAACCATACATCAATCTACCTATTACCTAAGACCACATAAGAGATACTAAAAGGAAGAGTCCCCCCTTACCTCGATGAATCTCTTCAATGCTCTCCTACCGGTTCCACGTTCTTGCCTCTTTCTCTTCTCTTGCCCTTTTCACGTGTTCTTCCTTTTTCCCCAAATGGTTCCTTTTTTTCTTATCTTATGAAAAATAAAATAAAATAAATTAACCATAACTTAGTAAAAGGCCTAACCAATTAGCACCCCTCTTTTACTAACATCACACCATAAGCCCAATAGCTCTTACTCCATCATTTTCCAATTAAATCCAAATAAAATACTAAAATTCCAATTATTTAATTTAAATCCAAATTAAATTAATAAACTGAAATTACGGGATGTTACAAGCGTTTTCAGCCAAAACTAACCCCTCCATTAAACTCAGGGAGTCATAATTAGGTAATTTGGGTTCCCATGAACGGCTCTTTGTTGTTGTTCTTCGTGTTTCAGATGCGCAGGTTTGATGAAGGCGGCATGGCAAGAAAAATCGCAGCTAAAGCCATGGATAAATCCGCAGGAAATCTGGGCTCAGATTTTGTTGAGGATGATGAACAGTGTGACGCATGGCGCAGAATTATTGGTGGGTCAGCGAATCCAGTCCTCTCTCCAAACTCCATTGGCCGGTCAATGTTCTCAAGCCACTCTCTCCTCTTCTAATTGGATCACGCATGAACATGAGGGTCCCACTCTAGTTTATATATTGACTTTTCAGTTTCTTTGCATTAACACATTATATTTTTATTGTGTGGTTATATTACAAAGGAACAAAAGCAGCTTTGAATTACCAGCACCCAGGTTTGTTACTTTCCCTTTTCTTTTTCTTTTTTTATTTCTTTTCTTTAATTTTTGTTATCAAAATAATTCTTTTAATTAACATAGGATAATTAGTAATTAGAATTAAGTTAAATAATTAGATAATTAGTTTAAATAATTAGTTTAATTTAGAGATTAATTTTAGCCTAATTAATTAATTTAGGCTAGTTTTAGGTTAAATAACTTAACAATTTAGGTTTAATTTTAGGTTATATTGATTATAAATAGATTTTAGGTTTAGCCTTAATCAAAAACTCATAGGTAAACCTTAGAAATTATCAATAAAGTAAGAGTTAGGTTTTTTAACCCTTAGGTTTTAACATTTAGGTTTGTCTAGGTTTTTTAGCCATAAGGTTTTTTAACCTTGATTTTTTTAAAGTATATTTTATTCGCGATTTCTCTCATCATCTCTTACTCCAGTGTATGTCGCATGCCTTTGATTGATTTCTTTTCTTTATTTTTGCCATTTAAATTCTAGAAAATGTGTATAGGTTTGCAAAAGTTTTTTATGTAATAGTAATTAGGGCTTTAACTTCCGCCTTTAATTTCTCGCATTTTATTTTCCTTTCCCCTGACGGGTTTTTGACTATGTAATCCCCCTCCCGAAGCCTTGTAATAGCGTAGGAACATTTATATTTTTGCCTTTATTATACTGCGTGGTTACTAATATAGGGAGTGATAAGCCTGCTAATTGGACCTAGATCACTAATTATAAGATAAATATAACTGAATTGAATCACATGATTGTTGTGTTAAAACACTTCTTAGTTTTGAGGACAACATGTTATCATCCTAACTCCTCTAACAAGTGTACCTTGCAGGTCCTCTTATTGTTTAAACTCATATATTTTGTTTTAGCTTTAACATGATCTTATCAAAACATGGGCAAAAGTATTTGGTTCAAATGACAGCATATTCCATCCAATCAAAATAAACCAACGTGCATCTATTCAAAAGATAATGATCATCTACTCAAAGGACTATCTTCTGAATCCTCAAAGTACACATCCAGCTAAGACAGACTGCTCTTGTACTCAAAGGACTATCTGTTGATATCCTCAAAGTACACATCCAGCTAAGAAAGATATTTTATTGCCTTGCAAGTACAAACAGACATATTCCTTCTTGCCTCTATATAACTAGCACCTCTTGCAAAGAACAAAATAACTTTTGACATTCAAGCTTAATCTCATTTTGAATCAAAGTCAAAAAGCTTATCTTATTCATAAGAAGAGGAAGAAATCCTATCACTGCCAAATAGTGAATCATCTGCAAATCATCCATTAAATACTTTTGTATATCCTCAAGAGATATAAAATCTTGATTGTAACAAGAGAGATAGAAAGTTCTAAAGTGATACTTTAGTGTGTGTAAAAGCCTTTTGAGGTTGTGTAAAGCATAACATCTTTATCCCTCGTTTAAAGGATAAAAGTGTAAGATATAAGAAAATCTCACTGTGTGTGAGGACTGGACTAACCCTTTTGGTGAACCAGTATAAACCCTGTGTGTTCTTTATTACCAGTCCTATATTTCTTTATATCTTACTCACACACTTAAACTAAAATTTTAAGAGGTCACTATTCAAACCCCCCCTTTCTAGTGACATTTATTACCAACATTTGGTATCAGAGCTCGGGCTCTAAAAAACTGCACTTAACCGTGTTAGAGTAAAACGATCACAACAACCCAAAGAATGGGTGAACAAACAAAATTCATTACTGAAGGAGGATCATCCCACAGACCTCCACTCTTCAATGGAATTGACTACTACTACTGGAAAGGTAAAATGAGACTCTTTCTCTTATCTCAAGATATAAATATGTGGTCCATCATTGAAACAGGAAACTTCACTCCAATGACTGCTCCAAATGACGCCGCTCCTGCTGCCCCAAAACCTCAAGCGTCCTGGACCCCTGAAGAGAAAAACCAGGTACTCTTAAACTCAAAAGCTCAATTTATTTTATCATGTGCTCTAAGCAGGGAAGAATACGATAGAATTGAAGAATGTAACACTGCCAAAGAGATCTGGGATAAACTCAAAATTCACCATGAAGGAACAAGTCATGTTAAAGAAGAAAGAATAGATATGGGAGTAAGAAAATTTAAAACATTTGAAATGAAAGAAGATGAAACTATAGACAAAATGTTCTCCAGATTTACAATTATTATTAATGAATTAAGATCTCTGGGAAAAACTTATTTTGTTCATGAGAGAATAAGAAAATTACTCAGATGTCTCCCTAAAGTATGGAGACCAATGGTTACTGCTATAACTCAAGCTAAAGATCTGACAACTCTACCGGTTGAGGAACTTGTTGGTTCTCTTCGTGCTCATGAATGCATCATTCTAGAAGATAAGCCACAAAAGAAAGGAAAATCAATTGCTCTCAAGGCTGCTCAAAACTCAAAAGAAACTCAAATGAAAAGTGAGGAGTCAAATGAAACACCTTCTGAAGACGAGGATGATCTAGCACTCATATCTAAATGCATTCAGCAAATGGTATTTCGAAGAGGACAAAACAAACGACCATTTAGAAGAGATCCTCAAAAAGCTGAGATAGACAAAAGCAAAATCACATGTTATGGATGTAACAAAGTTGGACACTTCAAAACTGAATGTCCTCAACAAAAAAGGTTCGTCAAAGGTACACCATTCAAAAAGAAATCAATGATGGCTTCATGGGATGATTCTGAAAACTCAAATTCAGACACTGACAAAGAAGAAGCAAATCTATGCCTTATGACTACCCCTGACTCTGAAGTAAGTCCTCTTATCACCTGTAACACTTGTCATGAAATGAACTTTATGTTTGACAATCTACTAGAGGATTCAGACCTCTTAACTCAAAAATGTCTTTTTTAAAAAGAACAAATTTCAAACCTAATCAAAGAAAAGGAAGATTTAAAAAGAATAATTGATAAACAATCTATCACAATAACTAATCTATACAATGCTCACTCTTCACTCTCCTCTAAACAAAAAGTACTAATTGAAAAATCAAATCTTCCAAAAATAGAAACTTTAGAAAACAAGATAGAAAATCTAACTCAGGATGTCACAAAATTTGTTAGGACTACTGAAACATTTCAAAACATAATGGGATCACAATCAGGTATTTTTGACAAAGCAAGAATAGGTTTCAAATCCTCAAAAAACAAAAAAAAATATATGAAACGTTTTTTACACCTCATATAAAAAATTCAGATAACACCACTTTAATACAAATAAAAAAATGTTGCTACTGTAAGAAAACAAATCATGAGGAGTCAAAATGTTTCTTTAAAAGACCATTTAAACAAAACCTTGTTAAGAAACAAGACAATCTATTTCCTACATGGAAAGAAAAATCTCTTTCTAAACCCATAAAATTCGTCCCTGCCTCCAAACCCATACAGATTGTACTTTCTAAAAATAAATCTAACCCTAAAGGACCCACTCAAATTTGGGTACCTAAGAAAATGCTAACCTCTTCTACAGGAATGTCTTCTCACAATAAAGAAAAAGGTTTGGTACCTGGACAACGGTTGCTCACGTCACATGACTGGAGATAAGGATTGCTTCATCTCTCTAGAAAATAAGGATGGAGGATCAGTCACATTTGGCAACAATGAAAAGGCCAAAATAAAAGGTATAGGAACCATTGGTAAGAATGGTTCCGCTGTAATTAAAGATGTTCAATTTGTAGATGGATTAAAACATAATTTGTTAAGTATAAGCCAACTATGTGACAATGGTTATGAAGTTATATTTAAACAAAATACTTGCATCGTGAAACATCCTCTCACAAATGAAACTCTTTTTTGTGGAACCAGACACAAGAATCTACATACTCTTTTCTAAGATGAAATTTCATCTGAAACTTGCTTTGTATCTCATGAAAATGAAAAATGGATTTGGCACAAACGTTGTGGCCACACCAACATGAGAACCATCTCAAACCTAATAAAACTTGAACTAGTAAGAGGCATTCCCAAAATAAAATTTAATAAAGACGCAGTTTGTGAAGCTTACATCAAAGGAAAACATGCAAAAAGTAGCTTCAAATCAAAAAATATTGTGTCTTCAAATAAACCTTTGGAACTTATCCACGTAGACTTATTTGGTCCCGTCAAAACTTCAAGTCTTAGTGGAAAAAGGTATGGGTTCGTAATTGTAGATGATTACTCTAGATTCACTTGGGTTCTATTCCTAAAACACAAGGATGACTCTATTGAGGCTTTCAAAAACTTCTGCACAAAAGTCCAAAATAAAAAAAGTTCTAAAATCATATCAGTAAGAAGTGATCACAGAGGAGAATTTGAAAACTCTCTTTTTAAACAATTCTTTGAAGAAAATGGAATTTCTCATAATTTTTTGTGTCCTAGAACACCTCAACAAAATGGTGTGGTAGAAAGAAAAAATAGAAGTCTTCAAGAAATGGCTAGAACTATGATTAATGAATCAAATGTAGAAAAGTATTTTTGGCCTGAGGCAGTTAATACATCTTGTTACATTATAAACAGAGTTACCATTAGAAAATTTTTAAATAAAACTCCCTATGAGTTATGGAAAAATAGAACTCCTAATATTTCATATTTTCGTGTTTTTGGATGTTATTGTTTCATCTTAAATAACAAAGATAATCTAGGGAAGTTTGATTCTAAATCGGACAAAGGAATATTTATTGGATACTCTCAAACTTCAAAAGGATATAGAATTTACAATCATAAAAATCAATGTGTGGAAGAAAGTATGCATGTTATATTCAATGAAACTAATGAACCTTCAACCATTGAAAATCTTGATGATGAATTAGATGAACAGGAAGAAATCCTCAACAAAGAAATTCACTTAGACTCTATTGAAGAGTCACTTCCAACTCCTCCAAAAGGATGGAAAACTGTACCACATCATCCTCATGATGTAATTATTGGTGAAGCCTCTGATCAAGTACGTACAAGACAATTCTTCAAAGACAAAAACAACAACCTAGCAATGATGTCTCAAATTGAACCCAAACATATAAATGATGCTATACAAGATGATTCATGGATTCAAGCCATGACTGAAGAGCTTTCACAATTTGAAAAGAATCAGGTATGGAATCTCGTTCCAAATCCTCTTGATAAAACTATTATTGGAATTAGATGGATTTTCAGAAATAAGCTAGATGAAGATGGAAACATTATAAGAAATAAAGCTAGACTAGTTGCTCAAGGATATAATCAACAAGAAGGAATTGATTATGACGAAACATATGCTCCAATATCTAGACTTGAAGCAATATGTATCCTTCTTGCATATGCAGCACACAAAGGTATAAAACTTTTTCAAATGGATGTGAAAATTGCATTCTTAAATGGTTTTTTAAACGAAGAAGTTTTTGTTAAACAACCACCTGGATTTGAGGATTCAAAATTTCCAAATCATGTTTATAAATTAACAAAAGCTCTCTATGGTCTAAAACAAGCCCCTAGAGCTTGGTACGAAAGACTTAGTCTATTCTTACTTAAAAATGACTTTTCTAGAGGAAAAATTGACACTACCTTGTTTAAAAAAATCATATAAGGAAGATCTTTTAATTGTTCAAATTTATGTGGATGATATCATTTTTGGATCAACAAATGAAAAAATGTGTGATGATTTCTCAAACCTCATGAAAAGTGAATTTGAAATGAGCATGATGGGAGAATTAAGATACTTTCTAGGACTTCAAATAAAACAATCAGAAGAGGGCATTTTTATCTTTCAAGAAAAATACATCAAAGATATTCTAAAAAAATATGGTATGACAAATGCAAAAATAATGTCTACACCTATGCATCCTTCTTCTAGTCTAGATAAAGATGAACAAGGAATAAATACATCTGAAAAGGAATATCGTGGTATGATTGGATCCTTACTTTATTTAATTGCAAGTCGTTCTGACATTGTATTCTCAGTTGGACTTTGTGCTAGATTCCAAACAGATCCTAAGGAATCTCATCTTACTGCTGTAAAGCGTATTCTCAAATATCTTATAGGTACAACTAACATTGGTCTTTGGTACAAAAGAAGTTCATAATTTGACTTAAAAGCATACCGTGATGCTGACTATGCTGGAGACAAAGTAGAAAGAAAAAGTACTAGTGGTGCATGGCAAATCCTAGGAGATGCTCTTACATCTTGGTCATGTAAAAAACAAAGTACTATTGCACTCTCCACAACTGAAGTTGAATATGTGTCAGCAGCTAACTGTTGCTCACAGATCATTTGGATAAAAAATCAATTGGAAGACTACTCTCTAAACTACTCCAAGGTACCAATTTATTGTGATGATACTAGTGCTATAAATTTATCAAAGAATCCTATCCAACATTCCAGGTCTAAGCACATAGAAATAAAACATCATTTCATCAGAGATCATGTTCAAAAGGAAGAAGTAGAGTTAATTTTTGTACAAACTCAAAATCAACTAGCTGATATCTTTACTAAACCATTGATAGAAGATAGATTCAATTTTTTAAAACAAAGATTAAATATCATAGCTTGTCCCATCGAATCCTCAAAATGAAAAAAGAATCTTCAAAATCCTTTTTGAAGCCTCATTTCATTAAAAAAAGGACAAAAGAAAAATGAATTTTTGTCTGGTTGTTAAAAGTGACACATGGGCACAAATGTCTTGTCCTTTGCATTAAATGGTTCACTATTCACATCACATTTATGTCTAATCATTTTAGAAAAAAGGAGAAAAAAAGATATCTTTGCATTTATTGAAAAAATCTTTTTTCCATTTTTGATCTTCTCCAGGCATGCTAGCTCCACATACTTCACGTTTTCCAATTCTTTTTTGCACAGCTTTCTTAAAAACAAATAATGTGCATGCATCATTACTTGTACTCTTCATCTTCCCCCACGTGCTCTCGACCTTTTCAACTCCAAATGGAGGAACAGGAGTGTGATCTACGGAAAACCCATGGACTTTGAAAGCTTCACTGCCCGTGGTTACAACATTGAAGAGCTCATACTCGTTCAAGGTTGGAGAAAGATGTTAACCCTAGAAATCGAACCTACCCAAAATTAGTTCGTTGCTTCTATGCAGCAATCCATCAAGACACCAACGATGTGACTCTCAAATCTACCATCAAAGGTATAACCATAACCCTAACTCCATCTCTAATCTGTCAAATTCTTAACATCCCTGATTCTGGCATTCATCTCTTTGCAAAAGAATGGGTTGGATTGTACAACACCACTATGGATAGCGTTTATCGTGAACTACTTGTTGATACCACAAAACCCCTAGTGTCTTCAAATCTGAACCCTGTCCCTCGTATCTTACACAAAATGTCCATTCACAATAAATACCCCCTTTCACTAGAGGGCCATGTATTGATCATTCTTACTCTTACTCTCTTGTACTTGCACTCCGCCTTGCTCTCTCTCTCTCACACACACACACTTTGGCATTGGAGTACCTTGCAGGTACACCCCCATTCTTAGAAGTCCATCAAATTGCAGGCCAAGACGATCCATTATGATAAGGTACAATCAATTTCTTAAGGAAAATTATTATCTCTTAGAAATCTGAAGCTTCAAAGAATTTTGAGAAAAAAAATCAAGAGAGAGTCCTCCAAAGCTTACCTGCCAATTGATCTTAAGTTGAATATTACCATATGCGGGGAGAAGCATAATCTCATGCTCACTTTGCAATATCCTTGCTCGTGTATTTTTTTTGAAATCTTGATATCCGGCCTTGTGATCGACTAATCCAAGAGTACCAATCCTTGCTCGTCTACTTATGAGATAACTTGCTCTTTTACATAACCAAATATGTTATCTATGTGCTATCCTTTTTTTTTCCTTTTTGATTATGCTAAAAGATGAGAAATATACTCTCAGGACGAGTAGAGTATACTCACTAAATACTTTACCACCCCTAAAAAATACTTCATCATCATAAAAAATAGGCAAAATACTCTTTTTAGTATCGTATATTAATCTCGAGGTTCATTTTGTTCCCTTAATTTTAAAAAGTTCCATATTGGTCCCATAACTCTTCAAAAGGTGTCATTTTAGTCCTTTTTGTCATATTAGCGACGAAAAAATTGAAAAATTGGTCGCTAAATCGGTCGGTAATATGACAAAAAGGACTAAAATGACACCCTTTGAAGAGTTAAGGGACGAATATGAAACTTTTTAAAATTAAGGGACCAAAATGAACCTCGAGGATAACATATGGGACCAAAAAGGATATTTTGCCTAAAAAATACCACCTCCCTAAAAATGTATTATCATCATAAAAAATAAAAAGAAGGTAGATCTATGTATTTGTAGACATCAAAAGTTCCTATATTGAACACATGTCGCATAGCATGTTGAGGGCAACAATGAACTTTTCTTAGGTAGATTATAGATTAGATATAATTAGTTCATACTTTTTTTTTCTTTAGGGAGTTCATAGGAGTTGAATATTTATCTTAATTATTCTCATCGTCTTATAATTCTAATTATTATACTAATTATACTCCAGATCAATTGGCTGCACCTTGATCATAAAAGTTACAAGTTTTCTACTTTCCCTTTCGAAGGTTCCAAATTCTTCTCCACAATGGCAAGCGTCTCGGTAGCCGCGGAGTGGCAGCTCCTCTACAACCGTTATTACCGTAAGCCCCAACTCTATGAAATACGCTGGAGAAACGTGGACCTCGCCCGCAACAAGGTCGCCGCTGCTCCTTTCGGAGGTCCCCTGGCCGTGATCCGTGATGACTCGAAGATCGTTCAGCTTCACGGCGAATCAGCCCTCCGCAAGCTCCGTATATTTTCCTCCTCCGGCCAATCCCTCGCTGACACCGTCTGGCGTAACCCCGGCGGTCGTCTAATCGGAATGTCGTGGACCGATGACCACACACTCGTGTGCATCGTTCAAGACGGTACGGTTTACCGCTACGATGTTCATGCTAACCTCATCGAACCGAATCTATCGTTAGGTAAAGAGTGTTTTGAAAGCAATGTTGCTGATTGCGCTTTCTGGGGAAACGGCGTCGTTTGTATCACTGAAGCGAATCAGTTGGTCTGCATCGCCGATTTCAAAAACCCTATTGCGGTTAAGCTAGCCGATCCTGGTATAACTGAACCGCCGCGATGTATGGCTGTGATTGAGCCACAGTATACGGTGTCTGGGAACGTTGAGGTTTTGCTTGGAGTTGGTGATGGTGGTGAGGAGGAGGATGCTGTGGTGCTAGCTGTTGAGGAGGATGGCGTGCAGCGTCTTGGTGGCGAGATGCTTCGGGGCCCTTTGCAAAAGATGGTGGTGTCAAGGGATGGCAAGTGGCTTGCGTCATTCACTCATGATGGCCGGCTTCTTGTTACTACGTCGGACTTGACTGGTGTCATCATCGAGAGGGAGTGCGAGGTGCGTGAATTCTGTTTTAAATTGGCTTGGAAATTGAAACGTGATTGTTATTGTGATTTATGTGTTGTTTGGACTATGAACCATTGCAGATTTTGTGGCCTTAGACGAGAGTAGTGATAATTTAAAGTTGAAATTCTGTCTTATAGTTATCTAGTTATTTCGTCAATGAAATAGGCTATGAAACACTTACAAAGACGTGGACACTAGGCATGATATTTTCATTAACTAATAGGTACCAATAATAATTTAAGAAAAAAAGATTGAATGGAATCACATGTATCTGTGTCGTGTTGGTGTCTGACGTCTATATGTGTCGGACACACCTTTAATTGGAAGTGTCGGTGTTACATAGGAAATAAGTTATTTTGGGATTTTGTAGAATTTGAGGGATGTGCTAAAAAGTCTAGATTGGTGAATGCTTAAGAAATGTATTTGTTGGCATGTAGCATACTTTTAAATTTATATCATGTGAATCAGTTGGTTGCTGTTTGTATATGAAGTTGCCATTGTCACCCAATTTTACTTATTGTTATTATGATATGTTATGCTGCTAGTACATCATGTCTCTATGACAAAAGAAAAGGCTGTATCTAAACTTGATAGAGACATCCATAGTTGTTTATGATCTGTACCATAATTGTTTATGATCTATATATGCTCTATTTGCGGTCAGCTCTATTGTTTTCATATGTGCAGTCAGCTCTTCCTCCGGAGCAGATTGCTTGGTGTGGAATGGATGCTGTGCTTCTTTACTGGGATGATAAACTTTTAATGATGGGTCCTGATGGAGAACCAGTTGCCTACCTTTATGATGAACCGATAATTCTTATTCCTGAGTCTGATGGAGTGAGGATATTGTCCAACACTAGTATGGAATTTCTACAACGGGTTCCTGACTCCACAGTTTCAATTTTCACAATTGGCAGTACATCACCTGCAGGTTTGCTGTATGACGCCTTAGATCATTTCGATAGGCGTAGTGCTAAGGTAGAGATTCCATTCCTCTTCTTTTACTGTTGCATGACTGACTTTATCATTTTTTATGTTTCGTAAGTTATAACTGTACATAGAGTTTGAATATCAAGAACTTTGAGGTATCAGCTGAAGTATGTCTTGTTCATAGAAATTTTAGCCTACAAATTTAGGGTATGATTATATTCAGATATCTTCTCATTGCCGACGAGTGAGTTTCTCAAATTGTCATGTACATAAAAATTTTAGCCTACAAACTTAGGGTATGGAGTAGGTAAAGACTGCAGAGTTTGTGTGATTTTGCTTGAAGTGCAGAGACCTTAAAATTAATATTTCTTGTCTGCATAGCTTGGTGATAATTCTCCATAGGCTAAAACTTCTACATTGGTCAATAATTATAATTTTTTTTGTCTTCCATCTTAATAATTTAAAAAAAATAAAATTTTAATAGGGAACTTAACGAGAGTCATTCACTGATAGCCTGCTTCTTACCAAAAATGATTGTATGTTAATTATTTAGGTGTAGCCCTATAATTAATGAATATATAGATTAACAAGATTATTGAGCAACAACGCTTTTATATTTTCATATATTTACACAACAGATTTTTGTTGGAAATTGGAATGTGCATTCAAATTATTATATATTGTAATTTTAAATCTGTAGCATTGTAAACTGATTATGGTTTGATTTTACTTTATAGTAGACAACTTACTTATATGCTCAAATATGTCTTGCTGAACACTGGGCATATTGAACATTACTTTGTATTGACATTATAATATGCCTTTATTGGACTTCTTTAAGAAATAAGGGTTAATAGTAATTCACCCCCCTGTAATGTTAGCGAATTTTGCTTTTCCCCCCTCCCTACCTTTTGGCAACGGTTTTTTCAAAAAAAACTGTTGCCAAAACCTGCCTTTGGCAACGGTGGGGGTAAACCAAAACACGCTCATATTACAGGGGGGTAAACTACTATTAACCCAAGAAATAAACTATGTCTATGACACCCTTTAATAAAGATAAAGATAAATTTGGCTGATTGAGTTTGGCTAATTTATTTTCTCTATTTAAGTTTTACATAATGGAAAATGATGAAGGAAACAAGCTTTTGTGTGTTGTTTACAATATACTTTTGAAATAAAAGTAAGGAAGAAAAAGTGATTTGTTATATGTGGACTTGGTTGATGCGTGAGGTCTTTATTTGCAATTAAATAATGGCATCGTCAAACAGTTCAACTTGTAGATGACTGTCTGATTTTCTTATTATCATTCCCCAGGCAGATGAAAATTTGAGATTGATAAAATCTTCTCTTCCCGAGGCTGTTGAAGCATGTGTTGACGCTGCAGGTCATGAATTTGATGTTTCACGCCAAAAAACTCTTCTAAGGGCTGCCAGTTATGGGCAGGCCTTTTGTAGGTGAGCTTGATTTGGATTTTCAGTTTGATATACTGTCCAAAATGTTTTAAAAATTGTTTTGATGCCTTAATTACACTCTTAGTAGTGAAAGTTTGGCAAACATATTTTCTGATATTCGCTCTCGGTAATGATATCCAGTTGACTTTGGCAGCAATTTTCATCGTGACCGTATCCAAGAAATGTGTAAAATTCTGCGGGTCTTGAATGCAGTGCGCAGCCTTGAGATCGGCATTCCTCTTAGTATTCAACAATATAAGGTTTTAAGGCATACCTGTCTCTTTAGTGCTGATATTGTCTTTGCTGACCTTATACTGAATTTGCTTATTACTATCAGTTGCTTACACCGTCTGTCCTGATTGGTCGACTGATTAATGCTCACCAACATCTGCTTGCATTGCGGATATCGGAATATCTCGGAATGAATCAAGTAAGTGTATGCATGTTGTATATTTTTGCACTTTTTTTCGTAACTGTGTATCACCACCATCTGATCAAATACAAGATTGAGACTTGATTTTCTTGAAATATTCCCCTTTACGGGGAGAAATAAATGCATTAAGTTACCTATCAAGTCATGGATTTCGCTGCCCTATTTTATAAAATCAGATATTCATTAAGACAATGAGAAGATGAAATTAAAGAATTTGGAAGATAATAGGCCCTGCTTAAAACATAAAGGATATACGAACAACAAAGCATGAATGCTACCTAATTCTTTGACTTACGTAAGGAAAAATTCTTTAAAAAGAGAATGTGCTAATACAAAGTAGAAGCTAATTGCCTAATCTTATCACAAAGTAGCTGCTCTTCCAAAGAATAATACTTATTAATGTGAAAAATTCACACACAAACCAAATGCACCAAAGTAAAACATATATTTTATGGTTATGGACGTGTAAAGGTTCATGCTTCTAGTCCTTCTAAGCCTTTCTCCAAAGGGCTGTGCCAGTCTGCCAGACACGTTTTGAATGCCGAGACTTCCTCAGACATGCGCTGAACAAGTGTCAGACACTTTTTAAAGGTGTGCAATTTTAAAAACTAACTATTCTTGGCTTGAACACCTGTTAGACACGTGCCAAGGGACTGAGTCAGCACCTGCTCTTGGTCAAACACTTTTTGAACACCCCCGACTTATATTAGATCTCTTATTGAGATAAATATCAAACTGATGCCTTTTATCATCTCTTTAGGTTTATTATCATAGGATTTACAAGTTGTTGTAGAAGACATGATCCATATTCTTAACTTAGAATTATGTAGGGATTGCATTGTAAATGATTCCTCTTAGTTTGTGTACTCTTTTTTGTGAGGGTCATTATAATTACCATAAATTTGTTTTGAGAAGGTTAATATGTTAATCGTAATTCTTAATTTAGATTTTTCTCATGTTAATTATATATCATAGGCACAAACACATCAATAGAAAATATTTATGCGATGTCTCAATGTTCTATATGGTTGACATTAGCCACGTTTCCTATCGAAATCTGTGTTTCATAGGGTTCAGTACATCCATGGGTATTGGCAAACAATTGATACATATTGTTGGTTGTTCAAATAAATTAACAGGCTACATGAAAACAATGCATGGTATAATGAATTGCTACAATTCAATTGATTGATTGTCTTACTCTCTGTTTTATTAATTACTGATCTCTTCATTTTGTCAGTACATCAGCAATCTTCTTTGAGTATTCTACTAAATTTGAACTTTTTCCTGACTACTTTTATGAAGGAGGTAGTGATAATGCACTGGGCATGTGCTAAGATAACTGCGTCATCGGCAATACCTGATACTACTCTTCTAGAGATTCTGCTTGACAAGGTACCTCTCCCCCACTTCAAACTTTTTTGCAATCTTCCTAGTATATGCAACTACTCTTGAATTGCATTCTTTTACTCTCAGTTAAAACTGTGCAAAGGCATATCCTATGCAGCAGTTGCTGCTCATGCAGACAAAAATGGCCGCCGAAAGTTAGCTGCCTCGCTTGTTGAACATGAACCCCTTTCGTCTAAACAGGTGGAATTCTGGTTTTCCGGTCATTTTGGATATTTTTAGAATTAATGCTGTCTCAATCTTGTCTCCCTCCTCCCCAAGTCACACAATTTGCTGACTGATTTCTGATGGGATATTTTATTACTGTTCTCATTACTTCGTGCTTAGGTTCCTCTCCTGTTGAGCATAGGAGAAGAAGATACAGCCTTGATGAAGGCAACTGAATGTGGTGATACAGACCTAGTTTACCTTACACTTTTTCATATTTGGCAAAAGGTATTAGACTCTGGAAAGTTTTATATTTTAAATGTTGTCAGGTTTGTGATGTATATGGAGTAACACGTGTATCTCATGCACACATTCTTGTTATATGACACAGAGGCAGCCATTGGAGTTTTTTGGAACCATACAGGCCAGACAATTACCGCGTGACTTATTTATAACTTATGCACGGTATGTTCCATTTAACCATTTTTCAAAAGGTAAGACAGTGTGTCATGGTTATGTAATATTAAGGTTCAGTGAATCAGTGCTAACTCGTAAGAAAATGAATAAATGAAACTGCAGATAATAAAAAACGTTTTCTTTTGACCTAATCGCTGGAAGAGTTGTGTATTATGATATAAGTAGAAGTTCAGGAGATCACTGAACAGTATTTTCTTAAGATCAATGCTACCTATACACTTTTGGTTTTGGATACGCCCTTTATAAAAACTGGCTCAATGATAGAAAACATGCTTTATATATGTCCATGTTTTTACTTGCCAGTTTATTTGTAAAAACACTTTAGAAAAAAATGATGTCATTTAATTTACTCATACCTGGAATGACACCTGTCAATGTCATGTGCCAAAGAAATCTCTGTTAATCCATTCTCTGAAATATCTAGAGGGAGTAGCTAGATCATAATACATAAAGTTGTAACAAAAATAGAAAGATCCTCCTAAAACAAAAAATAATACCAAGGTAATTAAAACCGAACCGGATATTAAACCGGTATACTCATGGGTTTGAGGTTTAAAGGTTGGATCGGGCTCGGTCCGAGGTTAGGCCGGTATTATTGAATATATAATTTATATTTTTATATTAAGTAGTAATTCAAAAGTAAATATTTATATTAATACTATTTAAAATTGATAGAACTCATAGTAGAACTATTCATTTCAGTTATAACTGAATTCTGTTATTATAGCAGGTCACCTACTGCTGAACCTGACACATGTCAGTCATTACAAGTGTTTGTAGAGTATAACCTACACATCTCATCTATACTCTAATAAAAATGATAGTACTCACTAAAAATAAAATAAATATAAATTTATTTATTTTTATTGAACTCATGTTTTTTATTATAATATAATATAATAAATAATTTTAATATATTTAATTTCTTACTGTTTCTTTAAACTTTTATATATTATATATTGAATGATAACAGTCCTACGCACTAACGATACATTCAAAATAAGGTTACAATTAAAGTATATTGGGTCAATAATGTTAGGCCCAAAAATTTCATTTGAAAAATAACCCTAACTGATATATTAGTTATTGAAATCATATATCTTCTTAAGTTCTCATATGCGCCGCTCTTCTGTATTCTCATCTGTGCCACACTTTTCTAGCATCTGTCCAACAATTTTCCAGTAAAACGACATAGATAAAGATTGAACAATATTTTCTATGTTTTTTCTATTTTCATGTTGCAGTAGAGCATAAAGTGGAAAAAGATGAAGTAAAACACTATCCAACAATTTAAACCGGTTGAACCGCTTATTTTCCGGTTTTCTGGTTTCTTTCAGATTTTTCAGTTTGAAATCTGGTTTGTATGCATGCCGGTTTTTTAGGATAGTTAGATACTGAGATCGGATATAGGTCCGGTTACCGGTCCGGTCCGGTTTTCATTATATTGAATAATACTGTATATTTCGAGTATTTTTACACAATATTTTAGTGGGTAAGAGGTTTAAGCATGTATATCTTGACAATCTTGGTCTAGAATATATGAAAGAGGTTTAAACATGTATATCTTGAAAATATAACTTTCTTGAATTATTCATTTATTTGTTTATGGTTCCTAATTAGCAAAAATAGTTCATTTTTAGTCCCTAGAAGCATGTATGTTTAGTCCTTCATGAGTATTAAAAATATTTTTTAAAAATAATTGTTAGGATTAAATTTTTATAAAACTCAATAAGGATGAATTTTAAAAATAGCCATACTTTTAGGGATTAAAATATATTTAAACCTATCACATAATTGTAGTTAGAATAATGGAGATTATTTTAGCATTGTTAGGTTAGGATCATTTCCATTAGGTTAGTGGTGCTTTTGGTTTCTGTAATAGGAGACCGATAGATCTTAGTCTCTGCACATTTTTTTGATTCCATCCTGAACATTTAAGATTCTCCCATTTTTAGGGCTCTGTAGAATCTGATATTGTCTAAATGCTGATGTGAAAAATACATGCTGAGGTGTATATTTTATAATAACGTGGCAATTTAATTAGTGATTACTCAATGCTTATAAAATAAAATAACAAAAGACAAAAAAACAAATAAAGAAGAGACAAGATTAGGTTTATCAGTTTTACCTTCCCTCATATTGTATCCCGCCTACTGATCTTACTCATTACCATGTGAGTGTGTGACCCCATCCTTCCCTACTATCTGTGGCCCAATCACTACTCAACCCTTAATCAAGTATCCAAGACCACACTCCCTCGTTATTCCTTCGTTGTGCTACTCATTAATTACCGGTTTCATAAAGTTCAATGTGCGAAAGATTGATTTAGCAGAAGTAACAAAGCTTTGGAAGTTCAATGGTAGGTATGGGAAATTCTATGAGAGAACACGTAAGAGAGAGAAAATGGGAAAAGAACAAAAGGAATTAGTTGTTGCTGCACATGACTAGGGCCAGCTGGCAGCCTCCTAGTGGTGAGAGATTCTAGGATAGTGGAAATAAATGATGGGGAGAATCATTCTTTCTGGCAGGCAGAAATTGAGTGAGTTTTCCACTATTAGGAGAGTATAGGCCTCTCTAAGTGCCTCTCTCGTATTTTCCTTTCTTTCTGCATTTCTTTTTACTGCATTTTCTCCTTGTACTAGCTAGATCCCATATGAACTCTAGCATTTGCGTACAATGAAGCTCAGTTTCCGTATTTCTATTTTCTTCTATTGCTGATTTATTCTTTAGACTCCAAATTGAGCTTATCAATTTGGTATCTAGAGCCTTGGTTGTGCTTGCGCTGTGAATGGTGGTGACGCGAAGAATCATGGAAAATCGTGTTGAGAGCATGGAACAGAGAATGACGCAGTTCGAGGGAACAATAGAACAGATACGGCAGATTGTGACGGAGCAACAGTCAAGACCACAAGTTACAGTGGATCAGATCCGTCAGTTGATACAGGACCAGCCGGGTCGGCGTCGAGGATCCGACGATGATGAAGAAGGAGAAGGGAGCGCGAGGAGCTCTTTGTCACGCGAATCTAGACACAGACACCGCCGACATAGTGGTGGAGAAGGATTTCGCGGCATGGGAAGCAGAAGAAGGCTAGAAATTCCCATTTTCAAAGGGGAGGATGCATATGGCTGGCTCGTTAGGGTCGAACGCTATTTTCAGCTGAACCGAGTAAGGGTGCGTGATAAGTTAGACGCGGTGGTTCTGGCTTTGGAGGATAGAGCGTTGAACTGGTATCAGTGGTGGGAAGAGCAAGCACCCCTGAAGACATGGGAGGAGTTTAAGATAGCTGTTATGAGGAGGTTTCAACCGGGTCTTCTGCATAACCCGATGGGACCCCTGTTGAGCTTGAGGCAAAAAGGAACGGTGGTGGAATATATGGAGAAATTTGAGATGATGGTAGCTCCTTTAAGGAGGGAAGAGAGGATTATGTTGGATTCCATTTTCATGAATGGACTCAAGGAGGAAATCCAAGCAGAGCTCAAGTTACATGAGATACAAAGTTTATCCGACTTGATGGATAGAGCTTTGCTGATTGAAGAGAGGAATGAGGTTTTCAGTAAGAAGAGCAACTCTTGGAGGGATCGAGGGGGACCTTTGAAGATTAGAGACCCAGCTGAAGTGGGGGGAGTTAAGAAGGAAGGGGAAAGAGGCAGTAGTTATGGGGGAGCTGAGAAACAAAAGGGAAGAAGATTAAACCCTGCTGAATTAGAGGAGCGAAGCAAGAAAGGGTTATGCTTTAAGTGTGGTGACAAATGGAATAAAGAACATGTATGCAAGTTCAAGCACATGAGCTTGAAGTTGTGTGAGGACAGTAGTGAAGAGGAAGAAGAGAGCAAAGGAGTCGGAGTCCAAACAGAGGAGGTAGTAGGAGCAGGGAGAGAATTGAAAACTCTGCAGTTATCTATGCACAGTATGCAGGGGCTGACTTCTAATACATCTTTTAAGGTTTGGGTGACTGTACAAGATAGGGAGATGAAGACCTTAATTGACTCAGGGGCAACCAGTAATTTTATTGATGCAAAGCTGGTGAATCAATTGGGACTGAGATTGATGAGCACACCTCCTTATGTGATCGAGATGGGGAATGGAGAAAAAGTGAAATATCAGAACATATGTGAAGGACTGAAATTCCAGGTGCAAGGAGTGGAATTTCACCAACACTTTTTTCTGATGGATTTAGGAGGAATTGACATGGTGTTAGGGATGGATTGGCTGGCTGGTCTAGGAGTGATTGAAGCAAATTTCAAGGATTTATATTTGAAATGGGAGATTGGAGGGCAGAGGTATGTCATACAAGGGGATCCTGCTTTGAGTAACCAACAGGTTTCCATAAAAACTATGATGAAAGCTCTAAGTGATGAGGGAAGAGGGTTCTATGTTCACTCTGTACCTGCTGTACCTGAAGGGGACTGTGCTGAATTAGAAGGTATATTAGGAAGATTTGAGAAGGTCTTCAATCTACCTAAGGGACTGCCTCCTAGGAGGGAACATGATCATGCTATCAGGTTGAAGAATGAAGCTGTTATTCCTAATATACGACCCTATAGATATCCTTTCTTCCAAAAGAATGAGATAGAGAAGATAGTAAAAGAAATGCTGCAAGCCGGAGTGATAAGACACAGCACGAGCCCTTTTTCAAGCCCTGTGCTCTTAGTAAAGAAGAAGGATGGAGGGTGGAGATTTTGTACTGACTATAGAGCACTCAACAAGGCAACTGTACCCAACAAATTTCCAATACCTGTGATTGAAGAGTTATTAGATGAATTAGGGGGTGCAATGGTTTTCTCCAAGCTGGATCTGAAATCTGGATACCACCAGATTAGAATGAAGGAGGAGGATATAGAGAAAACAGCCTTTAGGACTCATGAGGGACACTATGAGTACTTAGTGATGCCCTTTGGATTATCCAATGCTCCATCAACTTTTCAGGCATTGATGAATGAGATACTCAGGCCTTTCCTTAGAAAGTTCTGTTTGGTATTTTTTGATGATATATTGATCTATAGTAAGGATCATGAGGAGCACAAGGACCATCTGACCATTATTTTACAGGTGCTGCAAGACCAACAGCTATATGCCAATAGAAAGAAGTGCTCTTTTGGCCAGAGGGAGATAGAATATCTAGGGCATATTATTTCAGCAGAAGGAGTTTCTGCAGATAAGAAAAAGGTGGAAGATATGGTGAAATGGCCCACACCACACAATGTAAAAGGGTTGAGGGGATTTTTAGGCTTAACCGGTTACTACAGAAAGTTTGTGAAGAATTATGGCAAGATTGCTTGGCCCCTCACCCAATTATTGAAGAAAGATGCATTTAAATGGGACAGTGAGGCTCAAGAGGCTTTTGAAAAGCTGAAGGTAGCCATGACAACTGTGCCTGTACTAGCAATGCCAGATTTTGAAAAAGAATTCATCGTTGAGACTGATGCCTCAGGACAGGGAATAGGGGCTGTGTTAATGCAGGAAGGGAAGCCCATATGTTACATGAGTCAAACACTGTCTAACAGAGCCCAACAGAAATCAGTTTATGAGAGGGAATTGATGGCCGTAGTGATAGCAATACATAAGTGGAGACCTTATCTGCTAGGGAGGCACTTTGTGGTGCACACTGACCAAAAGAGCCTGAAACACATCACCGAACAGAGAATTATTGGGGGAGAGCAGCAAAGATGGTTGTCTAAGTTGATAGGGTTTGATTTTGAAGTTAAATACAAGCCAGGAAAGGAAAATAGGGCTGCTGATTCACTTTCTAGACAGATGCAGTATGCTCATATCACTACTGTACAATGTGAATTTTGGGAGGGATTAGAAGAGGAAATACAGCAAGATGAAAGGCTCAAAGGGGTGGTGCAAGACCTAATCTCTGATCCTACTACTCACAAGAAGTTCCAGCTGAGAAAGGGCAGGTTATATCATGAAGGCAGAGTGGCAATTCCAAGGAACTCACCTAGAATTTCTTGGCTGTTGCAGGAGTTTCATGAAACTGCTATGGGAGGGCATTCTGGTGACCTAAGGACTTATAAGAGAATTGCTAGTGTGGTATGGTGGGAAGGAATGAGAAAGAGGATACAAGAGTATGTCCAAGCTTGTGAGGTTTGTCAAAGGAACAAATATCAGACCTTGACACCAGGAGGATTATTGCAGCCCCTACCTGTCCCTACACAGGTTTGGAGTGACCTATCTATGGATTTCATTGGGGGTTTACCTAAGGCACAAGGGTTAGACACTGTCATGGTAGTGGTGGACAGGTTAACCAAGTATGCACATTTTTTTCCAGTTAGTCACCCTTACACAGCCAAGGGCATTGCTGAAGTGTTTCTGCAGCAGGTCATTAGGTTACATGGGTTCCCAAGGTCTATAGTTTCTGACAGAGATAAGGTTTTCCTCAGTAGTTTTTGGTCTGAATTATTCAAGCTGGCAGGGACCAAATTACGCTATAGCAGTGCTTATCACCCCCAGTCTGATGGCCAGACAGAGGTGGTTAATCGTTGTCTAGAGACTTATCTCAGGTGTGTGACTGGGCTTAGACCAAAGCAGTGGCCAAAGTGGTTGGCATGGGCTGAATATTGGTACAATACTAATTACCATGCTTCGTTGAAGACCACTCCATTTGAGGCTTTGTATGGGAGAACCCCTCCAGTGCTGATCAGAGGAGATATTCCTGGATCTGCTGTGGATGAAGTTAATAAACTAACTACGGAAAGAAACTTGATGATTAAGGAACTGCAGGAGCAGCTGTTGAAAGCCCAGGACAGAATGAGACAGCAAGCTAATAAGCATAGGAGGGAGCTTACTTATGAGGTGGGGGATATGGTATACTTAAAGATCCAGCCTTATAAGATGAAAAAGTTAGCTAAGAGGCTCAATCAGAAACTCAGCCCCAGGTATTATGGACCTTATGAAGTGATCCAAAGAGTGGGGGCTGTAGCTTATAAGCTCAAGCTGCCAGAAGATACAAGAGTACACCCTGTGTTCCATGTATCTTTGCTGAAAAAAGCTGTTGTGCCAACTGCAGAACCTCAGCCATTGCCTAAATGTATCAATGAGGACTGGTACTTAGAACCGGCACCAGAGAAAGGCATGGATTTCAGGAAAGGTGAGCAAGGAAATTGGGAAGTGTTGGTCAAATGGAGGGATTTGCCAGAATTTGAAAATTCTTGGGAGTCAGCAGAGAAATTGCAAGCTGAATTTCCATCCTTCTTCCTTGAGGTCAAGAAAGTTTTTGAAGGGGAGGGAATTGGTAGGTATGGGAAATTCTATGAGAGAACACGTAAGAGAGAGAAAATGGGAAAAGAACAAAAGGAATTAGTTGTTGCTGCACATGACTAGGGCCAGCTGGCAGCCTCCTAGTGGTGAGAGATTCTAGGATAGTGGAAATAAATGATGGGGAGAATCATTCTTTCTGGCAGGCAGAAATTGAGTGAGTTTTCCACTATTAGGAGAGTATAGGCCTCTCTAAGTGCCTCTCTCGTATTTTCCTTTCTTTCTGCATTTCTTTTTACTGCATTTTCTCCTTGTACTAGCTAGATCCCATATGAACTCTAGCATTTGCGTACAATGAAGCTCAGTTTCCGTATTTCTATTTTCTTCTATTGCTGATTTATTCTTTAGACTCCAAATTGAGCTTATCATTCAACCACTGGTATAGTAGGTGAAGTATATGATGGTGTGGTTTGTTAGTGGATGCAGAAGCTGCAAAGAAATTATGATTGAAAGATGTTACAGACAGATTCTTTGGCAATTGGATCGCCTGTTGGAATCATGGGTTACATATTTCTTAACGTGGGTGATGAAATAGGCGGTGTTACGCGTGGACTATTAATTGTGTAACTTCCTCCCTCTTTGTGATCTTGTTGTATGTTGTGAGAAGCGTTTTTTAATAGCTTCAAGCGCCTGCACAACTTGAGAAATTGTTTCCTTGGAGTTTTTCAAGTTGGTTTAAATTATGTCTTTCTGGGTTTGGATATAGGGTAGTGGGAGGCATGTCTTTAAATATTAAAATTAGAGGGAGAGATTGGTGAAATGAAATGGTTACAATATAATTTCGATCCCATTTATTAATCTATGTCCATGTTTTTTTCCTTTTTTAAATAATAAAAATAGAATCACATGATTTGAAGTTTCCAACATGTTTTATTGAGAAATAATATGATGCAGCCATTGATTAATATATCTAATTTTCAGGTGCTATAAACATGAATTTTTGAAGGACTTCTTCTTATCAACAGGGCAAATTCAAGTATGTTATGTTTGCAATAAATTGCATAAAATATGCATGACTTCTGATTTGGAATATTATATATGAGGAAAATGTCTAGTTTATATCATCGGTTGCATTTCCTTGAAGGGGATGGTTTTACACGAAATACCGATAACCTCTCATTCAATCTCAAAAAAAAGTTTGCGATGCGGAATGGACAATTTATCTACTCACATGTCATCTGACTATTTATCATCACATTATACCTTTTTTTTTTCTATTTTTCTTTTCCTTTTCTTCCTATTATAGTTTTTACTTTAAGCTTGGCATTAGTCTAAAAGTGTCTCCATCTTGCAGTTTTCAATAATTTACCTGTTACAACACTGTCAGAAAGTTTATAATCATACTTATGTTTTTCCAGCACCAGTTATGCTAAATTTAAATATTGCTAATAATCAAATTCTTATATGCTCAACTGCAACTTTTCATGCTTTCCATTACTGGAATTTATTATGATGTTAATGCATACAGGATGTGGCATTTCTTCTTTGGAAAGAATCATGGGAACTTGAAAAAAATCCCATGGCAAGCAAGGGATCTCCACTTCATGGTCCTCGAATAAAACTTATTGAGAAGGCACATAATCTTTTTGTCGAAACCAAGGAACATACCTTTGAATCAAAGGCAGCTGAGGAGCATGCAAAACTTTTAAGGTGTGAGTGATCATCAGTTTTTTTTTCACATTGCTAGACTTTAGAATAAATCTTGAATGATTTAAATTGTCAGGCTTTTGATGTGCTTTAATGTTCATATATTTATCAATAAATGATTATTCATATATTTCTGCAGAAACATTTAGACTGTGTTACTAGCTGTTAAATAAATTTATAAATCCTTGTTGACTAAATATTCATGTCTTCGGTCAAGGGATGTTTATGCCTCTGTTGCTACTGCAGACTCCAGCATGAACTTGAAGTGACTACAAAGCAGGCCATTTTTGTGGATTCTAGTATAAGTGATACAATCCGAACTTGTATTGTCTTGGGCAATCATCGAGCTGCACTAAAAGTGAAAACAGAATTTAAGGTTGGTAGCTCTTAAGTTGAACTTTGATTGTGGTTCTTTAAAGAGATAGAATGACTCATTTCATGCCTTTGAATGAATGATTTGTGTAAAAGATGATAAAACAACATGAAATGAACAAAACACGACCTCTTTTTATGACCTCTACTTCATGTAAATCAGTTCCTGAGCAAACAATTTTGTGGTTCTATTTCCACAGGTGTCTGAGAAGAGATGGTATTGGCTAAAGGTTTTTGCTTTGGCCACAATCAAGGACTGGGCTGCTTTAGAAAAATTTTCGAAGGAGAAAAAACCTCCAATAGGTAAGGTTTCATACTGCTAGTGTATTTGATGCATGTAGTAGTGTATACAACTGTTATTAGTTGTATTTGGTTGTTATAACTGCTTAGACAGTTATATATAGTTAGAAAATAACCATTCAATGTATGCTTTTGTTGAATAAATAAAACACTCTTTCCTTATCCCTACTTTCTATTCTCTCTCTCTCTTTCTCAATATTCTCCCTCAATCCCCTATCATTGGTATCTAGAGCCTGTCGACCTCGGCCACATCCTTCATGGCAGAAGCGACGCGAATGCAGAACGCCATTCGTGAGGCGGAGGAACGCATAATGGCGGCGGTGGAGCCATGTATCACGAGGCAAATTCGTGAATTGGAGAATCGTTTCGAAATTCAATTCACCAATGTGCAAGAAGCCATGCGCGGAATTGGATTGCAAATGGCGGAGTTAACGGCGTCGCGTCGCCATGGTGGTACTGGTGACGGAGCAACTCGACCAGCAACGCGATTAACGCGTTTGGATTTTCCAAAATTCACTCGCGACGATGTCGAATCTTGGATTGCGAAATGTGAACGTTTTTTTTTGTTGGACGGAACGCAAGAAGGGGACAAGGTCTCCGTTGCGAGCATCGCTCTTGATGATAATTCTTTTCGTTGGTTCCAAAGTCTAGAACAGGGATCGAATGGCCGATTGACATGGCAAAATTTCACTGAGGCATTGAAGATGCGATTTAGCCTCGAGTTCGATTCACCTATGGAAGAACTCAAGAAACTGGTGCAGACTGGTTCCTTGGAGGCATATCAGGAAATGTTTGACAATCTTGTGGGTAGAACAGCTTTGACGGAATCTCAAAAGCTCCAATGCTATTTAGGAGGCCTTCAACAGGAACTGTGTAATGGTGTGAAGATGTTCGCTCCGCGTACGGTGTTGGAAGCCACTCGTATGGCAAAGTTGCAAGAACGAAGCTTGGATTTGTTACAGAAACGGTTGGGGCCTGCAAACCGAACACAAAGTTCTTGGAGTGAGAAAAAGAATACAGTTTCTAACACCTTTGACAAGAAAGTGATGACTCAGGAGAAGAAAGGGATTGTCGACGGTTCTCAGAAGAGCATTTTGGGAAAGCCGACATATACGTTTCAGAAGAAGCTTTCTCCTAAAGAAATGGATGAACATAGGGCTCAAAACTTGTGTTTTTTCTGTCATGACAAATTCTTTCCTGGACATGATTGTCCTCAGAGGAAGAAAATGCAAGTGTTCCTTATGGAGGTTGGGGAGGAAAACCAAGTGGAGTCAATTGAAGTTGATTCTGTTTCTGAGGAAGTGTCTAATGATCCTACTCAAGGTGTTGATCCCACTGTTTCACTTAATGCCATTCAGGGAGACTCTTCTCATCCTATGATGAGATTGATAGGATGGATGGGCAAAAAGAGAGTTCATGTACTCATAGATACAGGCAGCACTCATAATTTCATCAACCAGAAATTATGTAAAGAGGGGCTCAATATTCTACAACCCATGCATCTCTTGCGGATAACTGTAGCTGATGGTGGCCTTATACAAGGTGCGGGACGGTGTGAAGGCATCCGGTTAAAGCTTCAAGGGTATGATTTTCTCACTGATGCTATTGCAATACCATTGTCCAGTTGTGATATTATATTGGGCATGCAATGGTTACGGCAATGGGGAGTCATCCACTGGGATTTTACCAATATGGCTATGGAATTTTCTATGAATGGTATGCATGTGAAGTTGCAGGCTGTTAAAGAAATTAAAAGTAGGATAGTCCCAGCTGCTAAATTGCATCAGTTAATGGTTGAAGATAGCTTCTGTTATATGCTACAGTTGCTACCTTGTTCCACAGAGACAATGTGCTGTTCAGTGACCACTGAGGAGCTAGAGGATCCGGTGATGAGGGTCCATAGAGAATCTGTTCTACATGAGTTCCAAGAGGTCTTTGATACACCTACTCAACTGCCACCCTTTAGGGGTATTCATGATCATCAAATTGTGCTAAAGGAGGGTTCTAACCCCGTTAGTTTAAGACCTTATAGATATCCACCAGCTCAGAAGGATGTCATTGATGGCATGGTTAAAGAGCTCTTGGATTTGGGAGTAATTCAACCAAGCTCTTCACCTTTTGCTTCTCCAGTTGTGTTAGTTAAAAAGAAAGACGGGAGTTGGCGAATGTGTGTGGATTATAGGCGGTTGAACGACATGACAGTGAAGGCTAAATTCCCAATTCCCTTGGTGGAGGATTTATTGGATGAATTAGGTGGGGCAGTGGTGTTTTCTAAATTGGATCTTAGGGCTGGATATCATCAAATAAGGATGAAAACGGAGGACGTACCAAAGACAGCATTTCAAACTCATGGGGGGCAGTATGAATATGTGGTGATGCCTTTCGGCTTGTCCAACGCACCAGCTACTTTTCAAGGAACAATGAACACTATTTTTTCTGGTTTATTGAGAAAATGTGTTCTTATTTTCTTTGATGACATACTAGTGTATAGCCCATCTTTGGAGGCACATGTGGCTCATCTTCGACACGTGTTTCAGATCCTCAAAGCTCACACCTTCTATGTTAAGAGAAGTAAGTGCGCATTCTTCACGACACGGATCGAATACTTGGGTCATTTCATTACACCTACGGGAGTTACTACTGACCCAATTAAAGTTCAAGCTGTGAGAGATTGGCCGGCGCCTCAAACAGTTAAGCAATTGAGGGGCTTTCTAGGATTGACGGGTTACTACAGGCGGTTCATTAAAGGTTACAGCATCATTGCTTCTCCTCTTACTGATTTACTCAAGCGGGATTCGTTCCATTGGACACAAGAGACACACAACGCCTTCACTACGTTGAAAGATGCTTTGAGTAATTCTCCGGTGTTGGCCATCCCTAATATGCAAAAGTCATTTGTGGTTGAAACAGATGCTTCGGGCACGGGAATTGGTGCTGTGTTAATGCAGGACAGGCACCCTGTGGCTTTTATTAGCAAGGTTTTGTCTCCTAAAAACAGGCTGTTGTCAGTTTATGACAGGGAATTATTAGCATTGATTCATGCAGTGTCTAAGTGGCACCAATATCTTTCCCTGAACACATTTACAATTCTTACTGACCAACATAGTTTGAAATACCTATTGGAGCAACGTTTATCTACTCCAGCCCAATATAGATGGGTCACTAAACTCATGGGTCTTTCTTATAAAATTTTGTATAAGAAGGGTAAGGATAATGTAGCTGCAGATGCCTTGTCGAGAGCTTCGCATGGGGAAGTTTTACAGTTGAACGTCTCTTCTATTTCTTCAGAGTTATGGGACTCTCTCCTTAAAAGCTATGAACAAGATTCAGCGTTGCATGACCTCAGGCTGCAGGTTCTCGCTAACCCAACCTTGCATCCCCATTTTTCTGTTTTGGACAATTTATTGTATAGGAAACACAAGCTGGTCATTCCTAATGATGGACAAGTGCGATTGGTGATTCTACAATGGCTTCATTCTTCACACCAAGGAGGCCATTCGGGCATCAGGGCTTCTATAGCAAGGATCAAGAGCATGTTTTATTGGAAGGGCCTTGCCAAAGATGTCACAAAGTTCATTCAGCAATGTGAGACTTGCCTTAGATGCAAGTATGAACCTAGAGCTGTTGCTGGTTTACTTCAGCCCCTGCTAGTTCCAGAGGGAGTGTGGCAAAGTATAGCCATGGACTTCATTGAAAAGCTTCCTAAATCTCATGGTAAAGACACAATTTGGGTAGTTATTGATCGGCTGAGCAAATATGCCCATTTTATTCCTCTTGCTCACCCTTTTACTGCATCAAAATTGGCTGAAGTTTTCATTTCTGAAATTTACAAGTTACATGGTGCACCTGCCAACATTGTGAGTGACCGAGATCCCTTGTTTACAAGTAAATTTTGGGGTTCTTTCCTTGGTCAATTGGGCATTTCCCAGAGCTTAACAACAGCCTACCACCCTCAATCGGATGGTCAAAGTGAAGTCTTGAACCGCTGCTTAGAACATTACTTGAGGGCTATGACATGGCAGCGGCCTAAAGAATGGGTCAATTGGTTACCTTTGGCTGAGTGGTGGTACAATACCACTTATCATTCTGCTATTCAAGCTACCCCTTATGAGATCGTGTATGGTCAAGCACCTCCTCTGCATCTTCCTTATTGCCCTCAAAGTACCAAGGTGGATGCGGTAGATCGAAGTTTCGTTGTAAGGGAGGAAATGATCCAGAAATTACAAGGTAACTTGGTTCGGGCTCAAGCACGTATGAAGCGGCAGGCTGATAAACATCGCAGTGATCGGGAATTCAAGGAAGGAGATTGGGTTTTCCTAAAGTTACAGCCCTATAGACAATCTTCTGATCAATATCGTGCTTCCGAAAAGCTTTCTCCTCGGTTTTATGGTCCTTATCAGGTGCTACATAGAGTGGGAAAAGTTGCATACACCTTGATTCTCCCAGCTAATTCGCGGATCCATCCTACGTTCCATGTATCTCTCTTGAAACCGTGTCCTGATGCAAACATTCCCGTGGTTGCACTTCCTGAAGAGTGGGGAAGTTTGGATGATCCTAAGGAACCATTTAAGATTTTGAAGAGGCGCTCGATTCAGAGACATAATAGGGCAGTTACTGAGGTTTTGGTTCAGTGGAAAGGGGAGGCGATGGAAGAGGCTACTTGGGAGCTACTATACAAAATCAAGCTACAGTTTCCCTATTTTGATGTTACAGCTTTTCCTTGAGGACAAGGAAGATTTCAAGGGGAGGGATATGATGCATGTAGTAGTGTATACAACTGTTATTAGTTGTATTTGGTTGTTATAACTGCTTAGACAGTTATATATAGTTAGAAAATAACCATTCAATGTATGCTTTTGTTGAATAAATAAAACACTCTTTCCTTATCCCTACTTTCTATTCTCTCTCTCTCTTTCTCAATATTCTCCCTCAATCCCCTATCAGTATTTTTAGGGGTATTCGGAAGGAAGTCATTCAATTTCAAACGAAATCCTTCCTTTTAAATCTTATTTAACTCCAATGTGAGCACTAGTTTGTCAAATTGATAGGCTTTAATTTAATGGCTTGGTTATAAGTACTGGTCATTGTTTTGGGTGGATATCTTATACTCGCAAAGTTATTATATGTTGCTACAAAACATTCTCCATTCATACAATTTAAAAATGAAAACACATTGACCGTTAGTTACATTAAGAAAAATTTATTTCAATGATTTGGTCATCCAAGCATATTATAGATTGATATAAAATAAAATGCAAAAAATATCAAAAACTCCAGCTTCAGGCCAAGTTCCTGTAGTTTTGGGGACATTTTGTGGTGTTTTGTCCAGCCAATTTTCAATGGGTTTTGTGGATAATATTCAAATTGATTTAAGATATTGGCTAAACAATTGGATTTGTTTGGGTGGTAAACATACAAAATCTGATATTTAAGAAATTGCACTATTGTTTATGAGAAGAAATCATAGAATTGTGACATTGTTTTTTCCCATAACTTATAACCCCACTAATAATATTTTTACACATCATTAACTCGTGCACTGCATTAGCATAGGTCCCTGCTCTATAAGTTTCTTACTTTAGGATCTCCACATGGCTCTGTATATTGGTTTTAGAAGGCTGCTTCATCTGTATAGATTTGATTTCCAACTGTTTTTATGTTGTATCTCAAATTAGTTTTTGTACTTAATTCGAAGTATGATGATTTTCAAATAAGAGTTGCAGTGCTTTTTTAATTAAGAATTCCAGCATATACTTTGCAATTTTGAATATCGGCAGAAGAGAATACTAACGAGTTCCCTTAGGGCATTGGTTGAGAAAATATAAGTAGAAAGTATTGAAAATATAAGAATGATTTTAGGTTTAATGCTTAGTCTATTAAATGCTCTTTAAGCTATATCTTATAGGCACTATTTAGCAAGACTCCGATGAGTAATGAAACTGATGCAGATCTGAAATATTGGTTCATTCTTCCAATGTTCATTACGAAGTAGAAGTAGTAGTTGTAGTCGTTGTTTCCCTTTTTTTTCTTGACTATGTTTGCTTCCTTTTTATTATATTGACGACCAGTACCTACATGTTCTGGCATCCATAGGTTATAGGCCATTTGTGGAGGCATGCATCGAGGCAGATGAAAAAGGAGAAGCTATTAAATATATCCCCAAACTTGCAGACCCTCGAGAAAAAGCTGAGGTATTTTAAGCTTTGTCTCAAATCTCAATTGATGTATTTGTTATTTTTTAAAGTTTTTGAGAATTATAAGATTGAAAGGCTTATAATAACCAACCAATAACCTTCTCTATTATTGTTTTTTTTCTTCATGTTTTTAATTGAACTAGTTACTTCTCAGATGGATTTGGCTACCTCACCTTAGAGGAAAAGATACACTAGGTTTGAATAAATATTGTATGCAGTGATCATAATCTCAGCCATTGATTATGGCTAAACTTCCTCACTTTTTTTCCATATTAAATGAAAAATTCTCTATTAAGAAGACAAATCTTTGATAAATAGTCATGTCTCTCCAGTAATGACGACAATATTGCAGAAACTCCAGCCCAGTACTAAAAAAAAAACACAGCTCAAGGAATAATAAGTTCTCATAAAAAAGAAAAAAATAATCAAACACTTGTTATTCATATTAAGCACTAAAGGATTATCATTATAAATATTATTGGTACTGCCTATATTCGACCCTGCACCTTTGATCATGATTATCATTATACTTATCCCATCAATACTTTTAGCATTACTGCTTCTCTGATGTAGGAATTTATTGACGGTTAAACAATGTTCTTTTTGGGGCTGGGCATGGGATGTTTTAATTTATTTACGTATACTTTTGCTCATGTGTAGTGTGGACATTACAGTTTTATATCTTCCTTATTTTGGACAGTCATATGCTCGAATTGGCATGGCCAAGGAAGCTGCGGATGCTGCTTCACAGGCAAAAGATGGCGAATTGCTTGGTCGTTTGAAATTGACGTTTGCGCAAAATGCAGGAGGTTCATCAATATTTGATACTCTTCGAGATCGATTGTCTTTCCAAGGTGCTTCATGAGTTTTTTTCCTGGGTTTTCTGCCTCCCTAAACAGTTTTCCTATTTATTTTCCTTCAATTGGAACAGTTGTGTATATTGTGATAAAAGTGTATTTTATTTGGAGGCTAATGTTGTCAATGTTGTACTTTACGTATTCCCCTTACATAAAGAAAGAGGGATTCACTTTTTTGTGTTTATATTGCTTGATTTTGTCGTTAGTGCATCTGTAGTACAGTTTGTTAATGAGTAATGATCACAGATGCATTTACTTTGAGAAATGTATGTAACACTACACCGTATCATAATGCGGTTTTGTATTTTTAAAATATTTATTTTTTATTTTCGTTTGTTCTGACACACAAACTATCACAAGGACATTGTATTTGAATACGGTGTACATACATTGTGTTAAATCTTGGTATACACATAGCAACTCTTATTTACTTTTTGTATTGATGATTGCAAATTTTTATTGTGATTCCTCTTGTTTGGTCGTTTCAAACTGTCGCATGTTTATATTAGGTAAATACTAACGAGTGCTCTCAGGGTAATGGTTAAAAATTTTAAAATAATAACTTTAAAATAGAAATGCTAATCTGTGTATTTAATACCTTGGAATTGAAATATTAAAATTTCTATAAAATATTTTTTTTTTAGGAATGTTTAACTATTGTCTTGAGGGCACTGGTTAGCAAGACCCTATATATATATATATATATATATATATATATATATATATATATATATATATATATATATATATATATATATATATATATATATATATATATATATTATTGTGAAGATGTATTGTTTTTATAAAACAGTTATACTCAACTTTTTGGAGAGTATTTTATTCTGAGCTGTGTTTTTAAATAAAAAATCATGTAGAAAAGCTATAAAAAAAGGGAGTATTTTATTATATTCTTTTTAAAACTGACGAACTGGTTATTTTTGTGAAGTAAATTGGTAGGTGTGTGGGGACACTTTGTCCACTTTATTAACTTTTAAAAGGTGAATTTCAACTATTAAGCTACTACACTATTTTTTAAATACTTTTTATTCCAAAAAAATAAATTCGCTTTTCAATTACTTATTTTTTTTTCAACCAATGAGTAGTTTGTTAGAATAGGTTTGTTTTAAAAATTAAAATTAATTTTAAAAATATTATTTTTAAGAATATTATTATTGAAAACTTTATTCTTATTTACGTGTGTTTGTTGAGTAATCTCATAAGAATTCAGAGGAAATTTTTTTGGAATGGCGGGGCAGACAAGAGAGGAATAACGTGGGTGAGTTGAGTGTGTAGAAGTAAGAGGAAATTCTTAATCGACAAACAAGCCATATTAGAACACAAGTATGGTAGGCTGGATGTGACGGTTTTTGGTGGTTCAGAGATCAATAGACCCAAAAAAGACTTGTTGTGGTGGAGGTATTTTAAAGCCTCGAGTTGTATGGTCCACGATTCATCTGACTGGTTTTTGCAAGAAATTTCATGCAGATTGGGAAACAGTCGCGATATTCTGTTATGGAAAAGCAACTGGTGTGGAGGGATTCCTTAGAATATAGTCTTTCCACTTCTGTTTCGGGTTTCGTCTTTCCCTAATGCATCGGTTTGGGAGATGGGAGATTTTGTCGATAATAAGTGGCTCTGGCACTTCAAGGGTGTTTTGGATTTCTTGTCTAGAATCGAGAAGGATCAGGGGAGGAATTGAAGGAGCTTTTGTTCGACATTGGCCCGAACGAGCATGCTAAAGATAGGTTTATTTGGCATAAGAATGTGGGAGGTTCTTATCTTGTGAGTGATGGATATGTGGAAGCTTTGAAGAAAGGTGATCTCAACTCTATGTCTCTCATCGTAACCGACACTTTGGCTAGTATATGGAAGACTAAAGTGCTTTCGAAAGTTTAAATCTTTGGTTGGAGGTGCGTGAAAGATCGTATAGCTACTAGGGAGCAACTTCATAAAAGGGGTATTGTTCCAAATGAGAATGGTAGTACTTGTTCTCTCCGCGCCTCTTCGGTTGAGTCCCTAGATCATCTACTATTTTATTTCATCTTTTCTAAAGCGGTGTGGTGCAAGGTTTCTTTATGGCTAGGCATTCCGGTGGGAGTGGTTGTATCGATGGTGGAACACTTGCTTTGGCTCAAAGATTCCCTCCGAGGTAAATCTTTGAAAAATAAAAGGTTGGTTATTTTGTTGTCAACTTGCTGGGCCTTGTGGTGTGCAAGAAGTGCGGTGATTTTCAAACACTTAGAATTTGATGTAGGCGAAGTCGTGAAAAGTGTTAAGCTTTTATCTTGATATTGACATGTAATAAAATTAAATCTAATAGTTGTAAGAATTTCTACTTTTAACGTCAAAGTTCTTGTTTTTGAATTTATTGTATCATTTGCGAGTACCCCTTTTACTCTTTCTTTATAATTTCATTGCCTATAAAAAATTGTTGTTGGTTCAAACTCACTCACCCATGCTCTAATAGATCATATAATTGCACTATAATATCAAGCGTAATGCATTATCCTAGAAATTAAATTATAAAATACAAAACATCTTAATAAAGTGTGCTTAATATGTGTTAAAAAATCTCAACCAAAATAAAAAATAAAAATAACCTTAAACTACAAACATATAGTTCGAGAAGAAATTGAATGATAGAAACTCAATAAAAAGATATATTTTTTTGATACGATCAATAAAAAGATATTGTTTTATACATTATTTTGTGTAATAATCATTTACATTGATAATCAATTATATTTGTCAAACTATTTAAAATTTAAACCATTTATATTAATTATAATTACTTTAAAATTCATCTATAAGATTATTTTCCTATAAATTGGACCTTAATTCAAACCTTAAAAATTTGATGTTGAATCAATGTTTTTTTTTTTAATAAAGGAAGATATTATAAATTTTTTTTATAAGAAGTCTTGGAGGTCATAAACAAAGCCTTGAAAAAAGAGTAAAGTAGTAAACTATAAAATAAAAAAAAGTAAATAAATTTGTAAGTCCGGTTTGAACCTGGTTTAAAACAAGTATTATAGACAAAATATTTAGAAATTTTCTTAGATTTTAGGAAAAACTTTTATAAGTAGTGTTCTCCAAATATTTTTTTATCATGCACTCTTTATATGATCAACTTTTGTGTTTAGGATTCCACCATCACTAGCTTGTTGTTTTCGAATTTATTTATTTGATGTTTGCCACTCTACTTCTTATTATCCTAATTGACTACATATTTAATAGTATTTGATATTTTTTATATTAATTTTTTTAATATTATTAGTGAATAACAATTTAGTTAAGGGTATATTAGTAATTATATTTCTCTTTTATATGAAATAAAAAATTAAATATATTAACTATCATTTTTAATAAATGTAATATTTTTTTTAACTTGTCGGAATATTAGTTATATATATATTTTTTTAATAAATGTAATATTCGTAATTTTTACTCTAACTTTTTTTTTTTTTGGCTTTTATACCACCGGTTTAGTCCGGTTCGGGGGCGAGTTCTGACATCAAGTGGTTCCATCCCCCTCCCGATCGCAGTTGCGGGGGATCGAACCGTGGTTCTCCCTACCAAGTCCAGCGCCAATCACCACTGGACCAACTAACGATTGTTAATTTTTACTCTAACTTTGAATACCATACTTTTTACAAAGAAAAAAAAATTAGAGCAATGTCATTTAAAACCTTTAGTAATTTGTTATTTAGAATGATTGATTGTATAAATAAATTTAAATTGACTTTAAAGATCAATTAAGCCTTATTTAAAACAAATAAGAAGTCAGTTATTATTTTACATCCCTGTCTATAAATAAAAGAGGATTTTGATGCAAATCATATCCAAAATTCAAACTAATTAAAAATAAATATTATTTTATATTTTAATAAATTAAAACAATATTATGATACAAAATTTATATTTTGACTTGTAATGAAATTCACATTGAGTAGTAAATAAAATTTACTATTATAAAAAATAAAATAAAAATAAGATTTACAGAATAATGGTTAATTTTAAGAAAAAATTTAAATTTTAAAACAAAATCAATTTTCCAAAAATAGAAAGCATTCTATAGCTTTTTTACAAGTAAAATATTCTTAAGCTTTGTCTATTTTCTAAAATGTATTTCAATATTTTTATAAAGTTTAAGAAATAGAAGGTACTCATAATCCATTATTTCCCTCTAATTACTACTTTTTATAAAAAAAAAAACTTTTAAATTCATTAAACAAACAATATATTTGATCAAACAAATATTTATTAATTATAAAACAATTATTTTTTATTTTATATTGGAAATAAATAGAGTATCGCTTATATGCAATTGAATATACTAATTCCTTGAGGGTAATTTTAAGTACTATAATATATTTAAAATTTAAAATCTTTAAAGAACATTTCTTTAAATGGTTTTAATGATGTAATGATTAGGTTGATTGACCGTTTAAATAATATTTACACAATACATTAATTCTAAATTAAAATAAAATAATAAGTTGCTGATTTGTAACCATTTAAAGGTAACATCCATGCCTATAAATTGAAGAGGCTTCAGATACAGATCATCACAACCAAAACTCATTAGAAAAACCAAAGCTATATCCATTCATATTGAAATCAAGATGTCGAGCCAGAAAACAGTTTCTGCAATATTAGTTTTGTGCATGATAATGACAACAACATTACATGCAAGTGAAATCGATGACGTTTCATGTCCTGAGGCTATTTCAAATCTATTGCCATGTCTAACTTTTCTAACAGGGTTTCTTCCACCAACACCATCTGCTGAGTGTTGCACTGGAGCTACTAATTTGTTCAATAAGGCTAACACAACTCCTATTTTGAGAAGTGTCTGCCAATGTCTCAAAGATGCTTCTACTAGGTTTGGAGTTAAACCAGACAGGGCTGCTCAACTTCCACCACTTTGTCACATTAATTTGTCTTTTCAAATTAGTCCTTCGGTTGATTGTAGCAAGTATGTTGTTTCTATTGCCTTTTCTTATTAATTAATTTATACTCACAAAAAATATTTGTTTTTAATTATTATTCTAATTTATTTGTTTTAATTATGTCCAGGATTCAATGATTAGTGAAGAAGACTTAAAGAACTACATGGAAGAGTTTTTATTTTGTTGATAATCTAGAATGAAGATTAAGATTATATCAATAAGCAATGTGAAAAATTATTTAGTTTTAATCAAATTTATAAATAAAAAATAAAATCTATTTTTAAGTGTTTATTGCTTGATGTTTGGTAAGTAGAAAGTATGTTATTTAAGGAAACTTATTATAAAAAAGTATTAAATAAAGTGAGTTCAAATTTTGTAAATAAAATTAAAATAATATATTGCTGAATAGTGTTATAAAGGTTCATGGTAAATATAATATGAGATTAAAGATAGTGCACTGACAGTGTAAAAAAGTTTACACTGTCATCCAATAGAAACAAATCGTTTTGCCATGTCATATAAGTTTTTTTAAAATTACAGTCTGATTTGTCCTAATTCATGGTCGTGATTGGTTGACAGTGTAAAATTTTTTTACACTGTCAGTCCATCATCCATTTTCTCATATAATATTAACAATATTTTATTCATTAAAAATTAATTTGTTAATGAAAAGGTTGGTTTATCTATGTTAAAGATTATGCAAATATATTAAACTTTAATTTTTTTTTAAAAAAGCAAACGAAGAGAAAAGGGAGTAGGAATGACAATTGGACGGATTAGAGATAGTTTTTATCTTCTCCAAATTCAAATTAAATTTTTGAACAATTTCCATCTCTTGCCCCGATTTCTAATGGAAATGAAAAATAAAAACCTAAACCAACTCTAAATAAATTCGAGTATTTCCGTCTCACCATTATTCATATAATAAAATAAATTTTTTCAATAAAAATATTTATTCTTTTCAACATGAAATTCTATTACAAATTAAAAATAAAACAATTTCAATTTTTTTTAAAGAAATTAAAATGATACATTAAGTACCAAAAAACCCTTCCATTATTTATATTCCTAGAAGTTTAAACTCTGCTGCCAATAATATTGTTGGAGCTGGGCATAGAGAAGGAGATTGTATGTGGTTGGGGACTTATCCCACCATGAATGTTGCTGTTCTTTCCAACCAAAATAAAAGTTAAATAAACAACTTGAATTAAAAACCGCAACAACGAACACGAATAACATAATAGATACAAATCAAAATATTTAAACTTTGACAACATATTTAATGTTCTAAATGATCAAAACTAATCAACAAACTATGTAATGAAATAAACGGATGGGGTGCGTATTAGTGTCCCATTATTTGACACGTTCTCATAATTTGTAAGTAGAGAAAACCCAAACTTAGTCAAAGCAGATTTTCTTTGTCAAATTCGGCGCGGACTTAGTTGAATGAATACCTATATGTATGGATTATATTGTCATGCACTGTAGCTAACAAGAGAATTTCAGGAGAAGGCACAAGGAGTATCGAAACAAAGATCAAAGTCAAGAACAACAACAAGAAAAACCTCTAGGTAAAAAACAACCCCATCCATACTCAAACAAAACTATAAAAAATGAAGCAATAGAAAAACCAGCATCATGAATGACACAACAAATCAAAATAGAACCATTTAAAACTAAATCAAAATATCTTATTTTTAGTTAATAAATTCTCTCAATTCTAACTCAACTACCAAAATATAATTATACATATCTCTGAATCATTTGTACTTAAGTGGTAGGTCTGCTAAATTCGACTACTTTTTTTTTAATTATCCGCCGTGCAATCACACTTTCCACATATATATAAAGTTAAGACCTCATTCACTATCTTTTTCGTATTCAATTCACTATCTTCTTCGTATTCACTATTTTCTTTTCTCCTCTAGAAGATTATTTATGTCCATTCCAATTATGTACGCGTTTAACTCAAACCTATTGAAACCTACCAAAAAAGCATGACCACCGGTAAGGGTTGGTTTTACATGTTAACGGCTACTTTATGAAGACTCAGCTTCTGCACTCATCTCTCCTTCACTCCTTCTCCTTAATTAATGAATTTTACTACCTTGTTCCCGGAAACTAGCATTCATCCAAACTCCAAAAATTCAGAAAACTCAGGAAAAGCTTCCTGTTCGTTTAATGACTCAGCGAAAAATGTGCAGGAAGGAACTCGGATAAAGTCTTTTGCCGCAGCAGTTTCAAATAGCATTTGTGACATTCCGCTGATTCAACTCCCTGTCCCTTATCTAAAAGGGGACAAATTAGCCATCACTATCCCTGAGGAAGAATACAAGCTCGGTGTTGAAGCTTGTAAGCACCATTTACATGGCAGAGTAATATGGTCAAAAGGGGCCACGCCTTTAACCGTGTCAAATCTGAAGAAAAAGCTCTTGGAACTTTGGCCGGCTATAGGTAAATGGGGCGTCACATCACTAGGATAAGGTTTTTTTGAATTTTCTTTCTCTTCATTGGAAGATGTTCAGAGAGTGCGCTCGGTCAGTGCTTGGTCCATCCCTCAAGGAGTGTTAAAACTGTTTCCTTGGACAAAGGATTTTGTAGCCGCTACGCTCAAACAGACATCTGCTTAAGTTTGGATCAGAATCCATGGTATTTCACAGGAGTATTGCAGACCGAAAATCCTCTTTGCTATAGAAAGTAGTATTAGTACTCCAATTTGCATTGACTTAGCTTCTAACATGTCCTCTTTTGAAATGCCTTTTGGAACCACAAGAGAAAGTAGTAGTATTATTTTGAGAAGCTCATTGCATCATAACATTGCATAAAATTCAGGTTGCCTTTTAGGCCGTGCTACAACCAAAACAAAGTGGTCCCTTTCGAAAGCATCTGCTTCACATCCAAGAAAAAGAGGGGTATTTACCCTGGATGGCATCTCTAAGCCCATCTCCCGCAGGACATCTTTTCCAACACGAGCAAATTTCAGGGCATTCTCAGTGTTCAATCATCTTTTACCTTTAGATCACGATAGGCAGACGTGCCTATCTGACTCTTCAGGTTTAAGAAGATTGAACAGGGGCAGCTGTCATACCCCAAAATTTGCCCTCTTATATTCAATAAAAGGTTCCTCTATGCATCTTCAATGGCTCAAGTTTCAAAGGCTTATTCAGGTCACTCTCACCTAATCAAAGATCTCCGAAACTAAGGTTTCCATTTTATCAAAGGATTGTGAATATTCAAGGCCTCAAACGGATCTCAAGGTGTCTGACATATATCAAAGTATCTCCATTGTGAATACAAGATTACACTCAAAGATGTTTTTGATTCATGGCAAACTCAAATAAGCATTCAAACAACAAGAAGGAAGCAGAAAACTCAAAGAAAAGCAAGCATTGATCACTCATGATAGAATAGGTCAATCCATTATGTTTATATGTTTATAGGTTGACTCAACACAAGCAAAACAAGAAGAATGCAGAAAAGCAGCAGTTAGGTCGACCTACCATCAACCCAGGTCGACCTAAAATGGAGAAAAATTCATATACTCCTGCTAGGTCGACTCACACACCATTTAGGTCGACCTAAATTGATGAATTTTACATACCAGCCTGTTAGGTCGACCTACACATCAACTAGGTCGACCTAATCTGAGAAAATGTTCCCAGAACGCATCAGAAGAGGATTCTGGTCGACCTACTCCTTCAACAGGTCGACCTAACTGGGAGCAAACTTCAGCAAGCACTGCTAGGTCGACCTAACCCCTACAAGAGGTCGACCTAACTGATCAAGAAAGTCCAAAAATCAGTTTTTCTTGGTTCCAACTGTTATGCAATCATATATATTGTGCAAGGCTTAATTATTCAAGTAACACCAACGACTGAAAGATACACAAACGCTTCTCATCTTCGTTCTTCATCATCTCCAACACAATTACACATAATCATTCTTGCGTTGCGGGTTAGTGATGAGTTCGATAACGTCCATGGAACGGAATTGAAGATTCCTAGTGGGTGAAGGTTTGTGGGGTTTGTTGGTGAATAAAATCTGCGGGTTTTGTCCTCCACGACGGGTGGTTCTTGGGGGTTTTTATCAAGAGGCGTTCATTGAGGATTCGGCTGAGTGTAACGATTGAGGAACGGGGAGTTCAAGGAATTAAGACACTGCAGAAGGGAATCAAAGTGAAGCTCTTGGATAACCTTGATCTTGCTCAAGATTAAGGGGGAAGAAGATTCAAAGGATCGACATAATTGGTTTATCGTTTATCGCTTTGTTATCTTCTTTGTATATACTACTTTCAACATTAATGAAAGATTACCCAATTTCAATTTGGAATTGGGGGCAGACGTAGTCGTAGCGAGGACGATCGACGAACTGCCTAAACAAATATCGTGTTCTTGTCGCTTTTACTTTTTCATTTACATTCTGTTCATATTTGGTTATAATAGCAAATTGATCAACGATTCGAGTGTTAAGATTGTGAACTAAGAACTTACATAAACATCACAATCCATCACACATTGAATTACCTTCAATTTGATCATTATCACCAAGTGTTTGTATATTTGTTTCTATCACTCTTACTGCATTGCAAACATTGTCCATCATACAAAAAGTTAATCTGATTTTCAATAAGAGAAACGCCTTGATTCTGCAACATATACTCTTATCATTTACCTCAAGTCTTTGACTGGTTTTTAAACACATATATAATCGTTTCGATAGTGGTTCGGAATAGACGCGAGTCGATTCAGAATCACTTCCGCTGAAAAGTCTTTTAAATCCGTAAAACTGTGAACGATCTATTCACCCCCCTCTAGATCCTAAGGCCAGCATCTAACAAGTGGCATCAAGAGCTCTGGTTTATTCCGTGCTACGTGAAACACTTATTGGAAAGATGGCTTCCGGACCTAAAGGGGCTCATAATAGAGCTCCAGTTTTCAACGGCGAAAACTACGGCTATTGGAAGGATTGTATGTGTGTCCATATCAATGCAATTGATAGGAACATCTGGACAGCTATTGTCAATGGTCCATTTCAGATCACCGTGACAAATGCAGCTGGTGCAGTTGTTCCAAAACCAGAAGATACTTGGAATGCTGAAGATGAAAAGAGATATGCATACGATTGGAAAGCGAGAAACATTCTAATCTTAGCTCTAGGAGTTGATGAATACTATCGCGTTTCCCATTGTAGATCAGCTAAAGCTATGTGGGACACATTGCAAGTTGCCCACGAGGGAACGGATGATGTCAAACTAGCTAGGATCAATACGTTAACTCAAGAGTTCGAACTCTTCCACATGGAGGATGGTGAATCCATCGAAAACATGCAGAAGAGATTCGTTCATCTCAAAAATCGGTTAAATTCTCTTGATAGACCTGTTTCCAATGCAGTTGCTACTAACAAAATCTTAAGATGTTTGAACAGGGAATGGCAACCCAAAGTTACAGCAATAAAGGAAGCAAATGATCTAAACACTTTAGACATCACAACTCTATTTGGTAAACTAGAGGAACATGAACAACACCTTAAATGCCTTGACATGCATGAGAAAAGGACAAAGAAAGAAAAGAACATGGAGAAAGAGGTAGAGAAGAAGTCAATAGCTCTAAAAGCTTCGAGCTCCAAGACCTCAAAACGAGAGCCAAAGGATAGTGACACAAGTGATGACGAAGACTCCGATGATGAGGAAATGGGACTGTTTGTGCGAAGATACAACAAATATCTAAAGAAAAATGGAGCAAAACATTCTGACAAAGGCTTGATCAACTATAGAAAGCAATCAAACATGTTCAAACAAGATGACGACAACAAGGGAAAAATCAAAGGTCTTTGCTTCAATTGTGGGAAAGCCGGTCACTACAAACCGGATTGTCCATACCTTAAGAAAGAAAAGGAGAAGAACCAAAGCAAAGGTCATAACAAATCTAAAAGAGCCTACATAGCATGGGAAAGTGATTCATCTAGTGAAAGCTCATCAAGCGATGAAGAAGAATCAGCAAATCTTTGTTTCATGGCTCATCAAAACAAGAAAAAGAAAGCTGTAAGTCATCTTAAACCTGAACTCGTAGATAAGGTATCTCATTCTCAACTAAAACTTGCTTTTGAAGAATTACATAGAGATGCAATTAAAGCTTTCAAACTTTTGGCCTCAAATAAGAAAATATTTTCATATCTTGAATCAAAAGTTGAGAAAACCGAAAAGGATATGGAAGCTTTAAAACAATCTATGCTAGACATTCAAAAGGACAAAGTTGAAATAGATCCTACATCATGGTTTGGTTGTGAGACATGTCACATTTGGCAAAAAGAAGTAAGAGATCTAAAAGCCAAGTTAGACAAGGCTCTACAACCAAAAGTGACTTTTGCGGTTGATCCAAATAAGTTCAAAAGATCGTATACTCCTTTATATAGTAAATACACTTTTGTACCAAAAGTATCAACTAGCAAAAATCCATATTCTCATCATATTACCTGTCATTATTGTTGCAAAAAGGGGCATACCATTGAAAAATGCAAATTTAGGAGAATTTTAGTTCCTAAAGGAGTATTTCAATGGTTGCCTAAGTGCAACAAATTGTGTACTCACTACCAAGGACCCAATGAAAATTGGGGACCTCCCTCCTTAAATTAATCTTGCAGGAAAAGTGTCTTGACATTGCCGAAAGGTTGTGGTTCCTTGATAGTGGATGTTCAAGACACATGACTGGAGACCTATCTCTTTTCGTTGAGTTTCAAGCAAAGAAAAAGGGGTATGTCACCTACGGAGATAACAATCGGGGAGCCATACTTGGTAAAGGAAGTGTAGGTCTTTCATTTAATGGTGCAGGTCCATCCACTGAAGACATTGTCAAGGATAAGGAAGATGAGAATGAAAGTATTGTAAAGAAAGATGCTGAGAGAGAGAAAGATGAGTCTCACAATGAAAATGAAAAAGAAAGCATCTCAAACAATGAAGAACTTCCCAAGGCCTGGACAAATGTGAAAGACCATCCAATTGACAATATAATAGGAGACATCTCAAGGGGCGTTACAACACGCTCAAAGATAAGTAACTTCTGTCATCATTTTGCTTTTGTTTCACAAGTTGAGCCGAAAAACGCTAAGGATGCATTACTTGATGAGCATTGGCTAATGGCCATGCAAGAAGAATTAAACCAATTTAAACGGAATGATGTTTGGGACTTAGTCCCTCATCCGGGAGATCATCAAGTAATAGGCACTAGATGGGTTTTTCGTAACAAACTTGATGAAAACGGTGTTATTACTAGAAACAAAGCTAGATTAGTTGCCCAAGGTTATAATCAAGAGGAAGGTATTGATTATGAAGAGACATACGCTCCTGTAGCACGTCTCGAAGCTATTCGCCTCTTACTTGCTTATGCTTGTTCTAAAGACTTCAAACTATTCCAAATGGATGTTAAGAGTGCCTTTCTAAATGGCTATATAAATGAAGAAGTCTATGTTGCTCAGCCACCCGGCTTTGAGAATAACATATATCCAACTCATGTCTATAAGCTGAAACGTGCTCTATACGGTCTTAAACAAGCCCCTCGGGCTTGGTACGAACGTTTGAGCAAATTTCTCCTTAGTCAAGGGTACTCTAGAGGTAAAGTTGACACTACTCTCTTTATTAAAAGAAAAGATAAGGATATTCTCTTAGTCCAAATTTATGTAGATGATATTATATTTGGGTCGACTAATGCAAAACTTGTCAAAGACTTTTCTAAGCTTATGCAGAGTGAATTTGAGATGAGTCTCATGGGTGAGCTAAATTTCTTCCTTGGCCTACAAATCAAGCAACTCAGTCATGGAACGTTTGTGAATCAAATTAAATATTGTACGGAGCTTCTCAAAAGATTTGGAATGAGTGAAGCAAAGGAAATTGACACACCTATGGCAACAAATACTAATCTAGACAAAGATGAGAAAGGTAAAGAGGTTGACGTGAAATTATACCGAGGTATGATAGGTTCACTATTGTATCTTACTGCCTCAAGACCAGACATTATGTTTAGTGTGTGTATGTGTGCAAGATATCAATCTTGTCCAAAAGAATCTCACTTGAAAGCTGTCAAAAGAATTCTGCGATACTTACGTGGAACTACTACATATGGCCTATGGTATCCAAAAGGAAATGAGTGTCATTTGGTAGGATTCTCCGATTCAGATTTTGCTGGCTGCAAATCCGATAGAAAAAGCACTAGTGGAACGTGTCATCTATTCTCAAACTCATTGATAAGTTGGCATAGTAAGAAACAAGTATCGGTTGCATTATCCACTGCTGAGGCAGAATATGTAGCTGCTGGAAGCTGCTGTGCACAAATATTATGGCTCAAGCAACAACTTCTTGACTTTGGTATTAAGCTTGATCGCATACCTATCATGTGCGACAACACAAGCGCCATAAACTTGAGTAAAAATCCTGTCTTACACTCACGTACCAAACATATTGAAATAAGGCATCACTTTCTACGAGATCATGTAGAGAAAGGAGACGTTACTTTTGAACATGTAGAAAGCAAGAAGCAACTAGCTGACATCTTCACCAAACCTCTAGCAACGGAGCAATACTTCAACATTCGTAGGGAATTAGGGATACTCGATATCTCTAATTTGGGCTAATTACGTTTGTTTTCTCTTAATATTATTTCTTTACTTTATGTATATATATATTTTTCTTGCTAACATTTTTCTTAGCGTAAAGGTAGTTCATCATCAAGCCAGGCGTCATATTGAAAAAGCGGTAACGTAATTGTTGTTCACTTCCAAAAATATTATTGATACTATAATATGCTATCAATTAACATGCTTATAGTGACTTCATGCATAAAAAAACTGCTCTTGCTCACATATGTGTCTCATGCTATCATTAACTACCTTTTATCTACTATACTGTACATGCTAGCATTGTTATCTATGGTTCTCTTGTTACTCTCCTATTCTCTTGTTTTCTCTTTTTGATGTTGACAAAGGGGGAGATAGATGCTGAGAATAGGTGCTGAGTGTACGGGGGAGCTTTGTTAAGAGATTGCCTTGTTGAGAGATAGATGCTGGATGTACGGGGGAGCATTGTTGAGTCTTTATCACTTACTACCAAAACTTAGACGAATGGTTTGCCATCATCAAAAAGGGGGAGTATGTGAATACAAGATTACACTCAAAGATGTTTTTGATTCATGGCAAACTCAAATAAGCATTCAAACAACAAGAAGGAAGCAGAAAACTCAAAGAAAAGCAAGCATTGATCACTCATGATAGAATAGGTCAATCCATTATGTTTATATGTTTATAGGTTGACTCAACACAAGCAAAACAAGAAGAATGCAGAAAAGCAGCAGTTAGGTCGACCTACCATCAACCCAGGTCGACCTAAAATGGAGAAAAATTCATATACTCCTGCTAGGTCGACTCACACACCATTTAGGTCGACCTAAATTGATGAATTTTACATACCAGCCTGTTAGGTCGACCTACACATCAACTAGGTCGACCTAATCTGAGAAAATGTTCCCAGAACGCATCAGAAGAGGATTCTGGTCGACCTACTCCTTCAACAGGTCGACCTAACTGGGAGCAAACTTCAGCAAGCACTGCTAGGTCGACCTAACCCCTACAAGAGGTCGACCTAACTGATCAAGAAAGTCCAAAAATCAGTTTTTCTTGGTTCCAACTGTTATGCAATCATATATATTGTGCAAGGCTTAATTATTCAAGTAACACCAACGACTGAAAGATACACAAACGCTTCTCATCTTCGTTCTTCATCATCTCCAACACAATTACACATAATCATTCTTGCGTTGCGGGTTAGTGATGAGTTCGATAACGTCCATGGAACGGAATTGAAGATTCCTAGTGGGTGAAGGTTTGTGGGGTTTGTTGGTGAATAAAATCTGCGGGTTTTGTCCTCCACGACGGGTGGTTCTTGGGGGTTTTTATCAAGAGGCGTTCATTGAGGATTCGGCTGAGTGTAACGATTGAGGAACGGGGAGTTCAAGGAATCAAGACACTGCAGAAGGGAATCAAAGTGAAGCTCTTGGATAACCTTGATCTTGCTCAAGATTAAGGGGGAAGAAGATTCAAAGGATCGACATAATTGGTTTATCGTTTATCGCTTTGTTATCTTCTTTGTATATACTACTTTCAACATTAATGAAAGATTACCCAATTTCAATTTGGAATTGGGGGCAGACGTAGTCGTAGCGAGGACGATCGACGAACTGCCTAAACAAATATCGTGTTCTTGTCGCTTTTACTTTTTCATTTACATTCTGTTCATATTTGGTTATAATAGCAAATTGATCAACGATTCGAGTGTTAAGATTGTGAACTAAGAACTTACATAAACATCACAATCCATCACACATTGAATTACCTTCAATTTGATCATTATCACCAAGTGTTTGTATATTTGTTTCTATCACTCTTACTGCATTGCAAACATTGTCCGTCATACAAAAAGTTAATCTGATTTTCAATAAGAGAAACGCCTTGATTCTGCAACATATACTCTTATCATTTACCTCAAGTCTTTGACTGGTTTTTAAACACATATATAATCGTTTCGATAGTGGTTCGGAATAGACGCGAGTCGATTCAGAATCACTTCCGCTGAAAAGTCGTTTAAATTCGTAAAACTGTGAACGATCTATTCACCCCCCTCTAGATCCTAAGGCCAGCGTCTAACATCCATGTCAATTCTCAAACTTCAATCCCAAGGCTTTCCCATTCAAAGGCTCAGATGATCAATAATCAACTATGTTGACCTAAAAGTCAACTATAGTCAAAGTACAGTCAAAACCTCTCAATTTTGGTCAACATCAAGTGTGTGAGAATATATCCATCATTTGATCAAAGGTTGATCATGATCCATTAATAAAAACTCAGAGATGAACGAATTCAAAGGTTCAAATTAGGGTTTTTTATAGGAGAAGTCAACTCAACTTTGATTGAACATAACTTCCACATGGAGTATCAGAAATTTCCCACTCAAAGCCTATTTTGAAGGAAATTGAATCCTCTACAACTTTGTCTTTCACATGCCGAAGCCAGAAATGCTTCATCAAAAAGATATGATCCAATGTATTACAAGTTCTTCAAAGGGAGGTCATCTTTCTCGAAAGCCCATAACACGAGCATGAAAGCTTCAATGGTGATAAAACAAACAAAATCATTTAGGGGACACTCTAAGCTTTCTAAAAAGTCCTAGAACACCTCCATAGGACAAATATTGGGAAAGTTATGACTTTTGGAAGTTAGCAAAATTTGTGAAAAATACAAGGGTTAACTTGAGTAATTTGGAGTTTTTTTAACTAAATGAGCCTATCATTTGGATATAAAACAGGCCCATGACACCAAGGGAGGCCGGTAAATTCACCAACTTATTTTAGGGTTTTATTTATATTTATTTGAATTATATTCATCTAAATATTAAATAAATCATTTAAGAATATAATAAATGGATCAAATCAAACAAATCATTTAAAAAAAAAGAAAACAAACAAAAGATACATTTTTAAAGTGGTAAAGAGGCGCGAGGAATTAAAAGAAAGGGATTGACTTGATTAAAATAAAATAAAATAAAACAAGATTGGAAAGTTTGTATTTGATTTGCAATCAAGTAACAATATCCAAAATCAACAAGATGTGATCCAATTTTGTTGACCTAAAGCTTCCACTATATATGTTCAGTCGATTCATACACCAGGGGGAGGGTTGGCCGCAGAGAAAACCATGTTCCCGGATTGAAAAATCAAGAAATCGGTGGCCATGGCAAGAGAAGTTTGAAGACAATTCAAGCCTCTCTAGGTGTCTAAAACGCCTCCTCTACTTTCTCTGAAGCGAACCCAGTCCGTCCTAACATCTGAAGGCATCGTGTATAACGGTCTACGTGCTTGCGGTTTTGTCAATTGTTTTATTTTTTATTCTGCCAAATTACATATCATGAATGCCTTATGATTATATATATGAGTTACTGTGAATGTGGGAATCGTTTCTGGATCGTTTATTATGAGTTTAGGGGCGAAATATGCAAGTTGCCATTGTTAGGTTTGGAAGCTCTAAGTTTAGGGCTCTTTGATATAGGCAGAATCAGTCCGAATTGATGACACCATTGCACTCAGAAGAATATTTCCAATCAAACCATGCTTTGATTTTAAGTTTATATGTTGTATTTTGTGAGATGGAAAATTGCAGGGGGTACGGCAACACACTAAAACCGTTGCCAAAGATTTCCCAATTTCAGAAAAAACATGAGGAAGAAGAACATTGCTGGGCGCGCGAAGTTCTGTTTAAGCTTTTGAATCTTTTACGTTTTATATATTATAACGTTGGAATAGCCATATGTCAACTAAAAGGCGCAGCAGAGGTGGTTAGAGTGTTTTGTTGGCAATCCCAGGGATAGGGGTTCGAACCCCTATGGCCACAATTTATTTTTGGATGTTTTTCACGTTTAGATCCGGTGCTCATCTCCATCACTCATCCACCATACGCCCTCTCCATTGATCCATCAGATTGTCACCACCACTAGATCTGACACACCAGAATTGTCAGTCTACCATGGAGCTTCAGGGGCGTGTCGCGTGCAATTCTAACCAGGTTTTATATATATTTTCTTATACTTTATTTGTTTTTCTATTTAGATTTAATGGGAATTAATTTTTATTTAATTGAATCAATTTATTCTAATAAAGATTAATATAATCATATTAAGATTAGGCTTAGGATTTATGCTCCCGAGTATTTCGATTACTCGATTTAATTAATTTTAATTATAAAACTCATAAAAACCCTAGAAACCCTTATTAACCATTAGGGTTTGTACAATCCCATTAGCCTTTTTTCAGCCATAATAATAAGATTTAATTTCTTATTCGCTTCGATTAAATCAATTGATCGCGGTGGGTAATAATAAAATAATTACTTAATTCTTAAATATAAATTAAAATAAACTTATTTGGCTAAAGGGTTTCAACCATTTTTATTGGTTGCGATGATTAGCCTATTTTCCTCACCTTTAATCATTATTATTTTTAATCGATTCAATCGATTACGAGGGGTAATGATACAAATTAAATTACTAAGATCCCTAAAAAATACTTTTATTCGTTATCAGTGATAGTTGAATCCATCAATTAAAATTGGTAACGATACCACTACCAATCTTATAACTATGGTGATCGAATCTATTGATCATTGCGGTTAATAGTACAAATTAAAATCAGGGTTGTACGCCCAAATCCTAAAACACTTCCCAAAATCTAAAATATTCAAAACACTTCAAATCAAACTACAGATTTTTATCCTTATTCAAAACTACGATAGGACATTCAAAAAGCCTCCATAACCATACCAAATCAAATTCTAATTTTAAGGGCGTACAACCCTTCCCCGAACTACGTAGACTCTGATCCTCCCTAAGGAGGTACGTAGGCACTTGGCAACAAGGCGAGTCCCCTTCCCATAAATCTCATCTTTTCCCCTATTCAATTCCTTAGCTATTAACCTTAACTTTTAGCCATAAAACTTGACCCTTAGATTCAAAGCCAATAGGAAACGGTTGAGGGTGCCTAACACCTTCCCTCGACCTGAATATAGTATCTTACCCTGATCTCTTAACTGCGCAAGGTTTCCTATTCGCCTTGGTAGAATAGGTGGCGATTCTAAACATTAATTTTTTAGGCAGGTTGCTACAGCTGGCGACTCTGCTGGGGAAACACATTAGGTTAATTATTATGCTCCTAAGACTTGAGAGGGTTTAGGTTTGTGGCTAATGGTTTAGGTTTATGGCGCACCTTTAGGGTTTGGCAAACTTGCCATTTTTAGGGTTTGGGGGAGGTTCATCTTTATAATAAATATTTTAACTATTTGTTTTGTTTTTTTGTCATTGTTTTTTTATTGAATGTTTTATGTAAAATGTTTGATTATATATTATATGCATTGCTGGTGTTTTTTTTACGTTGTGTTAAACCCTAAGTGTGGGAGTTAACTTTGAGATCAGGGGGGAATCGAATCGCCTACGAGTCTCATTGATAACTCCACTCGGAGTGGGTTGAGTATTCGGAAATGTCCAAAATGAGGCTTGACTTTGTTGAGGGCAGGACTGGATACTTGGCTGATCTCTCCGAGAACCTACCCCAAAAATTCAAACCTCATGGATAAATTGAGTTGTTCTAAAATCCGAAGAGACAAAAAGTCTCGGAGGCTACGAACGACCCCATGAGACCTTCTAGAACACTCCCATGGAAAGGGTAGGCTCCCTAAAGCCGCCACGTCGAACCTATGAACCTAGGACTTTTGGGCTTATGTGCTTATTATATGTTTGCAATTTATATACTTCGAGTATCTATGCATTTCAATTTTGCAGGTATCCCTATGTATTCCCTAGCCTATAGGGATCCTATTCTTAAAATCGTGTCCTTCGTACGAAGGACACCTTCGTTGGCATACGTCGATTGGCCTCTCGATGGCCATGAGATCTAGTGACTGTCTTGAACGGTCATTCTAGGCTTGCTCCTACGCACTCCCTAGCCCGTAGGGATTTTCCTTTTACACCTTTGTATTTTTACAACAATGTGTCCTTCCCACGAAGGACGTCTTCATTAACGCATGTCGATTGGACTCTCGATGGCCATGAGATATAGTGACTGTCTTGGATGGTCACCTCGTGCTTGCTCACGCGCACCCCCTAACTTGTGTAGGGTTTGGATTTCCATCTATACATCTTTTATCCCTAGCCTGTAGGGATTCTCTTTTCGTTCTTATATCGTCCTTAGATAGGTTGTGTTCCGCATAGAGAACCTTCCCACAAGGGACAACTTCGTAAGTACATGTCGAACGACCTCTCGAAGGTCATGAGACTTGGTGACTGTCTTGAGCGGTCGTCAGCTGCTACTTCCCGCGTACCCCTTAATCTAAGAGATTCCCATCAACGTGTCATAATATCTAGCTTGCAAGGGTTTCGTCAAAGTCTAATGTCATCCCTAGATCCGCATAGGCTATCCTTAGGACTATATCTATCGCGCGTTCGCATTGCATTACATACAAGGAGTCATAATATACAAAAAAATAAAGGAGTCCTTTGCATACGCGTGCATTCGCATTTTCATGCGTTCATACATTTACATTTACATTTGCATTTCTATCTTCGCCCGCATCCATACTTACCGTGCTAGCCGGTTTCCCGAAACTCCCAAAGAAATAAAAGGATTATCAACTATGGAGAAAGGAGGATAAATAATTGGGAATGAGCCTAAAAAAAGGGGGATGTCTTTCACCATGTCAGACGCATGTCCATGCCTTGTCGTGACAGGATTGTAAATACAACAAAGGTTATCGTCGAGCAAGGATTAGTTCAACAAAAGAGTTCCCTCATAGATACACACAAGGGGTATCTAGTCATAAGGGGGTTCATCTATGAATATAGAAAAATTTACAAGGATGCTCTACGATAACTTGAGGGGCAAGGGTTTGTCCAACTGGGGCAATATCCCGAACAACGAGGCATAACTACGATGGAGAAAAGGCGACGTGTGTTAACTCCCCACCAAGGGGCAAAAAGGGTCATAGGTTCTCTCTATCAATCTACAAACTATGGAGGTTACGAACGGTGTGATACTATCCTTAGGAAAAGCAAAAGAGGTTCAGTCAAAGGAAACTCATGAAGTTCCGATACGACGAAAACCCACCGCTAACAATTTATTCCCGACAGGTTTGACGTGCCCAAGGAGAATTCGAGATTACCCTTCACTTCTACAAGTCAACGAACTAAGGAGTAAAACAAAGTCGACGGATTCACAAAGGAGATTGCCCTTAGGATTAATAAGTTTATCTTTCAAGTTGTATTTCCTACGATCACAAAATGCTATTTGATGTAAAACGTTGTACCTTTCGAATAGTAATTCAATAAAATAATCATGCATGTTTTGAAATCAATTCTTTCGCTCCGCTCTTGCATTACTACCACTTTCCATTTCAAATTATCTTTCAAATTATCACTCCCAATCATTAACAAACTTGAGGGAGAATGACGAATACAAATAACTAAGTCCAGCTAAATATATTCTTTCAAGGTAAGACCGAACCGACGATGTACAGGCATTGTTTCAAATCCCTAAACAGTGGAGGTATAAGGATGTTAATCCCTCGTCACCCCTTCGAGCCAGGAGTTGGAGTTTGTTTCTACTTTTAAAAAAAACCTTGATTTCAACCAGGGGCAGGGTAGATTTTGATTAATTCAATGGTGCATTTTGTTTGTCAAGAGAATCAGTCAATCCAAGCAAGGATTCAAGCAAAGGATCAAGCATAAGGGTCGAGCAAAGTTTCAAGCACGTCTTCTTCCTCGCATTCATCAAAGATTGAGGAAGCAATGGAGGTAACATTCACAACATCTCCTTCCTCATTATATCATTCAAGATCGAGGAAGTATCAAAGTTGAAGCTTGCAAATCAACATGGCAGTCACAATATTCAAAATCCAAGGATTAAATCTCAAAAGGAGAATTCAGAAAAAGGAGGAAAGCGCCCGCTAAGTCAAAAAACGGAAGATTCCATAAAAGAAAACAAAAACGACTTAGGCAGAATTGGGGCATCCCGATGGATCAAATTTAAAGGATTTGGTTCATGCAAAAATAAGGGATCAAAACCAAACGAAGGCAAAATACAAAGGGTAATCTTGTGACTACTAAATCATCGAAGCTTCCCAATGATGCTTGGATCTCTACCACATTCTTCATCGATGCTTGGATCTTCACTAAAGCTTTCTGCTCAACATCGAAACTGAAATGATTCTCTTACAAACAAAGTACATTTATTGGATTAAGCGAATTTTTAGGATCTGGAGAACATCAAGGAGAAAGGGGTGGGTTAAATAAATTTTGAGCCTTATATCCATTGTTTCTTAAAACCGTGAACCAGGCCAAATTACAACATTCAAAAGTCCTAATTGAGGCAAGGTTAACTACGAAAGCATATTAAGCAGGATTTTGTTATACTGACTCCTATGTTTGTTAAAACAATTTCTAACCGCTACGCTTTTTCAAGCATTCATTTCTAATCATCCAGTCCTAATTCATAACGGACTTCGATTTCAAAACTTACATACGCATCGCATTGGATTTACTTCTCAAAAGGGTACAACGCTGTCTACGAATATACACTTAGCATCGAGGAAATATCGAAATTGGTTTAACCAAAGGTGATCATTTCTGATAAAGACTTTTGAATGGGGAAACCACGTCTAGAGGGTTTTCCTAAACAGGGGCATACAACCAAACATCCTATTTGCTAGGGGCATTCTTCCTAAGGTCCAATCGACTTGGGTCACATCTCGAAGCAATCTCAATCAGGGGCATGTCAAACATAGGATAAATTCAAAATGGATAGAAAACCATGGATAACCCTCCATATCTGGCAAGTCAGGGGCACACCCTTCAATCTAAACATCGAAGTATATGACAAGGTTATTTCCTGGGGCACTTCCCTCATAAGCATCTCTTCCCATGAAAATATCGGGGCAATGGATATCAAATCCATAAGACGCACAACAAAAGGAAAAGGCGTCTTCACACTTTACAACATCCGACAAATCTGTCTCCTAACTACGATCTTCAAAAACGAGTATCGGGGAATCGCGCTAGCATCCAGCAAACTTACAACATTAGCAAACTATATCTGCTTGGTTATCAACAACCTATCATTGGGGCATCATGAAAATACATAAATCATGCATTACATACATTGGTCGACACATTACACCACGCCTTTTCAGGTAGTCTTTTGTAAGACATTTTCATTCAAAATAGTCTTTTCTAAGACATTCATCATCCTTTCTAGGAACCTCTTCAGGCAGTCTTATTTAAGACAATCATCGTCATTTCCAAGAACCTTTTTAGGGTAGTCTTCTCCAAGACATTCTTCTTCTAAGTACCTTTTCAGGTAGTCTTCTTCAAGACATTCCTTTTCTAAGTACCTTTTGAGGTAGTCTTCTTCAAGACATTCTTCTTCTAAGTACCTTTTCAGGTAGTCTTCTTCAAGACATTTCTTTTCTAAGTACCTTTTGAGGTAGTCTTCTTCAAGACATTCTTCTTCTAAGTACCTTTTCAGGTAGTCTTCTTCAAGACATTCTTCTTCTAAGTACCTTTTGAGGTAGTCTTCTTCAAGACATTCTTCTTCTAAGCACCTCTTCAGGTAGTCTTCTTCGAGACATTCTTGTTCTAAGCACCTTTTCAGGTAGTCATCTTCGAGACATTCTTGTTCTAAGTACCTTTCCAGGTAGTCCTTTTTCAAAACAATTTGGCATCCTTTTCAGGAATCTCTTCAGGTAGTCTTCTCTAAGACATTCTACGAACCTTCCTAAGTAGTCTTTTCTATGACATCCATTATCCCTTCCAAGAACCTTTTTAGATAGACCTTCAAGACAAATGTTCACATCCATTCCGGAAACCTTTTTCAGGAAGTCTTATAGAAGACATTATTTCGTCAAAACATCCAAGTCATCATAAATCATTGTCATGCATTAATCATGTCGCTTCACTCCAACATCAAACCATGCATATCATCTGGTACATTCATATACTGTAAAGGCTCAATTTTCATTTGCAAATCCAAATCCTTACAAAGTCCAGTCTCGTCCTGGAAAACCATCAAATCCAATTCTCGTTTGGTAGTCAATTCCCGTCCGGCTGTTACATCAAAATCCAAATCCCATTTCAAATCCAATTCCGATTCCTATTCCAAACTGTTTCCCAATTCCTATTTTTCAAATCCTATTTCAAATCCTCTTCCAATCCCTATTCCGAACTGATTTCCCAGTTCCTATTTCAAATCCTATTTCAAATCCTATTCCAATTCCCATTTCAAATCCTATTTCAATCCCATTTCAATTTCAATTTCAATTTCAAACCAAATCGTGACCTTCGCGTTACGTCTTATCACGTTAGTTTTAGCGATGATATGGCACCGAGTTCTTTGGTACGTAAGCAACCAAGACTCATTTCAATTTCAATTTCAAACCAAATCGTGACCTTCGCGTTACGTCTTATCACGTTAATTTTTAGCGATGATATGGCACCGAGTTCTTTGGTACGTAAGTAACTAAGACTCATTTCAATTTCAATTTCAATTTCAATTTCAAACCAAATCGTGACCTTCGCATTACGTCTTATCACGTTAGTCTTTTAGCGATGATATGGCACCGAGTTCTTCGGTACGTAAGTAACCAAGACTCATTTCAATTTCAATTTCAACCCAAATCGTGACCTTCGCGTTACGTCTTATCACGTTAGTTTTTAGCGATGATATGGCACCGAGGTCTTTGGTACGTAAGTAGCTAAGACTCATTTCAATTTCAATTTCAATTTCAACCCAAATCGTGACCTTTGTGTTACGTCTTATCACGTTAGTCTTTTAGCGATGATATGGCACCGAGTTCTTTGGTAAGTTAGTAACCGAGACTCATTTCAACTTCAATTTCAATCTAAATCGTGACCTTTGCGTTACGTCTTATCACGTTAGTCCTTTAGCGATGATATGGCACCGAGTTATTTGGGACGTTAGTACCAAGACTCATTTCAATTTCAATTTTAATTTCAATCCCAACCATGACTTATTGCGTTGGTCCCTGAGCGCAATAAGTTATGTCATATTACGTTAGTCCCTCGGCAGTGATCTTCTTCAATATTTCAACAATAACAAACAAGGTTCTATTTTTCTTTTCCGAGGTTACTAGCTTCAACTAACATAACTAACAATCATGCATCATTCAATTAAAATACCTCATTCATACATAATGCATATACATACATCGCTCTCATTTATTTTGAGAAGCTCACTGCATCATAACATTGCATAAAATTCAGGTTGCCTTTTAGGCCGTGCTACAACCAAAACAAAGTGGTCCCTTTCGAAAGCATCTGCTTCACATCCAAGAAAAAGAGGGGTATTAACCCTGGATGGCATCTCTAAGCCCATCTCCCGCAGGACATCTTTTCCAACACGAGCAAATTTCAGGGCATTCTCAGTGTTCAATCATCTTTTACCTTTAGATCACGATAGGCAGACGTGCCTATCTGACTCTTCAGGTTTAAGAAGATTGAACAGGGGCAGCTGTCATACCCCAAAATTTGCCCTCTTATATTAAATAAAAGGTTCCTCTATGCATCTTCAATGGCTCAAGTTTCAAAGGCTTATTCAGGTCACTCTCACATAATCAAAGATCTCCGAAACTAAGGTTTCCATTTTATCAAAGGATTGTGAATATTCAAGGCCTCAAACGGATATCAAGGTGTCTCACATATATCAAAGTATCTCCATGTCAATTCTCAAACTTCAATCCCAAGGCTTTCCCATTCAAAGGCTCAGATGATCAATAATCAACTATGTTGACCTAAAAGTCAACTATAGTCAAAGTACAGTCAAAACCTCTCAATTTTGGTCAACATCAAGTGTGTGAGAATATATCCATCATTTCATCAAAGGTTGATCATGATCCATTAATAAAAACTCAGAGATGAACGAATTCCAAGAATTCAAAGGTTCAAATTAGGGTTTTTTATAGGAAAAGTCAACTCAACTTTGACTGAACATAACTTCCACATGGAGTATCAGAAATTTCCCACTCAAAGCCTATTTTGAAGGAAATTGAATCCTCTACAACTTTGTCTTTCACATGCCGAAGCCAGAAATGCTTCATCAAAAAGATATGATCCAATGTATTACAAGTTCTTCAAAGGGAGGTCATTTTTCTCGAAAGCCCATAACACGAGCATGAAAGCTTCAATGGAGATAAAACAAACAAAATCATTTAGGGGACACTCTAAGCTTTCTAAAAAGTCCTAGAACACCTCCATAGGACAAATATTGGGAAAGTTATGACTTTTGAAAGTTAGCAAAATTTGTGAAAAATACAAGGGTTAACTTGAGTAATTTGGAGTTTTTTTAACTAAATGGGCCTATCATTTGGATATAAAACAGGCCCATGACACCAAGAGAGGCCGGTAAATTCACCAACTTATTTTAGGGTTTTATTTATATTTATTTGAATTATATTCATCTAAATATTAAATAAATCATTTAAAAATATAATAAATGGATTAAATCAAACAAAACATTTAAAAAAAAGAAAACAAACAAAAGATACATTTTTAAAGTGGTAAAGAGGCGTGAGGAATTAAAATAAAGGGATTGACTTGATTAAAATAAAATAAAATAAAACAAGATTGGAAAGTTTGTATTTGATTTGCAATCAAGTAACAATATCCAAAATCAACAAGATGTGATCCAATTTTGTTGACCTAAAGCTTCCACTATATATGTTCAGTCGATTCATACACCAGGGGGAGGGTTGGCCGCAGAGAAAACCATGTTCCCGGATTGAAAAATCAAGAAATCGGTGGCCATGGCAAGAGAAGTTTGAAGACAATTCAAGCCTCTCTAGGTGTCTAAAACGCCTCCTCTACTTTCTTTGAAGCGAACCCAGTCCGTCCTAACATCTGAAGGCATCGCGTATAACGATCTACGTGTTTGCGGTTTTGTCAATTGTTTTATTTTTGATTCTACCAAATTACGTATCATGAATGTCTTATGATTATATATATGAGTTACTGTGAATGTGGGAATCGTTTCTGGATCGTTTATTATGAGTTTAGGGGCGAAATATGCAAGTTGCCATTGTTAGGTTTGGAAGCTCTAAGTTTAGGGTTCTTTGATATAGGCAGAATCAGTCCGAATTGATGACACCATTGCACTCAGAAGAATATTTCCAATCGAACCATGCTTTGATTTTAAGTTTATACGTTGTATTTTGTGAGATGGAAAATTGCAGGGGGTACGACAACACACTAAAACCGTTGCCAAAGATTTCCCAATTTCAGAAAAAACGTGAGGAAGAAGAACATTGCTGGGCGCGCGAAGTTCTGTTTAAGCTTTTGAATCTTTTACGTTTTATATATTATAACGTTGGAATAGCCATATGTCAACTAAAAGGCGCAGCAGAGGTGGTTAGAGTGTTTTGTTGGCAATCCCAGGGATAGGGGTTCGAACCCCTGTGGCCACAATTTTTTTTGGATGTTTTTCACGTTTAGATTCGGTGCTCATCTCCATCACTCATCCACCATACGCCCTCTCCATTGATCCATCAGATTGTCACCACCACTAGATCTGACACACCAGAATTGTTAGTCTACCATGGAGCTTCAGGGGCGTGTCGCGTGCAATTCTAACCAGGTTTTATATATATTTTCTTATACTTTATTTGTTTTTCTATTTAGATTTAATAGGAATTAATTTTTATTTAATTGAATCAATTTATTCTAATAAATATTAATATAATCATATTAAGATTAGGCTTAGGATTTATGCTCCTGAGTATTTCGATTACTCGATTTAATTAATTTTAATTATAAAACTCATAAAAACCCTAGAAACCCTTATTAACCATTAGGGTTTGTACAATCCCATTAGCCTTTTTTCAGCCATAATAATAAGATTTAATTTATTATTCGCTTCGATTAAATCAATTGATCGCGGTGGGTAATAATAAAATAATTACTTAATTCTTAAATATAAATTAAAATAAACTTATTTGGCTAAAGGGTTTCAACCATTTTTATTGGTTGCGATGATTAGCCTATTTTCCTCACCTTTAATCATTATTATTTTTAATCGATTCAATCGATTACGAGGGGTAATGATACAAATTAAATTACTAAGATCCCTAAAAAATACTTTTATTCGTTATCAGTGATAGTTGAATCCATCAATTAAAATTGGTAACGATACCACTACCAATCTTTTAACTATGGTGATCGAATCTATTAATCATTGCGGTTAATAGTACAAATTAAAATCAGGGTTGTACGCCCAAATCCTAAAACACTTCCCAAAATCTAAAATATTCAAAACACTTCAAATCAAACTACAGATTTTTATCCTTATTCAAAACTACGATAGGCCACTCAAAAAGCCTCCATAACCATACCAAATCAAATTCTAATTTTAAGGGCGTACAACCCTTCCCCGAACTACGTAGACTCTGATCCTCCCTAAGGAGGTACGTAGGCACTTGGCAACAAGGCGAGTCCCCTTCCCATAAATCTCATCTTTTCCCCTATTCAATTCCTTAGCTATTAACCTTAACTTTTAACCATAAAACTTGACCCTTAGATTCAAAGCCAATAGGAAAGGGTTGAGGGTGCCTAACACCTTCCCTCGACCTGAATATAGTATCTTACCCTGATCTCTTAACTGCGCAAGGTTTCCTATTCGCCTTGGTAGAATAGGTGGCGACTCTAAACATTAATTTTTTAGGCAGGTTGCTACACTTATATATAATAAGTCTAGTCTTTACAGTTCTGTTCCAACTAAGGTTATCTTTTTGTATGGTTGATTGATTATGTCATACCAGTTGCTTTCAAACTGAAATAATATAATTATTTTAGTCTTCACACATCACTTTGTATACCATAATGAGTTTCTCTATTCTCCACCTTATCTCATTCTTTCTTCTCTGGCCTTTCTTGCAACAATCTTCATATGCCATCAAAAAGACAAGATCAACTTTTCATTCTTATATATATATATATATAATTTGTTTATGAAGGCATATTTAAACTAAAATTCTTTTGTTGCAGTCTTATATTGTCTACTTAGGATCACATTCTCAAGGGCCAAACCCTTCAGCAAGTGATCTCCAATCTGCAACAAATTCCCATTACAATTTACTTGACTCACACTTGGGAAGGTATGTATATGGTCTATAGAACTCAATAAACTTTTGTTATGAGAGAGATAGAGAGATTATACTAATTATTATCACCTTCATACCATGAGAAAGCTAAGGAAGCAATGTTTTAATCTTATAATAAACACATCAATGGTTTTGCTGCTGTACTTGAAGTAGAAGAAGCAACCAAAATTGCAAGTTAGTAAATCACATTTACCAACTCCTAATATATGTAGATTTTGTTCCGCAAGTCTTAGCTCAATTGGCAGAAGCCAACTTTGCTAGGTTGGAACACTAATACTCGTGATTGTGTGTGTGAGTTTCCAGTGGTTATTACCACTTTGTCTACGGACCCTATAAAATATATAAGTAGATTTTCATATTCTTTTGCTCAATTTTGAGTTGTGCACACCAGAACATCCAAATGTAGTGTCTGTGTTTGATAACAAAGGGCATGAATTGCAAACCACAAGATCATGGGAATTTCTTGGGCTAGAGAATGATTATGGAGTGATTCCTAAAGACTCCTTATGGGATAAGGCAAGATATGGTGATGGTACAATCATTGCAAACTCTGATACAGGTCAGTTTGTTATGAATCGTCATCAATCATCATCATCATACTCAAAAGTCAATTTTCCACATTTGATCTTGAATAGATGTTTGACCTGAATCTCAAAGTTTTAGTGATGATGGAATGAGTATGGTCCCATTAAAGTGGTGTGGAATCTGCCAACTTGACAATTTTCACTGCAATAGGTTGAACTTCGTTATTTTTGCGTTACAAAGCTAGACTCTTACTATTAATTGATAGGGAATTGAAATCAATGATCAACAAAATTACACAGGAAATTGATAGGAGCAAGATTCTACAGCAAAGGTTACGAATCAAAATTCGGAAGACTAAACCAATCCCTTTATACATCACGAGACGTATTAGGACATGGAACACCAACATTATCAATTGCAGGAGGCAACTTTGTTTCAGGCGCTAACGTTTTTGGCTTCACCAACGGTACTGCTAAAGGTGGATCACCAAGATCTCATGTTGCAGCCTACAAAGTGTGTTGGCTTGGAACAGTTGAGATCGAATGTACTGATGCAGACATCATGAAGGCTTTTGAGGATGCTATAAGTGATGGTGTTGATGTGATTTCGTGTTCTTTGGGTAAAGATAGGCCTATAGAATTTTTCGAAGATGGAATTTCTATAGGGGCTTTTCATGCCGTTGAGAATGGTGTAATAGTTGTTGCTGGTGAAGGTAATTCAGGACTAAAATTTGGAACTGTTACTAATTTGGCGCCTTGGTTGTTTAATGTTGTTGATCGCACAATTGATAGAAACTTTGGTAATTATCTTCAACTTGGTGACACGAAGCATATAATAATGGTATCTGCTTCAATTTCCGGCTGGTTTTTTTAAAACATCCGCTTCAAGTTGCATCGTATTTTGTACATAAATAAACATGTTTGTTTTCTGGAAGGGAACTAGTCTTTCAACAGGTTTTCCATATGAGAAGTTCTACTCCTTGATCAGTTCTGAAGATGCTAGAGTTGCTAATGCAACAACCGAAGACGCGTAAGTATCTATAGCACTGCCTCTAACTTTTGTGTTATGTTTGCATTCTCTACATCATTGTATATATATCTAAGATTTATGGCAGTGAAATATGTAAGGTTGGAAGTCTTGATCCAAACAAGGTTAAAGGAAAAATCTTGTTCTGCCTCCTAGGAGAGATAAATGGAGTAGTTTATGCAGAGGAAGAAGCTGTTTCTGGTGGTGCAATAGGACTAATTTTGGGAAACAATAAGCAATGTGGTAATGACATTATGGCATACGCGCATTTGTTGCCAACTTCACATATCAATTACACAGATGCTGAATTTGTTCATTCCTACATCAAAGCCACCAAGTAATTTATCTTACTTTTACATTAATTTATTTTGGCTTATTCGAACTTATCTACTAACGTATCTATCTATTTATGCATATATTGAAGGAACCCCGTGGCTTACATGAGTAAGGCCGAAACTGGAGTGGGAGTAAGACCAGCTCCAGTAATAGCTTCACTCTCATCAAGGGGACCTAATCCCATCTAACCGATAATCCTTAAGGTCCATTTTTTTCCATTAGTACATCCAATCTGATTACTCCTTAATTAATGTGTTAACAATCTTGACATGACTTTGGTTTTGATTTTCAGCCCGATATCAGTACACCAGGTGTGGACATTCTTTATACGTACATAGGAGCCAACTGGTCTTGCATCAGATAATTGTCGGATTCCATATAATATAGGGTCCGGAACTTCTGTAGCATGTCTCCATGTTTCTGCCATTGTTGCCCTTGTTAAAACAATCCATCACGATTGGACTCCTGCAGCCTTTAAATCCGCAATCATGACTACAGGTAAATTGATTAACATGCATTACACAATTTTTCTAAATATTGTTCCGCAAAATATGTTAGCAACTTTCTATTCGAGTCCTCAAAATTGTAAGCATTGGTCAAAATAGTCTATCATTTTCCTAACTTGCCAAAATTTATTTATGTGCTTCTAGCAACAATACTAGACAACAATGACAAAGAAATTAAAGATCAATCTAAGGAAGATGCAACTCCATTCGATTATGGTGCAGGACACATACAACCAAAACTTGCTATGGACCCTGGACTTATCTATGATCTAAGCATTATTGATTACAAGAACTTCCTATGTTCTCATGGTTACAACCAAACACAGATGAAAATGTTTTCTAGGAATCTGTTCACTTGTCCTAAGTATTATAACATGTTAGGGTTTTGACTATCCTTCAGTCACAGTACCTAATCTAAGCAAACACTTTGTGCAAGTTATTACTCGTATAGTTACAAATCTAGGGTCACAAGGTACATATCAAGTGCATGTCAAGGAACCTTATGGGATTTCTGTTTTGGTTAAGCCAAAATCATTAAAATCTAATGAAGTTGGTGAAAAGAAAACATTCAAGGTTATTTTTAAGGTAACCAAACCAACATCAGGTTTTGTATTTGGTCACTTGTTGTGGTCTGATGGTAGACACAAAGTTATGAGTCCTCTACTAGTGAAGCATAACTAGAGAAACTATCAGATTTCTAAACGGTTGTTAATGTGTATATTGTACTTAACATAGATTAAGAAATGAGGCATAATTGCATATGTTGGTGCGAATATATATGAATAAAACTTTTGTTCAAGTTATATTTCAAGTTTACAAATACTTAAGAAAAATGATAATCCTACACTAGATGATACAACTACACCGTATTTTTATACGGTTAGATTCCTTTTACTATATTTAATAATAATTGTTCAATTTTTTTAATAAAAAACACACACATGCCATATGGTATTTATATGGTGTATATACATGGTGTAAAAAATCCAGTGTAAGGATAGCAATCTCAATACTTAAATTCTACTTGGGTTTAACTTTTCTAATTGGGAAACTCTTATTCCACCCCATAGTCCTAAAAAAGACCCTGTACAATTTCGTTTTTGCCCCTCCAAAAACTAAAAATATATTTTCGGTGCACACCTTTTTTAATTTCATCTACGTAAAACTGGAAATGCACATAAAATCGAAAATATATTTCCTGTTCCTAAATCAATGGAATATATTAAAAACAACTTTTCACATGCACTAGAATAGAGGGCTTGCATTGAACTCTTCTCATATGAAAAGTTTTTTACTTTTTATCTATGATTTGAAGGTAGGAAAGAGAAAGAGAGAGAGAGAGAGAGGGAGAGAGAGAGAGAGAGGATTTTAATAATGTATATAGTGGATGGACACTGTAAAATGCATCATGATTAATGTAGTATGTTTTAGTTGGTATGTTGACTAGTTCAGGAATGACATGTTGTGATGACAGTAGTCTTGTTTTTATCATGTGTTAGTTCAAGTGGAAATCCAAATCAAAGACTATAGACATATACTATACACTACTATTTCCAATAATTACGAGATTGATACAATATCTTAAAGGGGAGTGCTTTAAAACCAAGTGAAGACAACTTGATTAAAATTTTGATTTATCAGTAATCAGAAATATATTTCCGGTTTTTTATCGGAATAAATTTTAATGTAAAATGGGGTGAATCTCAAAAACGAATGAATTATGTGTGTGGGAATGCGAACCAGAAATATATTTATGGTTTTCAGTGGGATTTTTGGAATTTCGCATGTTGCGCTGGAAAAGCATGAGGTGGAATAAGAAATTCTCTTCTAGTTACTATACTACTTAATTCCTACTTTGGTTTAAACCAGATTGTGAAGCACAGATTTCGACACGGACAACCAGACACAACACAGACACAGACACTTCGACTCCAATTATTGGAGTAATCATATAAATTTCCTATTATTTATTTTTTATATTTAGTCTTTTTTATTATAATAAATTCTCCTAGAATATTCTTTTTCTATTTTGAAGTTGTAATCTCCCTATTTATATCCACTATGGCTAAGAATAAAATATAATAGCATGTCCTATTAACTAATATCGTATCAGGGTCTCGTTTAAGATCGGTTGGGTCACCTGCTAGCATAATTCCAATAATTCGTGCTCCTGATGCCCAGTCTTGGGTGTGAGATGGGTATGTCAAAAGTCTCAGAACGGGTAAGGTTTGAACATGTGTTTATAAGTAGGGAGAAATTCTCACCCTACAAGTCAGTTTTGTAGGAATGAATTAAGCCCAAGCACTTTCAAACATGGTATCAGAGCCCTAGCTAAGGTTATGGTGCTACGTTATAGTTTTCCATAGTAGAAATACTCATTATTTTCTAAGTTAAGAAAAGTAAAAAATTGAAGGAAGAAGTCATCCTCAACTCATCTGCCATTCACTTCAGAACAAATAGGAAAACCGTTAAAAGTGTTTTGGTGAACTCCCTTGTGCTCTAGAGCTCAAAAGGTACATTTTTTCGTGCTAGTCCCGACAATACTTGGATAGTCGATTCAAGTGCTACTAATCATACGACCGGTGAATCTACATTTTTATCTTCATAATCTATGTGCAGTTAATAATAGGATAATAGTTGCAGATGACTCTTTTTCATCCATTGCAAGTAAAGGTTCACTCGTGTTATCGCTAAGTCTAACCCTTACAATGTCATTCATGTCCTAAATCTTTCTTGTGGTCTGATATCAGTCGGCAAGTTAACTCAAGAGAAACATTGTTAGACTAAATTTTTTAGTACTCAGCGTGTCTTTCAGGATTTAAACTCGAGAAAATGATCGGAAGTGCTAAGGAGATTAGAAATTGTTATTATTTTGAATTTGGAGATGAATATCCACGACCTTCAAAATGAATAAGTCCTAGCTTTAAATTTTTTTTATTTTAAAGAATGATGACAATATTATGTTATGGCATTTACGATTAAGTCATCCTTGTTTTCGTTATTTAAAACACTTGTTTCCAAAATTATTTATTAATAAGAATTTGACCTCTATTTAAGTTTAAAGCTTGTGAAATTTTCAAAACATAGTTGTTCTCATTTTCCTATACACTCTTGTTTTTATAGAGAGCCTATAAATAGAAGCAAATTTATGGTGTTAGACTCTTGGAGGAATGCACTAAACTTTCTGGTTTGGGGAGTTACCTACAATTAATAGCACCTTAAAGCCCAAGTTAATGATAAAATGAAAAATAGTGTGCAAATTGAGATAAACTTTAATTACCTGTAAAACGGCACGCTCTTTCATTTATATAGTGGGGCGGCTAAAATTGTTTGCATGGGACGCGACGCGTTATACATTTGACCGACAAAATAATCTAGGCGGTGTGTGATGCATGAGGGACATTGTAATACGGTGGGAGAACTGACTTTTTGAAATGTTGCGGATAGCAAGTGTCGCCACCGACTTTTATTTTATCCAATTTATAGAAAGGCTAAAAGAACAGGAAAATACCTTTAAAAAGATTTTGAGTTCGGGGGGTAGGTTGTACAAAGGGAAGGTTTAAAGAACCCTTTGTATCCATGGTTATCCATGGGCTCTTAATTGCTTAGCTCACTTTGTTTTCAAAAATGTTTGAAGTGTGGAAAAAGAATTTTGTTTAAGGACTTTAGCGTGTAAATAAGCGTAGCCTTTTTGAAAATTGATTTTGAAAAGAGTGGGAAAAAGATTTTGAATTTAGAGCAAGCAATTAGTAGGAACTACCCTAAGTTTTAAAATTTGTTCTTTTAGCTTTTCAGGGCTACCCATACCATAGGAGGGTAGTAAGTCCTTTCATTGGATTTAAAGGGTCATCGGAGTTATCGTTCTCCATAAGACTGTCCCTGCCATAAAGAGGGCAGGTAGTCTAAGGGAAGGATATAATAGTCATTTAATCTTTTAGGCAACAGGCGAGGATACCTTAGCAATGGGGACAATCATCTTTTATAAGGCAACCTCGAGGGACAAAATTGAGGAAATAAAGGCAGAAAAAGAATAAAGGAAAGAAAAATAAGAGGCAAAAATGATTAATTCAAACGTCTCGAGCCTTCATCGAATCCTTGATCATCCTTGAAAAAGAAGAGAAAAGTTAGTGCATTAAAGATCGACAACCCTAATTTATCAGGATAAATCAGGGCTAAAACAATTGGCTTAAATAAAATATGAAAAGTAAATAATTTAATATTTATCGAAGGTTCGATTAAATATAACAATTAAATAATTATTGGATTAAATTCTAATTATTTAATTGATTTAAAAGTACATGTGAAAATTTGAATTTTTAATATTTAAAACAATTATAGGTGAGATTATAAAAAACGAGTTTTCGATAAAATAAATGATTATCAAAAATAACATTCTTAATAAAAGTATGAAAATTTAAAGTAAATAATTAGTAAAACAAAAATAAAAGAAAATAAATAAATAAACAAATAAAAGGGATCATGTAAATAAAAATAAAAAAAATTAGTAAAAACTTAACTCTCATCTAGTGTGGCACATGGATGAGGGAGCATGGTACGTCTGCATGTCCAGATGAGTTGGATTTGAGGATGGAGCAATCCAAGGGATGAGCGCTAAAGGCCTACAACATCGACGTGAGTCTTAAAGAACCGGATCCATGGGTTCAAATCAAAAAACGCGCTTGCACCTCTGGCCAAAGGGAGGCTGACACGCTTTCATCTCCTTCCTCTGGCCGTCGTCTTAGACCATGCAACAGTCTATAGTGACGGTTCCCTCCATAGCTAAAACCTTGTCTTTTATGAATACACGCAAATGGAAACAAAAAAATTTCGCGAGGCTGCCATTGAGTTCGTATGGACCTCACGCATTCAATTATGGCCTTAATTTGGCCAACAAGTACCTGTAGCAGAAAGCCCTAAAACGAAACCCTAGTTTCTAACAATGGCATAACTCGGTATATGCACGCGTTTAACAAATTAATCATCCAGAATCGTTCCACACATCATAATAAACAATATAATGCAATCAAAACATGTTTATATGCCATGAATTCAAGCAATCGAAAAGATTTAAGTTTGTACAAACCGTGGCTTAATGGAGGTTATTCTGGGGGTGCTGCACGTGCGTGATGATCCCAATAGCTTCAGGGATACTTGAGGAAGGTGTTTGAATCCTTCAAAAGCTTTGAATCGACCTACAACCTGGGAATTGAACTTGAGATTTTATTGAATTTTTGGGGCTCGGACTAGGGATCTTGAGGCAGAGAATTCGTACCCTAGTGATCTGTTCAAGTTATGTACTTATAGGAGATGGAATTAGGGTAAAAATTTGGACCTGAATCTTGCTAAATCTTTGATTTGCCATTGAAGAAATTTGATTGGAAATATGGTTTTAAAAACTTCCAATTTTGGCCAATTTGATCCAATCTTCTTCCAATGAATTGGTGCATGAAATTTGATTGATTTTTGGAGTTAATGTTGAATGGATTTGATTAGAATTATGAGCCAAATTAAATCTTTGATTTTTCCCTTGATTTATTTGAATTTAATCACTTTTTAAATGAATAAAAATCCATAATAAATCAAATAAATTCGTGGCATTTGAATTTGGAGTCTTGGGTAACTTGAGGATGAAGATTGGGCCAAAAAAGATTGGGTCCCTTTGCAAAAACATTCATTTTGGAGCCTTTTATTTCACATTTCTTCCTTTAAAATGGTCCAACTTTGACAAGGCATATCTCCCTTAATTTTTTAGATATGGAGGAGTTCTAGGACTTTTTGGAAACCTCAAGATGTCCTCTACAAGCCACTTTGGAATCTTTTTTCCATTTGAGGATTTTATCTTGATGATATTGGCTTTGACAAAAAACTGCTTTTGGTTGACTTTCAAAAAGGACCTATAATCTTTTGATCCATATCTCTCGAATGACACATTTCTAGACTTGGCATGTGAGAGACAAAGTTGTAGAGAATTCAATTTCCTTCAAATTGAGCTTTGGATGGAAACTTTATGATGTTCCATGTGAAAGTTATGGCCGGTCAAAGTTCAGTTGACTTTAGGTCAAAAAACCCTAATTTAGAAACTTTAGGTTTTGTTAATTTCTGAACTTTCCTTGATGAATAATGATCAATCCTTGATCAAATGATGAATGATACTTCAAAATAAGGATGTTGACAAAAAAAATAGGAATTTTGACTATACTTTGACTACAATTGACTTTTAGGTCAAACTAGTCGACTATTGACTTTCTGAGCAATTGACTGGGAAGTCCTTGGAATTGAAGCCTGAATTTTGTCATGGAGATAGTTTGAAACATCATAAGTCATCTGAAATCTATTGGGGACCTTGATTTATTAATTTTCTTCAGAGAATTCAAAACCCTAGTTCATTGAGGTCTCTGCATAGGAGAGTGTGTGTCCTTGAGTTTTTGAACTTTTGAAAGGTGAAATGAGATGGGCAAATTTTGGGGTATGATAGCTGCCCCTGTTCAATCTTCTTAAACCTGAGGATGTAGAATGGTTTATGTCCCATTTTGTATTTGAGGGTGGAAGAGGATTGAACACTAGAGTACCCAGAAATTTGCACCATCGGGGATGGGCTTAGAGGTGCCACCAGGATATTGAGAGACCTGAATGAGATGAGCTTAAAGATGCCATCCAGCTTGATAGACTTAATAGTCAGAATACGTCGTACGTTAGACTGCATCTGAAAGATATACTTAGGATAAGTCATATGTTAGACCGACTCCACTGTATTGATAAGCGTCAAAGTAAGCCGCACGTCAGGCTATACTTTTAGGACGAGTCATACGCTAGACTGGGTCCGGTTTGCATTGTTTAAATGTCTGGAAAAGTAGGTCGTGCATTAGGCTGTACTTTAGGACAAGTCATACGTTAGAATGGGTCCGATTTCATTGGTTATTATCTGGATAGCCGTGCGTTAGGCTGAAGGATGGATCGTACGTTAGACCGGGTTCCCTGTGTTGATAGTCGTCAGAATACATCATACATCAGGTTGTATCCTAGGATGAGTCATATGCTAGACTGGATCCTTTGTATTGAGAAATAATAGAATGAGCCATACGTTAGGTTGCCAAAGATGGGTCGTACGTTAGACCGAATCCAATGTATTGGTAACTCTGAATAAGCCATACGTTAGGCTACTAAGGATGGGTCGTACGTTAGACCAAATCCAATAATTGTCAAAATGAGTCGTACGTTAGGCTTTGCCTTGAATGAATTTCAGATTTGAATTGTTGCTTTGATTATTTCTATAATGTACCTGTAAGATAATATTCCCTTGGTAACAATGTTAGTTTTATGGAATGTTTATGATGCATGTAATGAATGAGATGAAGTCCTCAAAATAAATGAGGAACTTTGTATGTTATGTATGGATTAGAACTGTATGCAATGTATAGGGAGTATGTACGATGTATGATTATGATTTATGCTGCGTGGAGCATTTTTGAGAGATTGAAACTCAGTAGTAATGGGATCCTGATGCCTGATCTTGTATTGAAGATGTACGACTGGGAATTTATGATTTCTGCTTGGGGATGAAAGCAATTCGAATGATTGATCTTGATGTGCCCTGACTAGGGATAAGGGAGATTAATAACCCTGTTTGGAGAGAAGATAAGTATCGGTGAGCCGGCAGTGTCGAAGATGTAAACTTTGTTGGGGAATTGAATCTCTATTGGGAAGAGAACTTTTAATGATTACTCTGTGGGGATCCCTCCAGATTATTGACTCTGAGGGAGAACTTCTGGACTACTTAGACATTGTCTAATTGCCTTTCCTGTCTTTTACAAAAATACATATATTTTGCAAAGGAAAAGATAAATGTTAATCATGTTCATATGCATATGTTCATTCAAGATTATCATTGGACGTTTGCGTATTCGAGAAAGAAAGAAACACTCAGGAGAGTAGAAAAGAAAATGACTTGTATTAAGAAAGAGACATGAATAGGCAAAATGATTGGAGAACATCGTTGTGTGTTTTTGAAAAGATACAAAGTAAAACAAAAGAAAAATAGCTATGTGGGAATGATCCTATTGAGTTTCAATTCTGCTATTGCCATTATGTCTTCGAGCATCTCATCCCTTGCTTGTTGAAGAAAGGTGATTGAACCGGTCCGTGCCCTTTGAACTTGACATTGCTAATAAAACTGAATGATGAGTGATCTGAATGGGACATAGTCGTGCGCTTTAATCCTTAACTTTTGCCTAGGCCGCCCTTTCAGGTTTTCAGCCTACCAGGATACCCTATTTTGCCCAAGTCGCCCTTTCGGGTTTTCAACTTGCCGGGTGTACATTTTTTTATATATATATCCCTAACTTTTGCCCGGACCTTTTTGGTTCGCCGGGATGTCCTTACTTTATCCTAGGTACATCGACCTAGCGGGTCTTATTTAGGCGTAGTAGTTTTTGACTATGTCTGCGTTCACAGGGTGTGGAAAGTCTTCGCCATCCATAGTAGTGAGTATCATTGCTCCTCTAGAGAATATCTTCTTGATTACGAATGGTCCTTCATATGTGGGAGTCCACTTGCCCCTAGGATCACCTTGTGGTAGGATGATTCGCTTTATTACCAAATCACCAGTCTGGTATGCTTGTTTCTTGACTCTTTTGTTGAATGCCTTGATCATACGCTTCTGATATAACTGCCCATGACAAACAGCTGCAAGCCTCTTCTCATCAATTAGATTTATCTGGTCTAGTCGCGTCTGGATCCATTCATCTTCATCTAACTATGCGTCTTTCGCGATTCTTAGAGATGGAATCTGAACTTTAATCAGTAATACTGCTTCCGTGCCATAGACTAGTGAGAATGGGGTTGCCCCGGTTGAAGTACGTGTCGAAGTGTGGTAACCATGAAGAGCAAATCGTAACATCTCATGCCAATCCTTGTAAGTAACTTTCATCTTCTATACAATCTTCTTTATGTTCTTGTTGGCGGCCTCCACTGCGCCATTCATCTTTGGTCTATAAGGAGAAGAATTGTGGTGCTTGATTTTGAACTGCATGCAGAGTTCAGTAATCATCTTGTTGTTCAGGTTGGTACCATTGTCTGTGATAATCCTTTCAGGGATGCCATACCGACAGATGAGGTTGTGCTTAATGAATCGGGCCACCACATTTTTTGTAACAGAAGCAAAAGAAGCAGCTTCTACCCATTTGGTGAAGTAATCAATGGCCAAAAGGATGAAACGATGTCCATTAGAAGTAGTTGGTTTGATTTCCCCGATCATATCAATGCCCCACATTGCAAAAGGCCAAGGAGCAGTCAGAATATTTAGTGGAACTGGAGGTACGTGTACTTTGTCAGCATAGATCTAGCACTTGTGACAAGTTCTGGAATGCTGATGGCAGTCAGTTTCCATACTGGACCAGTAGTAACCTGCTCTCAGAATCTTTTTAGCCATAGTGTGTCCACTAGAATGAGTTCCAAAGATACAGTCATGCATATCTTCCATAATCTCTTCTGCTTCTTTCTTGTTCACACAACGAAGCAGAGTTGAATCATGATTGCGCTTGTATAAGGTTCCATTGCTCAGGAAGAATTTGGAAGCAAACCTTCTTAAGAACTTCTTGTCGTTGATGGATGCCCCTTCGGGGTATTATTGAGCTTCGAGATATCTTTTTACTTCATGAAACCATGGTTTTTCTTCAACCTCTTCCGTAGCTATCTCGTAACAGTGGTTCATCATGCCTTTCAATAATAACTATAGGAGCCTCATTGTCCCATCTGACCTTGAACATGGATGACATAGTAGCTAATGCATCTGCCAATTGATTCTCTTCTCGGGGAATGTGTTCAAAAGTAATCTCTTCGAAGTAAGGAATCAAAGATAACACCAAATCCTTGTAAGGCATGAGATTAGGATGCTTCGTGTCCCATTCTCCTTTTGATCTGACTAATCACTAGGGCAAAATCCCCATATACTTCCAAGAATTTGATTCTTAAGCCAATAGCAGCTCAGAGACCTAAGATACATGCTATATACTCATCCATATTGTTGGTACAATCGAAACACAGTCTTGCTGTAAATGGAGTGTGTCCACCTGCTGGAGAGATAATCACAGCGCCAATACCATTACCGAGTACATTCGAAGCTCCATCAAAAACCATGGTCCATCGGGATCCTGGTTCAGGTCCTTCATCCGGACCAGGTTGTTCACAATCAGTAAAAAGCATAACATCCTCATCTGGAAATTCAAAACTCATAGATTGATAATCATCTACAGCTTGCTGAGCTAAGTGGTCTGCCACTACACTTCCTTTGATTGCTTTCTGTGTTGTATACTGAATGTCATACTCTGTTAATATCATCTGCAATCTTGCTATTCGTCCAGAGAGAGCGGGTTTCTCAAACACATACTTGATAGGGTCCATCTTAGAGATCAACAAAGTGGTATGGTTCAACATATACTGTCTCAGTCGGCGAGCAGCCCATGCCAAAGCGTAGTAAGTTTTCTCGAGTAGTGAGTATCTTGTTTCACAGTCGGTAAACTTTTTGCTAAGGTAGTATATTGCATGCTCTTTTCGACCAGACTTGTCATGTTGCCCCAGTACGCACCCCATTGAACTCTCCAACACTGTTAAGTACATAATTAGAGGTCTTCCTTCAACGGGTGGTATCATAATTGGAGGTTCCTGAAGGTACTTCTTAATTTTGTCAAAACTTCTTGACATTGGTCATTCCATTTAACTTCTTGATCTTTCCTCAGTAACTTGAAGATTGGCTCACAAGTAGCGGTCAGATGGGAAATAAACCTGGAAATGTAATTCAAACGTCCCAAGAACCCTCTAACTTCTTTCTCATTCCGTGGAGCAGGCATTTTTTGTATGGCTTTTACTTTTGTAGGATCGACTTTAATACCTTTATTGCTAACAACGAACTCTAGTAACTTACCAGACCTCACCCCAAAAGTACATTTGTTTGGATTCAGTCTCAACTTGTATTTCTTCAACCTATCAAACAATTTCTGCAGGTGGATAGCTCACAACCTTCAGGAAACCGGAATTGAACTGTTTCTCAACCTCTTCCTTGATTTTCTGAGCCATGTCGGGCCTGCTCATTCGTAACTTCTACTTAACCGGAGGACTGTTTTCTTTTATAGGGAGACGGTGAACCATAATATCAGTATCGAGCCCAGGCATATCTTCGTAAGACCAAGCAAATATCTAAACATTATCTCATAGCATCTGGATCAATCTCTGTTTGACACCCTCTTCTAGCTCAGCCCCTATCTTGATTTCTTTCTTTTCTTTGTCAGTACCTATATTCACAACCTCAATTGGCTCTTCATGCGGCTGTATAGTCTTTTCTTCTTGCTCTAGCAATCTAGCAAGTTCTCTAGGCACTTCACAATCTACTTCCCCTTCTTCCTCAGCTCGGTAGATCGGATTTTTAAAGTCATAGTTGGCAATAACAGAGTCGTTATCAATGGGATCCAGAGTGGATATGGATCTGCAGTGTATTATGTGGGTGTGTGTAAGAACACATAGCTATTTTGAAAAATAAAGAAAAGTAAAATAAAGAGAAGATTTAAAATACGAAACGTCCAATGCTTTATTGAATGAAAATATGCTTATGAAATGACAAGCCCTAACAAACGGACCGTTGTGCCCCGGGCAAGACACACGACTTTAAAGTTCATTGTTTATTGAAATACAGAAAATAAAACTGGGAAAACATAAAGGAAAGCAAAACAAAACTTGAAATGGCAATTACTCCTGACTACAGGAGATAGAGACAGTGTCTTCAGTCTTCCAGTTGTCCAGCCCTTTGTCGGATGTAGGAAAGATCCACTTGTCCAAGTTGTAATCATCTTCATCTTCTACTATGGCATTGACCCCTTTACTGATGAAACGATATTTCAAACCTTCTGGACGAGGGTGTTGTTCTTCATTATGATCTTTGATAGTGCAGCCTAAACCCCATTTGTTGGATTTGTAAGGAATATCAGGAAGTTGCCCCCAGATAGTGCAACCACCTTCTTCGACCACAGCCCTAGCATCTTTCGAAGAAGCCATTGTAGGAGGAATTCTTTTGACTTTAGGAACAGTGTGAACAGACTTAGCCTTAGGAGCCACTTGAGGGACCAACTCAAATGCCTGACGAGGAGATTCGAAGGCTTCTCCAGTAAACTCAACATACTTGGTCTCATCTATGAAGCTCACCACGTATTCTTCCTCACCATACACAGTGACGATCTTGCCTTTCGCTGGGTATTTTAGTTTTTGATGCAGAGTTGAAGTCACGGCATTTGCCCAATGTATCCAAGGGCGCCCAAGCAGGCAAGAATAAGCGGGATGGAGGTCCATCATGTAACACCCCAATTCTACCCAAATCATTTAGGCAAGAAAATATTAGAGTATTAAAATTTCATACAACACAATTAGGATGTTACACTAAGTAACCAAACAAACACCTTGAAAACAAACGGACATCACCGATGCCAAAAGCATACACACCTGCCAATAACATGATACATAACACACGGAAGATATGAACATATATATATATATATATATATATATATATATATACGTATAGCTCTCACTCTCAAAGAGGAGTTTTCCAAAATAAAGTGTTTACAATATACATCAGCACATCATCACATATACATGTTCAAAAGAGTCATATACAAATAAATAACAACAGACTCCCGACTCCCCGATGTTACGTATCAGAGCGACCGACAAGACCAACTGGAGAACTTCCTCTTCCAAAAGACTCCCAAAGCGGCTAATCTGCAGGATGCCACTCAAGCATCAAATCAGCAGAAGGGTGAGAATATAATTTATAATGAAAAGCATGACAAATATAGTAATGCCAACAAGTATCATCAAGAATCATACAACAAGGTAATCCACTCATTTAACCACGATCAATATATAAGTAATGTGACACATGAATGATAACATAAATTATAAAGACAGACAATGATGAATGAGACTCGACTATGCATATGCATGTGGTACCAAATCCGGAGTAAACTCCTCCTTGTCATTATGACAAATACACCTTGCCGAGCATTATGCTGGGACTTTATTCCACTCAGGAAGCCCGCAGGCTGTCGTCACCGAGCATGTAGCTCCCACTGATGACCTCTTGCCACTCAGGCTAATATACCGTTACCGAGCATTAAGCTCCTACTGGTAACCAATTCCCGCAGGCCACCTGTTAATAGCATTTCGCCATTAACGTAATGAAATGTCATGCCGTGCAAATACATGACTCTATTACATGACAACAACATCATCAACAATATAACACGGTCACATACTCACGTTACACCGTTCATATTCTATCCAAAAGGATACATCACCAATTAATAACATCGTTATCAATTACATCACACCATAATTACCACACAGGCATTAATAAGCACACAACACATATTCACCATCAAAACATACTGGCCACATCGGCATAGATGAACGTATAACACACTTATACACATCAAATTAATATTGGCCATCGGCCCACAGCTTCATCAATACATCATCAACAAGTTGTAATAACAACAATTCAACAATGATAATACATCATTCTCATAATAACAATTACTTGTCATAAGGCCACACATCATGTTAATAACAAACAACCAAACATCGTCACATATCAAGAATGAACATTCATTAATACATAACACATCATCATGATTTATCATGCACTAGTTCACAAAACCATTTATGAAAATCAACCAACCACTACTACATCCTACATCATCATATAGAGCATGGAAATAGTTTCCGAACGTTTCAAACAACACATAAAACGAACACCCGAGTTAAAAGATACGACCTTTCAAAGTTTGGAAAACATAAACATACTTCATAAGTTAACGCTACATAGTTCTATCACTAAATCCTAATAAAAATAATAGGATACTACATCCTATGAATCCTTTAGTTAGATAATAGTATAGTTCATTGCGTTAGCTTTCCAACGCTTCGAACGACGACAAAATCGGAGTTACGGTCCAAGAGTTACGAAGTTTCAAAGTTTTGGAAAAACAGAAAATGCTGTTGGCCGCTTGAGCTCCGCTCAGCGGACCCTGCCAGAAGCGAGCCAAAGAAAACTCCGCTCAGCGGACCCCCCTCCGCTCAGCGGTGTCATACCCCAATTTTTGACCCTAAGATCACACATCATTTGCATACCAATCATCAATCAAGAAGTTTTAACCTAGATCTCTACTTGCAATGCTGTGCTCAATTCATTTGCAAAGGAATCATCGAGCACCCATGTTTTAGTTTGTATATATTCCTTTACTAACCAAAATACCAAAAATATTGCCTTGTGCTCTTGTATGTTTTTGTTTTGTAGGTACCAAGTCAAAATACCCATCAAAGGAGCATTTTTCAACATTTTCACTGTGCAAATCGATTTGCATAAGGTGTAAATCGATTTACACAACTGTTTCTGCACCAGATTTGCTTCTGTCATCAGTGCAAATCGATTTGCATAAGACAGCAATCGATTTGCATAACTGTTTTCGCCCCAGATTTTGCCTTTTTTCAGCCATGTAAATAGATTTGCATAATGTGCAAATCGATTGCACCAGCACGAATTTGGAAAAATGAAGGCAAATTTCAGCTTTTTGAAGTGTTGACATCATTTGCAAGCATGGGAAGCATGACTTGGTTCTTACATTTGATTTCCTACATCATCTAATCATGTACCCTCATGTGATTGCATCAAGACCATTGGATTTCATTTTTGGCTCCAAATCACTTTTCCAAGCCTAATTCCATTTTCCAATCCTAACTCCAAGCCACAAAATTTCCCAAGCCTAAGTGCTATAAATTGAGGCACTCCCCTCTTCATTTTGGGAAGCTTTTGATAGCCAAGAAACTTATTGCAAATTCTCTCCTCACCTCTTCCAAACCCATCACTCAAAGCTCTTTTTCTTCCACACAAATTAGTGAGTCACATCTTGAACCTCACTAATTTAGAGCTAAACCTCAACATAAACACTAGTTTCTTCATCAATTGTGAGAGATCAAGGCTTGTGGTTGTGTGTTCTTGAAGAAGATTCAAAGTTTGTGAAAGATTTGGTAAAATTCTAGATCCATTCCATAATTCAAGATGTGATCCTTTGTTGTTTATGCTTGATGCACTTTTGGTGCTACATTGATGAGATTTGCTTGCTTAATTGATACATTTTCGTGCACAAATTGATCCAAGAGCATAAGGTGTTTGGTTTTATGTTTAAACAAAGTTTCTTCTCTTTATTTGCTGTTTTTTTTGAAAACTGTGTTGTGCAAATCGATTTACATCTTGTGCAAATCGATTTACATAACTGAAAACTGCGCAGATTTTGAAAACAGAGTTATGCAAATCGATTTACACTCTGTGCAAATCGATTTACACTGGGCAGAATGCTGATTTTTGTGGTTTTTGACTTGTTTTTTGGTTCCAACTCATCTTCTACTCCATTCTTTTGATATTTTCTTTGAATCACAAGTTAGAGGCCTAATTTCTCTCTAATTTCAATGGACTTAGGGCGTCGATAGGATGAGAATCCAAATCCGCAAAATTATGTGATTGAAATTATGGATGAAAGGAGCCTTTAATGTGGTTCCATCTTTTACTTCTCTTTATTTTGATCGATGAAAGTCTTAATACCTTGAGGATTCTTATGGATTCTTGGTGAAGACTAGATCACTCACCATTTTTCTTTTCGTGCGGTATTGCTTTCGGAAAACGATCTACATATCGTTCTTCTCGCATGCATTAGCACATAAAGTTTTGACCGGCCTCGTTGTAGGGTGATTTCTACATAAATCACTTGGCGATCTGCTTAACATAGCACAATATTTCGTGTCCCGAATAAAAAAGATCAAATATGGAAGAGAATTGTATGCGGTTGATTTAAGACTTGTGGAGGTTTTTATCGTGTAGTCGCTATGATTTTATCAAGCTTCTGATAAACCCCATTGAATTTAAATCCGAGTACATCATTCACTCACCATAGATCTTCCTACTAACTTTGATAACATACTTGACAAGTTTCAAGATGGTTATCTTTAACACTTAACAATTAACTTTAATTTCCGCACCTTTACTATACCGCTCTTTATATTACCGCTTTTTATATTTCTCGCTTTATCGCTTTACTTTATCATTTCATCATATTTACCTTCCGTCATTTTCTCTTTGTCCACTTGGACATATGTTTATGCTTCTGTTATTTTTCTTTTGTCCACTTGGACCATACTTTATTTTTTCGCTAAAACACTAATAAATAATCAAAAATCTAAAAAATACATAAGGCTCTCTTTGGACTATCAGTTACTATCCCTAGCAATTTGGAGATTCGGACTTATGGACCTAGTACCTTTGGACTCATTCTATTACTATCATGTGATTGTTCTGTCTGTCTGGCATTGTTCTGTTGTATGTTTATGTGTGCAGGTATTTCCTTGAAAGCCCTTGATGGTTAATTCCAAGGCATTGAGATAAGGATTTTACCCAAAAACAGCCGTTACTCTGCCCAATTTTTGTCAGAATCTTAATGTGCTTAGTGAAAAATGGCGCTAAGACAATAAGTTCATCTGGATCCCCAAGTGTTAATGTGTTGGTATTGATAAATCCAAAGGATGGGAAAATTACCTTGGCTCTTAATGTCAAGTGTTGGCTTCTTATTCGGTTAGACCGTTTCTTTCCTTAGCTTTTATTTTATGCATTAGGTTAGCCTCTTCATCTCCTCCCATTCTTAAATTTTCAAAATCTTCTCCCTTTTTCCAAAATATTCTTATGTTTGCAAACCTTTTCAAAACCTTTTTCTTAAAAATATCTTTCGCCCTTAGTGGTTTTTCTTCAAAAGTTTAGACACCGTTAATTGTCGAAACGAGTGGTTATACCCCACGATTTTGAAATTGATTGATAATAACGAGATCTTTTCCGCGTGAGAGAGCTAGTGGCATACTCGTTGATTTTATCCGAGTTGGAGCCCTTCTTTCATTTGCGATGCAAAGAACTTGTTTGTTCTCATGCTCAAGATCAATGGCTGAGTATTTCTCTCTAACGACAACAAAGTGTTTATTCGTTTTAAAAACGTTTTTCCCAAAAAGCGGAACTACATTAGCTCTGACTTCTCCATTGCACCGAGGAGGTATGTAGGCCCAAAGCTTAACGCTTTGCCGAGCTTATTTTGAAAATAAAACAAACCGTTTTTAGCACACACACAACACAGATTTTCAAAAAGGTTCCCGTGGAGTACCACGGATATGAGGGGTGCTTTAAACCTTCCCCTCATATAATCAACACCCGTACCTGAGATCTCTTTCTTGTTTTTTTAAAAAACAAAACTTTGGGTTTTACGTTCTTTTCCCTTTTCCTTTGAAAAAATAAAGCGCGGTGGCGATTTCAAAACGGAATTTTGATTCGAGTCAATCCCATGGCTTCGATATCAGACTTTCCCCGCTACAAGCGGACCTGCGAAAACCCAGAAAAAACCAGCACGAACCAGAACTGTTCTAACCCTCTTATACCCACCAAAACCACTCCAAAACATCATTATAACACCAATACAACACATACAAACCATAGAAACAACCTAACATCAAACTTTTCATGGTTGATTCATCAATATTTCTCAAAACCTAACTTTTTCTCCAACTTCAATCAAGCCATAGAAATGGAAAACAAACATGATCAATCACCATAACACAACAAGGATATGATTCTATACAAAATACCAACCAAGACATGTTTGAATCTTGCTATATCATGAAAACCTCACAACTTCTTACAAAACAAGAAAAATGGAAAATATGGAAAGGATGAAGAAGATGTACAAGAATAAAAACAAGAACAAGACTATAAGAATCATACATCCAAGATAAATTAGATTCACCCCCTTACCTTGGTTTGATTCTTCATCTTCTCCAAAATCCCCTTCTTCACTTTCTCTCCATCTTTGCTCTTCTTCTTTCTCTCTTCCCTTTCTTTCTCTTCTTTTTCTTTCCACCCTTTTTCCTTTCTCACAAATATCTCTTTCTTATAAAGAAAATATCTACCCCGCGGAAATGACCAAAATGCCCCTACGCTCAAATATCGTTCAAACGCCCCCAAAACGCGGAATATTACCTTAATGATATTTCTAGTACCAAAAATATGAAAACTTTCAATTAAATATTAGTCCGCCAACCCGAACTAATACCGACTGAAACGACTCCAAAAACGGTAAAATTCCAATAAATATCACAAACGTCCAAATTAAGCATATACTTATTTTTCCGGGCGTTACACATCACATAGAACACAGTGTTGAAAGTCTGAGAACCTACTCTGATTGGGAGCTCAACTTCGCCATATATCGTACTCATCGAACCATCGAAAGCTTTTACTATCACATCACTGGATTACAATACGATTCCTTTGGGTTTGAGTTTGTCCAAAACCACCTTGGGTATCACATTCTGAGATGAACCATTGTCAACTAGTACATGGGCTAGAGTGGTGCCCCCACATTCAATGGAGATATGCAGAGCCTTGTTATGATTCCTTCCTTTGGGACTTAGATCAGCATCGGAAAACCCAAGGTAATTATTGTAGCAACCTACCCTAAAATTGAAGGTTTAGGGTCGCCACCTATTCTACCAAGGCGAATAGAAAACCTCACGCAGTTATAAAGATTCAGGGCAAGATACTATATTCAGGTCGAGGGAAGGTATTAGGCACCCTCAACCCTTTCCTAAGGGTTGCATTATAAAGCCAAGGTTTATGGTTAAACATAAAGAAAAGTGACAGAAAGTTAATAGGGTTAAAAGGCTAATTATTTGAACATGATTAGAGTTTGGAGGAAGGGGACTCGCCTTGTTGCAAGTTCCTATGTATCTCCTTAGGGAGAATCAGAGTCAACGTAGTTTGGGATAAGGGTTGTATGCCTTTTGAATTTGATCTGATATGGTTTGAAGGCTTTTTGAGCTGAATTATCGTAGTTATGATAAATCGCTGTTTTGAAAAGGTTTAGGAAGTGTTTTAAAGTTGGGCGTACAACCCTGATTTAATATGCTTTCGTTAGGTGCGATGATCAATAGATTTGATCATTATAATTAACGAATTGAATTGTGTATCACTGGTTACTCTGACCAATAGATTTGATCGTCGCGGACAGCAAATGAAATGTGTTTTAGTCAAATTTATTTTTTACCGTCAACTCTCATAACCAATAAATTCAGTTATTACACGATGACAGATTCCATTAATTTATATTTTTATTATCTCTTACCTAATGCGACCTGTAACACCCCAATTCTACCCAGGCATATAGGTACAAATATCAGAGTATAAAAATTAAATTCATAAAAACAATTAGGGCGTTACACTTAAGTAACCACATAACCAAACATAACATACTCGCAAAAGATGCGTAACACAAATAATCAAGAGGACGGATACACATAAACACCTGAATGTATTCATACTTGTATAAATGCATCGGTAAACAAAATATCCACAACATCCTTCCAAAATACATCGCATGAGAAGGTATCCAAAATACATAATACGAATACATAAAAAGGATCAAATATACATCAAAAGGATCCTATAAGCATTATCTACAAAATAAGTGTTCGATCCCCCCCCCTTAGGTGTTACGTATCACGAGCGGACGACACCAAAACGGACGACTACAAAGAGAGCACCTACACTTGCGGATCACCTGCACATTACCCACGAGTAGGTAACATTAAGGCAGAAGGGTGAGAATACAATTCATAATGAAAGCATGATCAATATAGTAATTCCAACAATATCATTAAGAGTCATATAACAAGATAATCCAATAAGTCAACCACAATCAATATATAAATAATGCGGTACGTGGATGATAACATAAATTATAAAGACCGAAGATGATGAATGAGACTCGACTATGCGTATGCATGTGGTACCAAATCCGGAGTAAAACTCCTCCTTGTCATTATGACAAATACACCTGCCAAGCATTATGCTGGGACTTTATTCCACTCAGGAAGCCCGCAGGCTGTCGTCATCGAGCACGCAGCTCCCACTGATGACCTCTTGCCACTCAGGCTCATTCCATTACCGAGCATTAAGCCCCTACTGGTAACCATGCCCGCAGGCCATCTGTTAACAGCATTCCGCCATTAACGTATTGAAATGTTATGCTGTGCATACAAACGACTCGATTACACAACAACAACAACGATAATATAACTCGGTCACATATCCTCATCACACCGGTTATATTAATCCACGCGGATACTTCATCAAAATTGCCACTCAGGCGTTCATATTCACACAGCACACATATACCGTCAAAACATACTTGATTAGCAAATATTATTTCACAAAAATAAATTTATGAAAAATTCATTCAACCACTAACACACTCCTCCTTATCATAAAGCATACTCAAGGGTTCTCATAATACTTCAAACGGCGCATAGAAACGACCTACGGTTCAAAAGATACAACAAAACGAAGTTTGGAAAAATAAAATTTCACACAGTCCGCTTGAGCTCCGCTCAGCGGACCCAGACAGAGAATTCACCAAACGAAAATACAGAACCTCCGCTCAGCGGACCCAGACAGAGATTCCCTGCAAAAGAACCTCCGCTCAGCGGACCCCCCTCCGCGCAGCGGGCCTGCGTAAACCCAGAAAAACCAGTCCTGTAACAGACCGTCTCAGCTCCCTCTAAACCATTCAAAACCCATTTAAACCTTCATCCTAACATCAATACAACACAAACATGCTATATATACACCTAATCCATGATTATCATATGGTTGGATCATCACATATCATCTTTGACCTAAATTTCTTCATAAGCAAGAAAACATGGAGAAATGAAAAACAAACATGATCCATGGGAATATCTATCATCATAGTACACATACACACCACAAAATCAAGTTTATATCTTCAAAACTCACAAAACACACAATTTGCCATTGTTGAACAAGCTTGGAAAAGAGTAAGAACAAGAACAAAACACACAAAACTACAAGAATCATACAATCAAGATAAACTATATTCATCCCCCTTACCTTGGTTGGATTCTTGGCTCTAGCTTGGTTTGGATTATACAACTCTCTTCTTCTCTTTGTTTTTCTCTTCTTTCTCTTCTCTTCCCCAAGTTCTCTTTCTTTCTTACTATCTCAAAATATCTCTTTTTCTCTCTTTATCAAAATATCTCTTTCTATTTCTCTACTTCTCATTTTCCCCCTCTCAACTTTCATAATTTCTAATTTTGGCCCAAATGTCACTAAATATCAATTCTAACCAATTAACACCCAAAACATAATAATTACACACATGGAAAGTAATAAGTAAAATATTAACATAATTAATATTTACCGACTGACTCGACTCGAAAACGGTAAAATTAGGAAAATGTAGCAAACATCACAATTAATCAGAAAAACACATTTACGGGCGTTACACGACCAATAAATTCAGTCGGGTCGAGAAGAGAATTTAAACAAGGGTAAATATTAATTAATATTAATAAATTAAATTAATTAAATTAAATCAATTAAGTTCATCTCTCGCCCATGCGACTAATGATTATAATCAGATCGAGGAGAAAATAATATAAATAAACAATTAATAGTTATTATTAATTCTTTTATTATTTTTTCTATTTGACAAGGGGGTGTATTTTACTTTTAATAGACAAATCAGGGGGATGTTATTAGTTAAAAGCCTGGCCCATTAAGGGAGGCTGAATGATTCAACGTGGCAGCCTTGAGGGACTATAGTATAAGGAACAAATTCTATGCATTAGATCTAAGGGACTAATGAATCAAGGGGTCAGATCTGAGGGACTATAATGGACCCTGGGGCTGTAGGTGCATAGGATCAGGAATTGAAAATTTCAGAAAAATAAATGTGGGAGTGAGGGCTCGAACCCACAGCAGTGTTTGGAGAGATTTCTGGAGAAAACACTCTTCCGCTTCTTGTTACTTTACTAGTTCCGGCAATATTACCCACATCAGGATTAGCGTCTTCAGCAGCCTTGTCAGCTACAGACTCTTGTTTGACTCCCTGGATATAGACCTCGGCACCATAGTTCCAAGGTATAGCCTTATCCGAAGAATATGGAATTGGACCAGGCTTAGTGATGATCACAGGAGCCACACGAGGCTTAGCAGAAATCTTGAATGGAGCCTTAGTAGGGATCTTCAACTGATACATCTTCAATCTTCAAGCCACGGGAGAAACCTTCGCACAAATTCTCTACAGAAGGAATCTTTTCAAACATGATAGTACGACGATCCATCCAGCCTTGAATTCCTCTTTTCAGATTCTCACAACCATAGGATTGGGACGCACAATAATAACAACCTACATTGCAACCCGGAAATAAACCGGCTTGCAGCAGCTCTCTCTTGATGACCAGGAGAGGAGTTGACAGATCTCTCACATCACGGACATAGACCACGTCCATGATAGCATTAATAGTCTTCTCGTGTTTTGGCATAGGAGCGGTGATGACATTAGGAGTCTCTCGAGCGTCAAACTCGATTTCACCAGCTTCTATCATATCCTGGACTTTGTTTCTCAGTGCCCAACAATTGTTCGCATGGTGTCCAGGAGCATTGGAATGATAAGCACATGTAACCTTAGGATCATAAGTTGGATTTGCAGTGTTGACAATCTTTGGAGGATCCTTCGTGGTGATCAAGCTAGCCTTCAATAGATGTTGCAGGACTTGAGACAAAGGCATGTTGATCGAGGTAAACTGTCTTCTAGGTCTGTCTGTTCTGCGTTGATACCCTTGTCTAGGAGCCTGTTTAGGTGTTGGTGTAGAGATTAGGGCGGTCCCAACAGATTGGTTCTGATCATTCTTATTACGACTCTTCTGACTGTGCACATCATTAGACTCATTCTTTCCATGATATGGCTTCTTTGTAGTACCAGAGGTAGCACCTACCTGGATCTTCCCACTTCGAATACCACTCTCAACACGTTCTCCAGTCAATATGAGCTCCGTAAAACCAGAGGATGAACTACCCAGTAGATGACTATAGAACGGACCGGTCAGCGTACCCATGAACATGTCAACCAACTCTCTGTCAGCCAAAGGGGGTTGAACTCTTCCAGCCAAATCTCTCCACTTCTTAGCATACTCCTTGAAACTCTCTTTCGGGCCCATAGTCATGTTTTGCAATTGAGTACGAGTAGGCGCAAGATCAGCATTGTATTGGTATTACTTGTAGAAAGCAACAACCAAGTCTTCCCAGTTATGAATGTTGGCACCGTCCAGCTGATAGTACCATTCAAGTTGGGTTCCAGGTAAGCTCTCTTGGAAAAAGTGGATCCATAGCATCTTGTCAGCAGTATGAGGCTGAATCTTCCTCACATAGGATTTCAGGTGCAGTTTAGGTCAAGAGACTCCGTCATACTTAGTAAAGGTTGGAGTCTTGAACTTTGGAGCGATAACGACTCCAGAGATGAGCCCTAGTTCCTCAAAATCCAGCCCAGGTACCTTCTGGATTTCCACAGCCTTCATACATTCCTCCAATTGCTTGTATTTCTCTTCAGGGTATTCCTCCTCATAGTAGTAGTCTCCTTCTTCATTATCTTTCTTAGCATAACCCACATTGCTCTTCGCATCAATCTTAATACTAACACTATCCTCATGGTTGTCGTCTTCGTGGGTTTCAACTTCTTTGGACCTTTTGAGAGGGCCTCTGAACCTTCTTCCCAAGCTAAAGACACCTACCTGCTTCTTGGTCTTCTTCTCCTTCTTAGTTAGAAGATATTTCAGCTCATCTTGTCCCTTGGACAAATTCAGGATCAAAGCTTGGAACTCAGCATTCTGAGCTTGGAGATTCTTGACGGATTGTTCGAGATCCATTTCCTTACTGAAATAAACAGCGGAAAGATGAGAGACCTCTTATAAAAAAACCTGTGATGCAATGTTTATGAATGGTATGCGTATGCGTATGCAATGTTTTCAAGGACCTTGAAATTTAAATTTGTTTAAACAAAAGAAAAGAAACAACTTTTATTAGTAGTAATTAAATTGAAATGATTGTTTTTTGCCATTTTTAGGCTTACAAAGGAAAGGAAAAAAATAAACAACTAAATAATAATAATAAAATAAAACTTCTTCAAGTTTCCCATGGACGCTTTCTCTTTGACCCAAGGAAATTGTTGACGCTTTGCTCTGTATGAAGTTGTTTCGTGAGCTCTAACACTTGCTTCTCTTTAGCACGGAATTGGGCCTCAAAAGTATCTCTTTCTTCCTTCAACTGAACCCATGACCTTTGTAGCTCTTCTAAATCAGTAGGCATGTCTGGATGAAGAATAACCAGAGGAACCTTTTCTTCATACTCTGGTTCAACAATCACAGGTCTGACATAGGGATATGGCATAACAAAATGCTGAGCACGAGTGCGCACCCATCTGAGATAAGGCTCTAAAGGAATGGAGTTCTTTTGACCCCAACTCTTGCTATCAACCTTGTACACATTGTTCCAAGCGCGTATGAACTCCCAGCGCTAGTTTTGAACATCTTCTTCGTAGTTGAAAACAACCACTTTGATAATCATGTTATGAGGACCATCCCTGCGAGCATACTGTCGCACGCTCGCGAAAAATGAACAGAGTGGCCACCAATATATTTATCCCATAAGGGAAAGGAATATCATAAAACCTGGGAAGGATAAGAACAGGGTCTCGCGACCAGAGAATCTAGGTACGGGAGTCGGTTACGCGAGGGGAAGGTATTAGCACCCCTCACGCCCATCGTACTCGATGGTATCCACCTATGTTTGTTTCTATCTAAAGGGTGTGTACTATGTCTATGTCTATATGCGAATGAATGCAGAATGTAGGGAAAATAAAGAATTGTTCTCGCACGGGCCCTACCCCGCTGCCTACGTATCCTTTTCAGGAATCAGAGTTACCGTAGCTCGGCTCACATGTTTCTGTTTGTTTTTGTATTTTTTAGTTGGGCGGAGTTAACGTTCGCGCTTTTGCATAAGGGATCGACCTACGATGCGTTCGAGCGGAAATAACATTGCCCTTAGAAAGAAGAAAAAGAGAGATTGGTTTGTGTCTTTTAGGGTAATTCCACGATGACAAAACCCACTACAAGGCTTCGCATCACTTCCTTACTTTGTTTTAAATCTGGACATTTATTAGGTGTTTTAAGTGTTTTTGATTGGTGTTTTTTAAGGGGATTTATTTGTGACTTAGATCATACAAAAAAAGAGTTGTTGAATATTTAGAGAATGCACATCAAGGCCTACACCTCAATCGTTTCTCTAAATAGCGGTTAAGAAATACACCGAGGCCTACGCCTCAATCATTTCTCTTCCGCTAAGTAGGAAAGAACATACATCGGGGCCTACGCCCCAATCATTTCTTTCCCACTATAAAAAAAGAGTAGCGGTATGATCTTCGTCGATATTTATTAGATTTTTTAAGGTTGAAAAAGAAAAAGGAAATGAGAAAGGGAACTTAACCTATTTTCTAATCTAATGTTGTTTATACAAGGGAAATTCTAAGCCTATACATTTCATAAATGCATCAAAACAATAGGCAAAAACTATACAATTCATCAAGGAATATATAAAGCAAGCATGAAAGGTTCAATTAAAATTCTATCCAAAATTATTTACAAAAAGGAAATCAAAGCAAAAAATTACAAGTATACTATGAAAGAAATGATTTATTAAAGGTATAGAAACAATTAAAAAAAATCAACAAAAATCAAGACAATTATTTACACACTTCAAAATACCTAAAGTCAATTTTTATGTATTTTTATTTGAGTTAAAAAGGAATCATGAGCAAGGATTAAAAGGAAAACAAAAATTAAATGAAAAAAGAATTAGACTGCAAGGGGGTACGATAGCAAATGGGACATGAACTAAAATTGTGTTGTGAGCAAACTGGGCCCAGATCAGGGGGTGGGGAGAGCGAGGCGCTAAGTCCAAAGCCCCTAAGCATGTGGTGCATTAGCAAACAAGGGGTGTAACCAGAAATGTGTTCCAAGCCCATTCAATTTCGTGGCCCAATCACACTAACCACTCACTTCCATTTTTATTTCACTTTATTTCATTTATTGATTCAGCAAGCATTTATTTTATGTAACACTATGATTTTCTTTTTTCTAAAATTGCAACGTGATACAACAATGTGATATCAACTGGTCAGTGCATCATTTAAGTCATATAAAACAAAAGTTATTGCCTAAACCAATCAGAGAGCGACACATCAAACTTTAATCATATGAATAAGAACAAAATGACTAAATGGGAAATATGAACCAATGACAGAGTGTAACGTGAGCCAGCCATGCAAACAAAGAAAGGAAAACTCCGACGCCGGAGAGCATCTCCGGTCGTCTTCTCCGGGGACTGCCTCCGTCGGAGCTCGTCTACCTTGCCCAGAAAGTAACTGAACCAACATGGTTCGACTCGGTTTCCTTCACTGAGTCCGAATCTGGACTCCATTTTCACCGACCCTTCCTCTATAACCTGAACCGAAGCGAATCAAGAAACCCTAACCTCAACTAACATCCATTAAAACACATGCCAAACACAAGAATGATCCTCATGACACATAGAACCCAACCGTGCCAATTAAACATTTAAGCAACAAGTATTTCATGGAAACTGAGAACAAGCTTGGAGAATCAAAACAAAATGCTTATAACATGCACAAAGGCGCCAAGACGTATGAGCCTAACATATAAATAGCATGCTGAGAAGGGTCACATGAACTTACCTGAAGCGTGCCGAAAGAAACTTTGGAGAACTTCTACAATCTTTGAGATCAAGATATCGACAATGAACAATTATCTCCAGAATTCTTTATATCTCCATGAGCTCGGATTATAGCTTGAGGTTTGACGTTGAACATGATGATACTCGGATTTATGCCAAGCTTTTATCGCGAAATAAACGCGTACCGAAGAAATCCTTCATGGAGAAGACGAAAGCGAGCTCGCAATCTCCGATGGTGAAAAAAGATCGCGGAAGAAAATTAGAAGGAGAAATCTTGCTCTCATGTTTGTTGCAACCCTTTCTAACTGAATGTGGAATCTTGGAGATAACGGCTGAAGCTTGAATCGGGAACGTGCCACAACCGTGTATGGCTTCGTGCAGGATTCACCTTGATGACGATGATGAGGAGAGATAGAATATCAGAATGATGATAAATTAAAGATTCTGTGAAGATCGTGGTTGCAGTGGTGGTGGTGGAGCGTGATGAAGACGAAGGTTTTGAGTGGAGGTGGTTACAGTTATGGCAGTTGAAGGTGAGGTTTGATAATGGTGGTGATTGTAAAGCTTGAAGGAGGAGATGGTTGAAGGAGGTGTAGGTTGTTGAGGGTTGTTGGAAGTTTTGAAGATTCTGTTATGGCGGTTAGATGACAGTGAGAGAGAAAGAAGAGAGAGTGAGAGGAAGAATGAAAATGAAACTGATAAAAAGAAAAGATGAATGCCCTCCTGAAATTGTGAAGGCTTTGTGGTTTTTATAGTGAGCATGGAGGTGTATGGTGTGCATGCTGCAGCTTATCATTTCTCCACCCAAACTTAATGTACACGTTTTTTATTTGTAATAAGCTGCTCTCATGCTTTTGTGCACTCAGTATCTTGCATGGCTATCGTGGTAATGGTGGTGCTTGTGTATGCCTGGCTGCAGAATTTTGTCGTTGCCTAATGCTATAAATCACCCATGATGATTACTTTGTGTACACATAGCTTCACTATGGCTCATCAATTGCTTCACTTCCAAGTTTTATGAGGAGAGGGGATGGGATGGAGGAAGTTTCATGTTGGGACAAGTGAGAGATGATGTTGATATCTTCTTCAAATTCCTTTATGAACATGTTGATCTATCAATGACCGGTGTGCACGCATGTGACCTGCCATGCCCTAGCCAAAGTCAATTCTCATGGGCCCGAGTTTGAGGCCTCATAATTTGCTCTTTATGTATTCAATTAGCATGGTTCTTCGACCATTTGAAAGAGGACATGGAGGAGAGAATATTAATGCCATAATTAAGTCAATGGGATGTTTATACGTCTCTGAAACTGGCTTTGAAAATGGCATGCCATGTGTTTGATTGAATGACTGTGTTGTGCCCAGAATTTTGGCCTGCGCTCATGTCAACATGTCATCTTGCAAGGGCCTAACTTTAATTACTTTTATCTGACTCCAAACACAATCAAATTCTATGGTTCTCGTCTTGTTTGATAGAAAACATGGATTAGAATATTTTTATCTTGGGGTAAATTCCAGAAGGTGTCTATATTTCTATAAATTTAGCCTTAGATCTGGCACACCACCTGTTTGATCAAATGTGTCAATCTGCCCAGAATTCTTGCCCAGCAACATGACTTGATTCCCATGAAAAACTTCAACTTCAAACATTAATAGCTCTTCAACCAAGCTTCAAATGAAAAAGTGTTTCACTAAAAAGTTGTTCTCCTCCATGAGAGGAACATCTTTGATGTTGGAAGTTTCTCCAAAAAAGGTCATTTGCCACGTGTAATTATGCTGTGAAGTATGCAGACCAATCACTTCCAAATCCTTGAAAATTTTTTAAGCGTTGAAACTTTCCATTTTTAGCCATGTTTCCCAAAATGGAACTTTACCTATTTCTCCCTGATTTTATTCATTCTTTGACTTTTCTTGACCGATTTTCCATCAAAAATCAATATTTGGGTGATTGACCTGGTTTTGACCCAAAAGTCAAATGTTCTGATTTTTCTCCGATCTTAATGCAATTCCCGATTAATTAGTTTCTGACTAATGGCAATCAACTGAACACTTCCATATAGTCATCATACCATCTCTCTTCATAAAACCAGCTCTTGATCAATGTGTTGACCAAAAAGTCAAATGCGTTGACTTTGGTCAAGAAACCCTAATTCAGGATAATCAGATGAACAATGAGCTTGTATTTTCCAACCAAAGCTTTGAATTGAAGGGGAGAAAACTCTGATTCAAGGAAACCCTCAGAAGGATAATGCCCCAAGACCAGACTTCAGGTCCTTATATTTACCCAGAAATTCTTTGTACCAGGAGCCTCTTTCTTGCCACGTTTTAGGATAGTAACCATGATATGAATGCATGAATTGGGCCATGACCTAAATGATGTATGTATATGGATTGTGAGCCAGATAAATATGGGTAGGACAAATTTGGGGTATGACAGCTGCCCCTATTTAATCCTCTTAAACCTGAAAGTGAGATTGGCGCTAGCCTTTCGAACATTCGAGGTAGAAGAAAATTAAATATCAAGACCTGAAATTTGTCCTAAAAAGATGGTATGAGTGTTATTCTTATTTTTTCCGTTTTTGTATCTGCTGGGGAAAGAGTTTTTTTTTTGGTTTTTTCTGGTGGAGAAATTCACGGTGAGTAGTTGTGGTTGAATGGTGATAGCTTGTAACGTAGCCAAGGTGCCAATACAAGGTTCTCAAAGGGAGTGATTGATGTATGTGACATTGATTGGAAAAGAAATAGATTTGACAGAAAGATAAGGTAACATAGACGAGTGTTTTAATATAGACGAGTACCAAAGGAACGACACAGATGAGTGTTTAAACAAATACGGACGAGTATTGACAAAAGATACAGACAAGCATCGAAGGGATGACACAGACGATCGTTTGACCCAATACAGACGAGCATCGAAAGAGGATACAGACGGGTATCGAAGGAATGAAACAGACGAGTGTTTGACTCAATACAGACGAGTATCGAAAGAAGATACAGACGAGTATCGAAGGAATGACACAGACGAGTATTTGACTCAATACGGACGAGTATCGAAAGAAGATACAGACGAGTATTAAAGGAACGACACGGACGAGTGTTTGACTCAATACAGACGAGTATCGAAAGAAGATACAGAGGAGTATTAAAAGAGAAACACAGACGAGCATTTGGAACAATACAAACGAGTATCGAAGGAATGACACAGACGAGTGTTTGACTCAATACATACGAGTATCGAAAGAAGATACAAATGAGTATTAAAAGAGAAACACAGACGAGCGTTTGGAACAATACATACGAGTATCGAAGGAATGACACAGACAAGTGTTTGACACAATACAGACGAGTATCGAAAGAAGATACAGACGAGTACCAAAAGGAATGATACAAACGAGTGTTTGACTCAATACATATGAGTATCGAAAGAAGATACAGACGAGTACCAAAGGAATGTCACATACGAGTGTTTGAACTCAATACAGACGAGTAACACATACGAGTGTTTGAACTCAATACAGACGAGTATCGAAAGAAAATACAGACGAGTACCAAAGGAACGACACATACGAGTGTTTGAGAAGCTTGGTAGATGGACTTACTGGGGATTGGGAATTGGTCTTGAAATGGTTTTCCAGGACGAAAGGCAATGGATTCACAACACGGGGGTTGGACCTGAAATTTTTGTCCGCATGAGGGAAAGTCAACACGGAGACTAGTGACGACTAGACTCGACCCAAAAGACAGCAGTACACACTGAAGAATCACGGTGAAATTTATGCTTGCGAAGCCTAAGAATTACATTAATACCTCAGGCCAAAGGCGGGGTGTAACTCTTCAAGAGCGGCAATTATTCGAATTACCACATACCGAGTACGGTCATTCAAACGATTGAAAAATGAGATGGGTTGAATGCCCACCCTCATTCACACTCTAATTTGCACGCAGCATATGGGAAATAACCTCGATAAGACTAGTAACGACTAGACTCGACAAGCACATGACAATAACCATTGAACATTACGGAGATATCGATGCTTACGAAGCATAAGAATTACATTAATCCCTCAGGCCAAAAGGCGGGGTGTAACTCTTCAAGAGTGGCAATCGTTCGAATTGCCACACACCAAGTATGGTTATTCAAACGATTGAAAAATGAGATGGGTTGAATTCCCACCCTCATTCACACTCTAATCTGCACGCAGCATACGGGAAATAACCTCGAAGACAACGATTCTGACGAAGAAAGACATTGTGTCCGATCCATGTTGGAGAGAGAAAACGAGACTTCTTCTGGGGATTGAGGATACCAGATATCGGCACCATGGCGTGAGGAGATTTGTAATGTTGTAGCAGATATCAATCGGAGTTTGTAAGGACAACCTTTTATATGGGGAAGTATCGTCGTCTTGATTGAGTGCTGATTTGTACTATCTGGCTTATTCTTTGTATGCATGTTTGAATTTTTCTATGGCGTAATGATCCGCTTTGACGGATATGCTACGCTTTTGAGAATGCAATGTTATATGCAGTGAACACTATATGCAGAATGCCAAATAAAGGCATTAGTGAGATAAACACTAGGGAGAATCCCCTTAGTGTTAAGAATTATATAGAGATGCCAATAGATATTGGACTTTGACTTGCAAGATGCCCCTTCTGGTTGTTGGCTTGTAGAGTGTAGAATAACTTCTAACTTCTCACCATGTGTCACTGCTTGGAGGATTTTCATCTTGAGGAGATTCCCTCGATTCACCATGTCGGGGATGAGAGATCCGGGTAAAGAGCCTTGATTAGGGAAGTAGAACAGCTCCTAGGAGAAATAAGCTCCTATGCTTGAGGAATGGAACAAACTCTCAGGAGAAATAAACTCCTATGCTTGGGGAGAGACTTTTCTAGGAGAAGCGAACTCCTATGATTAGGGCGAAATGATATAACTCATAAGATAATGCCCCAAGTTTCATGAACCATGAAGGAATTCTCCTTAAGGGATCCTTGGAGAGATTTGTCGAATCTCGACGTAACTGCTCCAGATTGGTTGAACTCAAGAGAGATTCCTCGACGTGATTTCCCCAGATTGATCAAAGCTTGAAGAGATTTATCGACATGATTGCCCCAGATAGTCTGAACTTGAGAGGTCAAACCTCAATTCAATTGCCCCAGATTAGGCACATCTTACTAGAATCCTCAAGCTTTCATTGTTTTGAAGTCAAACAAACATGGAAACAACTTTACCACGCTCAACGGAGTCTTCAAACTCTTCCCCTCAGGGTAATCAAAGAAAGCATTAACTGTTCATGCTCAATGGAGTTTTCAGGAAACTTGCCCCTTGATAATCAGTCTTATGAAATGATTGGGTTTTCAATCCACGGAGTTCTCAAGCCTCTTTACTTTGACATGATCAAGCTTTTCATTGATTCTCATCTTGAAAATTTCCTCGACGTTAAGCGAATGTTTTGCATGCAGAAAAATGTTAATTCTAAGAGTGATAATTCTAATGCAAAGCCTATGTTAGTCTTGAAGTTTAAAGAAACTTTTTATGAAATGAGGTTGCGACCTCTTGTGACTGAATCACTAGTTGACACAACCTCGATTTTTGCATATGGAAGATAAAGCAAACGTACGATACCAACATGGATATGAGTCATACTTCATTGGGAGTCAGTTAAACGCTATCTCATCGGAGTGTGCTTTCAAAATAAACCCTACTTCAATTAGGACTTTTAAGGGTTGTAATTTGGCCGGGTTCGCGGTTTTCAGAAAATGAAGGATTTTTAGGCTCAAAATTATTTGTACCCACCCCCTTCGAGATGTTCTCCAGTCCTATGTTCAGTTAAATTAACACGAGTGCTCATCCCTCACAAGGAATTTGGAATGGTCGAGGAATCAATGAGGTTCTTCGGACATGGCGGTCGCTCACCTTTTATTCTTCTGATTCATTATCACACGACTTTGTTCTCGCTTGGCAATTTCATCATCTTTTTTCTCATGCTTCTTTTACCATTTTTCTTTTCATCCTTTTTCCTTTTTATTTATTTATTTATTTTTTTGCCATTTTTTTAACAAGCCGTGTGACCTCGCATTATCTTTGATTCGTTGGAGGCGATTACGACCGCCTCACTCCTTTGATTTGATGAAGGATTACCATTGTGGTATCGTCATCTCTTGATCTCTTGATGGGATAAGGATAATAATTGCGGTTTTGACATTCCTCAACCTTTTGAAGGATAACCATTGTTGTATCCTTAGATGCATACCCTTTTGGTGAGTTTTGAACACTCGATCAAGTTAAATGAACACTACCCTGCCCCAGTGTTAAAATAAGGGTCTTTGTGATTAGAAAAGAAACTCCTACTTCAAGGCTCAAAGGGGTTATCGAGGGTCTATCTCCCTTATATCTCCGGTGTTTGGGGATTTGAAATAATGCGTGTACATCATCAGTAGGGTTTTATTCAAAAGCACACAATTGGTGATTTTTGCGTTTTTATCTTTCATCATTCTCCCTCAGCTTTCTGCCTAAGCAGGTGATTAGTAAAGTTGGTATTGTAATGCCAAAAACATTTTATGAGTGAAAACGAATGGATTTCCTCAAGACAGACATAAACAATGTATTTTTATTTTCATTAAACTATTAACAAGCTTTTACATGAAATCAATGCTTAAACACACAAAGGAATGTTACAAATGAGAATGCAATAAAGAACTTAATGGCCGCCATTGTTGAGGAGACTTGACTCCGTCTGGACTTAGTGCTTTTGAATACTTTCTGCAATTTTGATACTCACTTGAGACCTCAGTTTATGCATGAACCTCTTGGAGTGAACGTGATATGAATCAGTCATGTCTTGCACCTTGTCTCTGAATGTCATACAATCCTCAGTTGAATGGATTTGTGCTCCAGCATGGTAGTCACTTAGCATTGTCATGTGTTCCTTCCAAACACTTCAAATTACTTCAAAAGAAAACTTCAACGAAGTCACCCAATAGTTGTAAATTATTGCCTTACTTTAGGGATTCGAGCAATGCGAGTGATGCAATGCTCAAGATAAGAATACGTCTTGCTTATCCCTCGATCGGGAGCCCCAAGCATAGTTGCTAGAGTAGTAATCGCCATCATAAATGGAATGAATCTTGTATGGTCATCAAACTCAAGAGATCTACTTGTGGTGAAGAAGACCCAATACACAAATCTTAACCAATTAAAATTCTAACAAACAGGGAAGCGAATGGGCACAAGGCAATAGAATCACATCAATTTCTTCCTCACATTCTTTTCGTCTCTGTTAACAAGCGAAAGCCACTGAGAAGGAAATCATGAGAAAAGGCAACTAAGATATGAAGCAGAACCTTGAGAATGAGAAGCGTTATGTAGAATACTCTTGATTACCACACAGAAAAAGATTCTGACGAAGTCATCTAGGAATTTGTGATGCTTTAAGGGATTCGAGCAATGCAAATGGTGCAATGCTCAAGATAAGAGTACGTCTTGCTTATCCCTCGATCGGGAGCCCCAAGCAACTTCCACATATGCATAAGATATGATTACCACTTTAGCTTAATATCCAAACCATTCGGAGTGAGAGTAAATGACCCTTGCAGTTTTTGACATTAGGCACTAGGCACAAACACACAATGTCTAACTCAAATGGAGTCACGACCTTTTATGGCTTTCAAACTTTCCTCCAAGAGGTGAAACCTTTTGCCAAATTCAGTACTTGGAAACTTGAAGACTTCAATGATGTGAATTCTCCTTACCAAGAATAGGAATCTCAACACTATTTCAAACATTCTGATTCATAAGACCTTCTCATGGGTGAGATTAACATTTGCATTTGGCCTCTGAGGAACTTGTCTCAATTCTTCTTGTCAAAGAGAAAAGGCTTGAATAACCTCTACATGTTGATTCATGTCAGTCTCTATTTATGTTCTCATCTCAGTCAAAAACCCATGGAGTTGTTCTAATGTTAACTTTGTAGCACATAGTGGTGAGAAGTCAAATTTGTTGTTGATCTTGAAATCTGAGTAGGAAGGGTCCCACAAGTCTCTGAAAGAACCATGAAATGCATGATAGTATGAATGCATGTTTCATTTATGAGAGATACTGAAGTCTTTTCACACACTTTCGTTTCTCTTTTTCTTTTGGAATCAAAGCCCCCTTTTTTTTGTATAGAGTATTTTTTCTTTCCTTTATTTTTTGCTGTTCTATTTCCTTTTTTCTCTTTTTTTTTTTTGAAATAGACTCTAGGATCCCCCATAAATGAAGTGGATAAAGAAATGATGTTATGCGATGCAACAACATGGGATCAAGGTCCATATAATCTTAGTGACCACTGTACTATTCTCTGAATAAATGATATAGGTCAGATGTCATGAGATCAAAGGTCTGACATAGGTATCACAGAACCATAGGAACAATAGTCACCAACAGTACCTGTCATGTATATCCCTCCCCACTCACAGGTAAAACTAGGTCAGGGTAGGTCAAAAAAGCCAACAGAGGATTGAAAGTAGGCGCAATCATACAATATTGCCTCGTTCAACCAAGCTCTGCCCGTGGATACATGATCGGAGCAATCAGACATACGTCTTCTGTCCGTCATGGCCACTCTATTCCTAGTACCTAAGGTATCACTCATAGCCTGGGTATTGGGCCTTTTACCTCATAGAACATCCCACCCAACCTGCAAAACAAGGCAGGAAAATATATGGTCCCCACGGGGACCCATAATATAGTCCAGGATGCGGAAAAGTAAACATGATATGCAAGCAGAAAGTAAACATGATATGCAAGCATATATATACAAGATGTAAACAAATAAACAAACAAAGAAACACCCAATAAAAGAAACAAACAAAGGCTAGGATCGACTCGCTAAGTACGAACCCGCAATAGGTCTAACGTCCCCAGCAGAGTCGCCAGCTGTCGCACGCTCGCGAAAAATGAACAGAGTCGCCACCAATATATTTATCCCATAAGGGAAAGGAATATCAGAAAACCTGGGAAGGATAAGAACAGGGTCTCGCGACCAGAGAATCTAGGTACCGAGTCGGTTACGCGAGGGGAAGGTATTAGCACCCCTCACGCCCATCGTACTCGATGGTATCCACCTATGTTTGTTTCTATCTAAAGGGTGTGTGCTATGTCTATGTCTATATGCGAATGAATGCAGAATGTAGGGAAAATAAAGAATTGTACTCGCACGGGCCCTACCCCGCTGCCTACGTATCCTTTTCAGGAATCAGAGTTACCGTAGCTCGGCTCACATGTTTCTGTTTGTTTTTGTATTTTTTAGTTGGGCGGAGTTAACGTTCGCGCTTTTGCATAAGGGATCGACCTACGATGCGTTCGAGCGGAAATAACATTGGCCTTAGAAAGAAGAAAAAGAGAGATTGGTTTGTGTCTTTTAGGGTAATTCCACGATGACAAAACCCACTACAAGGCTTCGCATCACTTCCTTACTTTGTTTTAAATCTGGACATTTATTAGGCGTTTTAAGTGTTTTTTATTGGTGTTTTTTAAGGGGACTTATTTGTGACTTAGATCATACAAAAAAAGAGTTGTTGAATATTTAGAGAATGCACATCAAGGCCTACACCTCAATCGTTTCTCTAAATAGTGGTTAAGAAATACACCGAGGCCTACGCCTCAATCATTTCTCTTCCGCTAAGTATGAAAGAACATACATCGGGGCCTACGCCCCAATCATTTCTTTCCCACTATAAAAAAAGAGTAGCGGTATGATCTTCGTCGATATTTATTAGATTTTTTAAGGTTGAAAAACAAAAAGGAAATGAGAAAGGGAACTAAACCTATTTTCTAATCTAATGTTGTTTATACAAGGGAAATTCTAAGCCTATAAATTGCATAAATGCATCAAAACAATAGGCAAAAACTATACAATTCATCAAGGAATATATAAAGCAAGCATGAAAGGTTCAATTAAAACTCTATCCAAAATTATTTACAAAAAGGAAATCAAAGCAAAAAAATACAAGTATACTATGAAAGAAATGATTTATTAAAGGTATAGAAATAATTAAAAAAAATCAACAAAAATCAAGACAATTATTTACACACCTCAAAATACCTAAAGACAATTTTTATGTATTTTTATTTGAGTTAAAAAGGAATCATGAGCAAGGATTAAAAGGAAAATAAAAATTAAATAAAAAAAGAATTAGACTGCAAGGGGGTACGATAGCAAATGGGACATGAACTAAAATTGTGTTGTGAGCAAACTGGGCCCAGATCAGGGGGTGGGGAGAGCAAGGCGCTAAGTCCAAAGCCCAGAAGCATGTGGTGCATTAGCAAACAAGGGGTGTAACCAGAAATGTGTTCCAAGCCCATTCAATTTCGTGGCCCAATCACACTAACCACTCACTTCCATTTTTATTTCACTTTATTTCATTTATTGATTCGGCAAGCATTTATTTTATGTAACACTATGATTTTCTTTTTTCTAAAAGTGCAACGTGATACAACAATGTGATATCAATTGGTCAGTGCATCATTTAAGTCATATAAAACAAAAGTTATTGCCTAAACCAATCAGAGAGCGACACATCAAACTCTAATCATATGAATAAGAAAAAAATGACTAAATGGGAAATATGAACCAATGATAGAGTGTCACGTGAGCCAGCCATGCAAACGAAGAAAGGAAAACTCCGACGCCGGAGAGCATCTCCGGTCGTCTTCTCCGAGGACTGCCTCCGCCGGAGCTCGTCTACCTTGCCCAAAAAGTAACTGAACCAACATGGTTCGACTCGGTTTCCTTCACTGAGGCCGAATCTGGACTCCATTTTCACTGACCCTTCCTCTATAACCTGAACCAAAGCGAATCAAGAAACCCTAACCTCAACTAACATCCATTAAAACACATGCCAAACACAAGAACGATCCTCATGACACATAGAACCCAACCGTACCAATTAAACATTTAAGCAACAAGTATTTCATGGAAACTGAGAACAAGCTTGGAGAATCAAAACAAAATGCTTATAACATGCACAAACGCGCCAAGACGTATGAGCCTAACATATAACTAGCATGCTGAGAAGGGTCACATGAACTTACCTGAAGCGTGCCGAAAGAAACTTTAGAGAACTTCTACAATCTTTGAGATCAAGATATCGACAATGAACAATTATCTCCAGAATTCTTTATATCTCCATGAGCTCGGATTATAGCTTGAGGTTTGACATTGAACATGATGATACTCGGATTTATGCCAAGCTTTTATCGCGAAATAAATGCGTACCGAAGAAATCCTTCATGGAGAAGACGAAAGCGAGCTCGCAATCTCCAAAGGTGAAGAAAGATCGCGGAAGAAAATTAGAAGGAGAAATCTTGCTCTCAAGTTTGTTGCAACCCTTTCTAACCGAATATGGAATCTTGGAGATAATGGCTGAAGCTTGAATCGGGAACGTGCAACAACCGTGTATGGCTTCGTGCAGGATTCACCTTGATGACGATGATGAGGTGAGATAGAATATCAGAATGATGATGAGTTAAAGATTCCGTGAAGATCGTGGTTGCAGTGGTGGTGGTGGAGCGTGATGAAGACGAAGGTTTTGAGTGGAGGTGGTTACAGTTATGGCAGTTGAAGGTGAGGTTTGATAATGGTGGTGATTGTGAAGCTTGAAGGAGGAGATGGTTGAAGGAGGTGTAGGTTGTTGAGGGTTGTTGGAAGTTTTGAAGATTCTGTTATGGCGGTTAGATGATGGTGAGAGAGAAAGAAGAGAGAGTGAAGGGAAGAATGAATGTGAAACTGATAAAAAGAAAAGATGAATGCCCTCGTGAAATTGTGAAGGCTTTGTGGTTTATATAGTGAGCATGGAGGTGTATGGTGTGCATGTTGTAGCTTATCATTTCTCCACCCAAACCTAATGTACACGTTTTTTATTTGTAGTAAGCTGCTCTCATGCTTTTGTGCACTCAGTATCTTGCATGGCTATCGTGGTAATGGTGGTGCTTGTGTATGCCTGGCTGCAGAATTTTGTCGTTGCCTCATGCTATAAATCACCCATGATGATTACTTTGTGTACACATAGCTCTCACTATGGCTCATCAATTGCTTCACTTCCAAGTTTTATGAGGAGAGGGGATGGGATGGAGGAAGTTTCATGTTGAGACAAGTGAGAGATGATGTTGATATCTTCTTCAAATTCCTTTATGAACATGTTGATCCATCAATGACCGGTAAATTCCACAATCAAATTCTATGGTTCTTGTCTTGTTTGATCGAAAACATGGAATAGAATATTTTTATCTTGGGGTAAATTCCAGAAGGTGTCTATATTTCTATAAATTTAGCCTTAGATCTGGCACACCACCTGGTTGATCAAATGTGTCACGCTGCCCAGAATTCTTGCCCAGCATCATGACTTGATTCCCATGAAAAACTTCAACTTCAAACATTAATAGCTCTTCAACCAAGCTTCAAATGAAAAAGTGTTTAACTAAAAAGTTGTTCTCCTTCATGAGATGAACATCTTTGATGTTGGAAATTTCTCCAAAAAATGTCATTTGCCACGTGTAATTATGCTGTGAAGTATGCAGACCAATCACTTCCAAATCCTTGAAAAAATTTTAAGTGTTGAAACTTTCCATTTTTAGCCATGTTTCCCAAAATGGAAATTTGCCTATTTCTCCCTGATTTTATTCATTCTTTGACTTTTCTTGACCAATTTTCCATCAAAAGTCAATATTTGGGTGATTGACCTGGTTTTGACCCAAAAGTCAAATGTTCTGATTTTTCTACGATCTTAATGCAATTCCCGATTAATTAGTTTCTGACCAATGGCAATCAACTGAACACTTCCATACAGTCATCATACCATCTCTCTTCATAAAACCAACTCTTGATCAATGTGTTGACCAAAAAGTCAACTGCGTTGACTTTGGTCAAGAAACCCTAATTCAGGATAATCAGATGAACAGCAAGCTTGTATTTTCCAACCAATGCTTTGAATTGAAGGGGAGAAAACTCTGATTCAAGGAAACCCTCAGAAGGATAATTCCCCAACACCAGACCTCAGATCCTTATATTTAACCAGAAATTCTTTATACCAGGAGCCTCTTTCTTGCCACCATTTAGGATAGTAACCATGATATGAATGCATGAATTGGGCCATGACCTAAATGATGTATGTATATGGATTGTGAGCCAGATAAATAAGGGTAGGAAAAATTTGGGGTATGACACATACCCAAATTGACGTAGGGCTAATGAAGGATTGTAGGTGATTCCCCCTCTAATGCCAATGAGTGGCACATTAGGGAATTTCCCACAATGGTCAATATTAGTGACGTACTCCTGAGATATGACATGCCAACGGATATCTGAATGAGAAAGTGACATAATCCTTCGCGACCATTGCATCTTTTGATCATTTCTTAACACTGAACGAGGAAGGTGCAAAATAAACCACCTGGCTAGTAGAGGCGTACAACACATAAGGGTTCCTCGCTTCTTCATGGTACGAGTGTGGAGTGAATGCAAAATATCTCCGAGTAAAGTAGGCACCGGATTGCGAGTCAGGAATATCTTAATGGCGTGCACATCTATGAATTGATCAGGATTAGGAAAAAATACCAAACTATATATTAATAAAGCTAGTATATCTTCAAAGGCATGGTAACTCATAGCTTTCAAGAATTGTCGGGCTTTCCCAAATAAGAACTTGGCCAAGAAACCTTTAACCCCATTCTTTGTTTCCCAGTTGGAGGTAATGTCTGATCTCTTCAAGTGTAATGCAGCAGAAATAGTCTCGGGTTTTGGAGTGTCCTCCAAACCGGTGAAAGGTAACTGATCAGGGATGGGTATACCAAGTAAATATGAGAACTCCTCCATGGTAGGTACCAATTGGTAATCCAGGAACGTGAAGCAATGATGTTCAGGATCAAAGAACTGGCATAGTACTCTCATCATATCTTCTTAAAATTTTGAGGTGACCATTCGGAGTAGATAACCATGTCTTTCGGCGAATTGAGAATCTCCAGGAACCTTTGAAACCAGCTCCTTAAGCTCAAAAGGTATCCCCATGAAGTTGAGTCGTATGTAATCCCTAGTAGCGAAAGCCATGTCCTACAAAACAGAACAAAGATAAATTTCTTGGTCCTGGAAATCGTTAGTGGAGATGATATGCCATGATGTCATGATGTCATGATGTTATGATGTTATGATGTCAAGTAGATAACAAACACAAACAAGTCACACAAAGTCCTTAGGTTTAAGGGCTTGCATGAAGTCCATAGGTGCATACCCTCCTTTCTTGAGTTTAGTTGGTTTAACCTGTCCTAAAAGAGTAACCGGGTTCTATGGTGCTCATATCCCTGATCTTTCTCGCAGGCATTATCTCAACATGGCACTCGATCGGCCAGCCAAAAACATCCCTAGAGTCCAATCGCAATGAGTGTAGCATCGAGTATCAACCGGCTTCAGTCAGGAATCCAAAGCCAGCTATCTCGCTACTTCCTATAAGCCAAAGTCAAGTTCAACTAAGGTTCTAAGGGCGAATTAGTGCTTAATGACACCACGCGGTAGCCAAACGTCTCCTCGATCATATTCAAGGGCCATCAAGAAAAACCAAAGCGTCGCACTAACGGTGGCCACCAGATCAACCATAAAGATACATGTCGTACAATCTCCTTGGTCTCTTGCCACATACCTATGGTACACTAGATCCGGGTGTATGATCTTTCACACAACAGAATACCCAAAACAGCCTTTAAAGATAAAGCAATCAAATCAAATCAACCGGCTTCAGTCAGGAATCCAAAGCCAGCTATCTCGCTACTTCCTATAAGCCAAAGTCAAGTTCAACTAAGGTTCTAAGGGCGAATTAGTGCTTAATGACACCACGCGGTAGCCAAACGTCTCCTCGATCATATTCAAGGGCCATCAAGAAAAACCAAAGCGTCACACTAACGGTGGCCACCAGATCAACCATAACGATACATGTCGTAAAATCTCCTTTGTCTCTTGCCACATACCTAAGGTACACTAGATCCGGGTGTATGATCTTTCACACAACAGAATACCCAAAACAGCCTTTAAAGATAAAGCAATCAAATCAAACAAGTGAAAACATTTAAGTGAATCCTAAACTTTAAGGTAACCCCTCTTTTTATTCGAAAGCATCCCCAACAGAGTCGCAAGTTCTGTAATACGGTGGGAGAACTGACTTTTTGAAATGTTGCGGATAGCAAGAAACGCCACCGACTTTTATTTTATCCAATTTATAGAAAGGCTAAAAGAACAGGAAAAGACCTTTAAAAATATTTTGAGTTCAGGGGGTAGGTTATACAAAGGGAAGGTTTAAAGCACCCTTTGTATCCATGGTTATCCATGGGCTCTTAATTGCTTAGCTCACTTTGTTTTCAAAAATGTTTGAAGTGTGGAAAAAGAATTTTGTTTAAGGACTTTAGCTTGTAAGTAAGCGTAGCCTTTTTGAAAATTGATTTTGAAAAGAGTGGGAAAATGACTTTGAATTTAGAGCAAGCAATTAGTAGCAACAACCCTAAGTTTTAAAATTTGTTCTTTTAGCTTTTCAAGGCTACCCATGCCATAGGAGGGTAGGAAGTCCTTTCATTGGATTTAAAGGGTCATCGGAGTTATCGTTCGCCATAAGACTGTCCCTGCCATAAAGAGGGCGGGTAGTCTAAGGGAAGGATATAATAGTCATTTAATCTTTTAGGCAACAGGCGAGGATACCATAGCAATGGGGACAATCATCTTTTATAAGGCAACCTCGAGGGACAAAATTGATGATGAATGAACTGAGGGCAACATTTGCTTTAGGTATCCTCGGAATCGAGGGACTTGACTATTTTAAAGGCAACAAATAATAAGGCAACAAGGCAACAAATAATAAGGCAACAAGCAACAAGAGAGGTTACCCTAAAGGTGTGTCTGTGGCACAATCACGTGGTTAAATTCAATTGTTTTATCTTGTAATTAGTTATTCTAGGTTAATTCAAGGCTTGCACTCCCTGGGATTACTAACCACGCAGTTTAAAAAATACAGAAATTAAAGGCATAATTTAAAAGTTTTACGCTATTACAATAAACACCTATGGGCAAGGGGAAATAAAGGCAGAAAAAGAATAAAGGCAAGAAAAATAAGAGGCAAAAATGATTAATTCAAACGTCTCGAGCCTTCATCGAATCCTTGATCATTCTGAAAAAGAAGAGAAAAGTTAGTGCATTAAAGATCGATAAACCTAATTTATCAAGATAAATCAGGGCTAAAACAATTGGCTTAAATAAAATATGAAAAGTAAATAATTTAATATTTATCGAAAGTTCGATTAAATATAATAATTAAATAATTATTGGATTAAATCCTAATTATTTAATTGATTTAAAAGTACATGTGAATATTTGAATTTTTAATATTTAAAACAATTATAGGTGAGATTATAAAAAACGAGTTTTCGATAAAATAAATGATTATCAAAAATAACATTCTTAATAAAAATATGAAAATTTAAAGTAAATAATTAATAAAACAAAAAGAAAAGAAAATAAATAAAAAACAAATAAAAGGGATCATGTAATTAAAAATAAATAAAAAATTAGAAAAAACTTAGCTCTGATCCAGTGTGGCACATGGCTGAGAGAGCATGGTACGTCTGCATGTCCAGATGCGTTGGATTTGAGGCTGGAGCAATCCAAGGGATGAGCGCTGAAGGCCTACAGCATCCACGTGAGTCTTAAAGTACCGGATCCATGGGTTCAAATCAAAAAACGCGCGCGCACCTCTGGCTAATGGGAGGCTGACACACTTTCATCTCCTTCCTCTGGCCGTCGTCTTAGACCCTGCAACAGTCTATAGCGACGGTTCCATCCGTAGCTAAAACCCTGTCTTTTGCTAATACACGCAAATGGCAACAAAAAATTTTCGCGAGGCTGCCATTGAGTTTGTATGGACCTCACACATTCAATTATGGCCTTAATTTGGCCAACAAGCACCTGTAGCAGAAAGCCCTAAAGCAAAACCCTAGTTTCTAACAATGGCATAACTCAGGATATGCACGCGTTTAACAAATTAATCATCCAGAATCGTTCCACACATCATAATAAACAATATAATGCAATCAAAACCTGTTTATATGCCATGAATTCAAGCAATCGAAAAGATTTAAGTTTGTACAAACCGTGGCTTAATGGAGGTTATTTTGGGCGTGCTGCACATGCGTGATGATCCCAATAGCTTCAGGGAGACTTGAGGAAGGTGTTTGAATCCTTTAAAAGCTTTGAATCGACCTGCAACCTGGGAATTGAACTTGAGATTTTCTTGAATTTTCGGGGCTCGGACTAGGGTTCTTGAGGCAGAGAATTCGTACCCTAGTGATCTGTTCAAGTTATGTACTTATAGAGATGGAATTAGGGTAAAAATTTGGACCTGAGTCTTGCTAAATCTTTGATTTGCCATTGAAGAAATTTGATTGGAAATATGGTTTTAAAAACTTCCAATTTTGGCCAATTTAATCCAATCTTCTTCCAATGGATTGGTGCACGAAATTTGATTGATATTTGGAGTTAATGTAGATTGGATTTGATTAGAATTATGAGCCAAATTAAATCTTTGATTTTTCCCTTGATTTATTTGAATTTAATCACTTTTTATATGAATAAAAATCCATAATAAATCAAATAAATTCGTGGAAATTGAATTTGGAGTCTTAGGTAACTTGAGGATGAAGATTGGGCCAAATAAGATTGGGTCCCTTTGCAAACAAATTCATTTTGGAGCCTTTTATTTCACATTTTTTCCTTTAAAATGGTCCAACTTTGACAAGGCATATCTCCCTCAATATTTTTGATATGGAGGAGTTCTAGGACTTTTTGGAAACCTCAAGATGTCCTCTACAAGCCACTGTGGAAGCTTTTTTCCATTTGAGGATTTTATCTTGATGATATGGGCTTTGACAAAAAACGGCTTTTGGTTGACTTTCAAAAAGGACCTATAATCTTTTGATCCATATCTCTCAAATGAAGCATTTTTAGACTTGGCATGTGAGAGGCAAGGTTGTAGAGATTTTAATTTCCTTCAAATTGAGCTTTGGATGGAAAATTTCTGATGTTCCATGTGAAAGTTATGGCCGGTCAAAGTTCAGTTGACTTTAGGTCAAAAAAGCCTAATTTAGAAACTTTAGGTTTTGTTGATTTCTAAACTTTCCTTGATGAATCATGATCAATCCTTGATCAAATGATGAATGATACTTCAAAATAAGGATGTTGACAAAAAAATCAGGAATTTTGACTATACTTTGACCACAGTTGACTTTTAGGTCAAACTAGTTAACTGTTGACTTTTTGAGCAATTGATTGGGCAGTCCTTGGAATTGAAGCCTGAATTCTGTCATGGAGATAGTTTGAAACATCATAAGTCATCTGAAATCCATTGGGGACCTTGATTTATTAATTTTCTTTTGAGAATTCAAAACTCTAGTTCATTGAGGTCTCTGCATAGGAGAGTGTGTGTCCTTGAGTTTTTGAAATTTTGAAAGGTGAAATGAGATGGGCAAATTTTGGGGTATGACAGACATGATCATATGTCTTAAAGGAGAGAGAAGATTCCCTTGTTGGGACTTCTTGAAGGCCCAGAAAATACTCCCCTAAGCCCTTGTCCCCTCCCTGCAATGTAGTGGTTTTGCCAAGTATGCTCCTAGGTCGTCTGTTGCTTGCATCAAGTGAAGAATCTTGATGTGACATCACTATTATTGGGATCATGCACATTTAATGTATTTCCTGTGATAGATGTTGTTTCATTGAGAGCTTTTGAAGAGTGTTTCCTTTTCTGTCAGTAATGATGGCCTTTTGACTCGAGGACACTTAAGTATCTAGAACAATCTTCGAGGAGATCTAGAGCGTTGGTGGTGCATTTTTTTCTTTCACTATAACAAATCATGTTTTTTCTTATATTTTGGATTTTAATAAAAGCTCCATAAATTGCCATTTTATGCTCTTTTTGTCATCTGGGGAGCATATATCAACTTATTTATGCCTCTTTGCTTCATCGGTGATCTCTATCATCTTTGCTAGTTCTTTGACACATAATCTCGCCTTATATGCGCTTGTTTCCACCACCTTTCATAGTGCTAGACTTTAATTTTGTCACCCTTAAGATAATGTATGCTCCATTCATCCTTTCTTTCTCATTGTCTCAGTTAGGGTTTCCTGGACAATAATGTTAGGGGATTTAAAGAGGTGATTTCTCCAGTTGGCAGTTCCTGAAGTGGAAAGTGTTAGTGCTTTTAGTGTCTCTGTCTCTCCTTTCCATAGACTTATTTTTTGCTGATCCTTTTTTGTGTGTATTTCCACTTATTCTAGATTTTTTTTGTCTATTTCCTTACATAATTTTCTATTATGGAGATTGTAACATCCCGATTTTATTAGCTATTTATTTAATTAGTTTTATTTGGTGTTTTACTAATTATTCATGTTATTCAATTATTTAGTATGATATTATTTAATTTGAGATTTGTGCTAATTGGATTAATTGAATTATTAGTAATATTATGAGATATTAGTTGATGGGCCTAATTTAGTTAGAAAGAATAGATTGTGGGTTAAGCCCATTTATGTGAGAAAGATAGTAAGAGAGAAATTAGGTTAGTTCTCATAACATTCATTTTGGAGAAAGAGGCTAGAGAGAAAGTAGAGAAGAGAAAAGAGGCAAAAGAGTAGAAGAGAGAAGAGAAGAGGATTGTAGATTTCTTGAAGTTAGAAGGAGAAATTCAAGAGGTAAGGGTTTGAATACAAGTTCTTATAGACTATATGATTGGGTAATGTGTGTTGTTGTGATTATCTCTTCATCTTTGCAATTTCATGGAAACATAGAAATGTTAGGGTTTATGAACAAATGCATGAATTGATGATTTGGAATGTGTTATAATTGTGTCTATAACGTGTATTCTATTGATATTTGTGATGCTTGGTGTTTTCCAACTTGATTGGGTTGAGTTTAGGGGTTTTTGGATGGGTTTCGTATGCTGTTTTCTGAGTTTGGGGTTTTCTGAAATCGCCAGTTCGCGCCGCGAACTTTGTTGGCGCCGCGAACTGCTTGGCAGAAAGTTAAGGATTTTTGAATTTGCTCAGTTCGCGCCGCGAACTTTGTTGGCGCCGCGAACCCTGTTTTACAGAACTTTTTCCAAACTTTGAAAGGCCATAACTTTTGATCCGTAACTCCGTTTTATGCGTCGTTCGAAGCGTTGGGAAGCTAATGAGATTGTCTATATGATAGGATAGAATGGATTGACACTTGTTTTATAAATTATGATGATAATTGAGAATAACATTTACCTATATGTGTATGTTATGGATGAATTGTGCATGATCAATGTTCATGGATGTATTATGTGATATGATAACCGCGATTTATGTGATTGAATTCTAAATGCTAGTTGATGTGGAATAGTTTAAATTGGATGTTAATATATGGATAACATGTGATTACTTATGTGTGTATTATGAAATAAGACTTGTGGTTAATATTCATATATGTGTTAAGTGATGTGATATCCATGATATGTTATAATGAATATAAATATACATTTATATGTACTATTTGAATGTGTCTTATTGATAATGATCATTTTAAGGTGTATGTATTGAGATGTGGATTGAATACATGTAAATGCTTTTATGTGCGTTACGTTTTGGTATGTAATGAATAACAACTATTGGTAAGATGTGTGGTAATATATTCATGATGATTGTGACTGGATATATGATGGTTGTTATGCCTTGTTGTAATTGTTAATTGTGTTGTGAATGTGGTGTACAATTGGCGGATAATTCATAGAGTTGGATTATTGTGGTATGCGGTAAGTTAAGATTGATGAGATAATCTTAATTGCATAAATTGTTGGTAATTGTACATACATTCATAGCATGGTCGGCTTTATGGTGGAAGCGGTGAAACTTGGGTTCACATGGTAAGAGACGTTGATCCTTGAATGGAAACAGGCGTAGTAGACGTGATCCTTAATTGGAAATAGGCGTGTTGGCTTTGATCTTGTCCGGATCGGGAGCGTGGCTTGGATTCTAAACATTGAATCGGAAAGCGTTGAAACATTGGATTCACATTGGGTACCACATGCATAGAGTCACATGTCTTGCATTGAGTCACATTGGTGTTATGTGATGTTTGAATGTATGCAATTATGTGATTGTTATGTGTGTATAAGATGTGATAAGTGAATTTGGTGACTCATTTTATATGAATTGTTGTTGTGTTATGAATGTGATATATGTGATTTGGAGCACATGTGATATATATGTGAACTTATATGTATTAATGATATATGTATATATATGTGAATATGTGAATCATGTTTGATCACTTAGGATTGAATGAGCTAAGTAGAATAACATGAATATGTGAATCTTGATTAATGGCATATGATGCATGTTTATGTGAAGAGTGATGAATTCTTGAAATGTATTCTTATTGTGTTTTACATTTCCCATTATCATGTTTTCTATAAGAAGTTGAATTCTCACCCTTCTGTTTGAATGTTATCCTTTGTTGGTAACGTGCATGTTTCATGGATTGTGATGCTTCGAAGGAGGCTTAGCGTCGAGATTTAGATCTCTAGTAGGGTGTCGTGACTACGTAGTCACTTGTGCTCTGGTCATATGTAACACATGGGAGTTGGGTTTTATATTTTTTTTTATGACTCGATGTTATGAGATATTTGTTTACTCATATTGTATTCGTATTTGAATATGTTATTCTGGTTAATATGTGGCCTTGAGCCAAGATGTTGAGACATGGTGGAAGATGTATGGGAATCATCCTATTTTGCCATTTATTTGATGAGATTATTAATCCGCTGTGGTTTGCATGTTGTTTTAAATTCCCGTGTTATTTGGAAATGACCATTGCATGTTTAAAGATAAAATATTTGTTCTATTTTGAAATATGTGTAACGCCCTCGTGAGATGCATGCTTCTTTACTCTGATTTATGCAAATGTATGCCTGATTTGTGTAGTATAGAAATGGGGGTGTTACAGAGATTACACTAACCATGCATCAGAAGGCAAAGAAAGAAGTCTATGTCGACTAGGTAGATCAAAAGCTACTAGGAATCACCTCTATTTTCTCTTTCGAGGGTGGTCTTAATCTTGTTTTTGCTACAGTATGCCTTAAGATTGAGATGTTTATAGTGGTGTTATCCTCTTAGTAATTCGTTTTTATTTTGAGTGTTTATTTGTATCATTTTCATATTTATTGTAATTTGATTTATTGCATTGTTATTAAGTTGTAATTTGATCATTCGTTGTAGATTATATCTTGTGTCTATCATCACATTCAATAAAAAATATTTGATCATGTTCAATTTGTTTTTGTCTTGAACAAGTTGGTCAAAAGTCAAACATATGTAGGCCTTGAATCACAAGTTAGAAAAAACATGGTATTTTTTATGCTTGATTCAAAGCAAGCATGTGGCTAATTTGAATAAAAATCTTAATTGGAAATCATGATTTCGGCACTATATTTATTATTCGAATTAATAATCTCTCTAATTCGAATCAGAAGACACCATGCTTTGAATCATGACTCCCCTTGACTCGAATCATGGCCAAACAAAGTTTCTAAAACTAACCATTATTCAAATCAAGTAACTACTTAGCTTGAATCAAAGGTGTCACATCATGATTCTAATTAAAGCATGTCATTTCCAGATTTTATCACATTGATTCAAGTTAACCTTCTTCTAATTCAAATAATAATTGTATGATTTGAATCAACACTTAATTAGTTTTTTCTCACATTTTGTGCCTAACCTCTATCACATATATAAATCATTCTTGTCATTTTCTCCAATAACACACATACATTTATACATTCATAAAACTTGTTGAGAGAGTTTTCACGATCTTGTGAGATCTTAATTCATAATTTCACAAATTTTGAACAAAAATATGTGTGTTCTTCCTTTCACAAACACTTCTTTTCCTAGTTTAAACCTTATGAAAAACCTCATAGAAAATTGTTCTTGTGAGATTTAGATTGTGTTGTGTGAGATTATTTTGATAACCTTGATCATCTTTAACCTTGAATCAAGAAACCATTATTGTGGTATTTAAATCTAAAGATTGAGTGTGAGTGGTATATTAGGGAAGATAATGTTTTTTTAAAGTTTTGTTGTGTGTATCAAGATAAATAATCGTTTAGTTTCTATGGTATCTAGAGATTGACTTCCAACAAAAATGAAGAGAATTCTCTATATTCTAGTGAAAACTTTGGTAGAACTATGTAAAAGTTGCTATAGAAGTTCCAAACTTTGGATAAGACAAAGGCTTAGACAAGGAAATTGTAAAACTGTTGAATGGTTGTTGCAGAATAAATGCTTAGATAAATATTTTTGGGTCCATCAAACATTGGACAAAGATCGAGTAAAGATTTCGAAATATTAGAATTTTGGTGTTATGCTACAACAGAGGGAAAACTATTTAAGAGTGGATTAATATTTGGCAAAGGAGAATGAGCCGAACCACTATAAACATTGCATATTATCTCTCTAACCTTCCTCTTTATTTTTTGCATATATCTTGTATGCTTAGGCTATACTATTTTTGTAAAAATTGCGTGTGGTTAGGACTTACTGCCTTCGTAGCAATTTCCTATGTAAAAGTAGGTCTTTGTCTGTCTAAGCTTCTGAAAGATCTTTTTTTATGATTAAATCAGAAAATTTTGAATATAGAAACCTTATCAATTAAATAGGTTCGAAAACACTACTCGTGTACGTTCGAAGTTAGATTAATTTCTACTTGATTGTTTGATATTTTCACCGTTTTCACATTATATTCTCTAAGCATTGTTGTGTCTTTACTGTAATCATTCCAATCGAATCTATCATACCTTTTATGATGCCTCAAACAATTTTATTAAACTCTTTTTTTAAAAAAACAAACATTCTTTTAAATATTAGAGGAAGTCCTACATGCACGGCAACACTACAACATATAGCATATGATCCTCCCGATTGCAATTAATGGACATTGGCCTACGATAATACAAGAGGGATAACTGATACTCCTTTCATCGCAAAGTAGGTGTCATGGTTAAAAAAATTATTTGTCTCAAAATACTTGTCACTTTTAGTTATCGACTCCATTTCAGTTTTTATTTTGTAATTGTACCCTCTAGTTAATATTTTTTATTTATTTCTTTCACACCTTGCATTAACGTTACTTAAAATGCATCAATAATCGATAAAAATAATTTAATAAAGTTATTATTTTCTCTTTTATTTATTACAAATTTTAATTTTTGTGAAAGTGCCCAGCTCTTATTTTGGGACGGATGGAGTAGTACACGTCATTTTACATAATAAAAAGAACTAGTTTCAACCACCATGCATCTCCAAACTATTAAAAAGTGCTAAACTAGCAAAGACGATGACAATTGACTTGCCTAACACCCAAAGTACTTTGGATTCTAAACTTACCGTATCAATCAACAACCTATCACACATAGGATCAAAATTAATGAAGCTAATTTTCAAAATTCAAAAATTATTATCTTGACCGACATAACATCCACAATAGCGATTGAAACCCCACCAGGTGTTAAAGATGGTTTGATTTTTCTAACACTACCCTTAACCTTTTTTTGCTACCTGTAGCAGTGAAAAATTGAGATCAAGTCATTGATTGACTTGACTCATACAGTGAATGTCGTAACCACGCTTAATTATTTCCAAGAGAATGGGAAAAGAGCGGATAAAACCCGAAAATAAACATGCAAAGCATGAAGCAAAACTAAAAGTGAAGCAAAAACAATGCAATTAAAAGATCTAAGGTACGAGGGTTGATTATACAAAGGGAAGGTACTAGCACCCTATGTATATATAGTACTATATAGGAACCTCTCGAAAAATATGTATTTTTGTTAAAAAGGTTTGTTCGCAAAAAGATAGGGGAGGTGAGAAGTATAAAATAAAAATGGTCAAAGGAAACAACATACACACAAGTCAGGACTAAAACATAACAAAATAGTCAACAAATACAATCCCTTCCCTTGAATTTAAGCACAAACACATAAGAGATAAATAATCAAGCACACACAATAAATTAAACATAATTCTAATTAAAAGGGTTAATTAAATAAAATATGGTTATTTAAAAAAACTAATTATTGTGTTTTTAATTATTTTTTTCTTTCCTAAATTTTTGTGCCACTTATAAAATGTTTTGAAAAATTAAAGTATAGAGATACCGTGTAATTAATTGAGTGTCAAAATAGAACTTCTTGCCTAGATTTTTGTGTCACTTTAAAAATGCTTTGAAAAGTTCACCTGTAGAGATACATTGTAATTAATTAAGTGTCAACATAGTATTCCTTTAAACAATATATAAATGATCTCACGACACATAAACACATAAACTTACACTTACACTGTATATATTTCCGTTAATATTCAATAATTTGATCAATTACTTCATGTTCCCGTTAATATGCAATATTTTAATTAGTAATTTCATGTTCTCGATAATATATAATATTTTTGATCAATAATTTCATGTTCACTTTAATATACATTTTGATCAGTAACTTTATGTTGTCGTTAACATTGAATATTTGATCAGTAACTTCATATTCCCATGAATATTTTGATTGATAACTTCATGCTCCCGTTAATATTCAATACTTTGATCAATAACGTCATGTTCCTGTTAATATTCAATATTTAAATTAATAAATTCATGTTTTCGTTATTATTCAATATTTTGATTAGTAACTTCATCTTTCCATTAATATTTAATATTTTGATCAGTAATTTAATATTCCCATTAATATTCAATATTATGATTCATGTTCCCGTTAATATTGAATATTTTTATTATCTTGAATAATTTTGAATATTAGATTTTCCATATATTACCAAAATTGTTTTACATCAATAAAATATATATTTTGATTTTCCATATATTATTTTGAAAATTTTTGTATCTTGAATTATAAATAATTTATAAATAAAAATATTAGATACATAAATAATTAAAAAAAACAAAATATAACATTTTTTTCGTGTTTGGATTAATATATTATTTTTAATTTTATTTTCTATAATTGCAAAACAAATATAATAACCCGTGCGTTTGCACGGATTTTAATATTGTTACTCGTGCAAACACATGATACTTGTGTGTTTCATATATAAAAAATCAATTTACAAATCAAATATCTTATTTCATATATAAAAAATATTTGAATCAATAGTATAATTATTCCTATATATAAATAATTTTTTTTGGAATTATTTATAAAAATATTTAAATCAAAAGTAAACTTACTTTCGTTATTATTATTATTCAATATTTAATTAAACATGTTTATAACAGTACCATATGCGCGTACCATATAAGTACATGTGTGTATCTGTACTATATTATTTTGTATTTGGATGGAATTGATCCGTTAAAGTTTTAATTTTAATGTTTCAATTTTTTTTATATTATATATAAATAAATATATATGATCACCAAGGGACTTGTCCGGTTAAACTTTTAAATTTTATAAATGACAAACAAATTGTAAGATTAATAAAAAATATCATACAATTTTGATACTATTTATTCACACATTACTTATATTTGTTTCTATTAATATTTATATTGATGTTCATTTGATTCATTTAAATTGTATGTTTATTTTGTACCCAACAAATTTTATATGATTATTTATTTAATTATATAAATTGATTATCTTATGCTTATATACATTTAAAAAATTAGACGTCAATAAAATGTGTGATTCTCATATCAATTCATAGAATAAAAACTCTATACACTATTTTATGTATAGTAATAAACAATCATATTCCCGTTTATAAATATATAATTGTTTTTTATGCGGTTCTCATATTTAATAAATAAATGTCCTTTATTTAATTGATTACTAAACTTTTAATAAAGTTTTTTATTTATTGTAAACTTATAATAGAATAGTAGAATAGTTTGTGTACATACTTTTCTTCTTTATTTAAGCTAGATAATAATTTCATATAAAATAAAAATAAAATTACAGGCTATTTCATTTAAAACTTATTTAAATGTTATTAAAGAATATTAGATAAATAAATATTCAGACATAAACTAAAAAGTTAGAGTAATAATTATATAATTAATTTAATTATAAAGTCTAATAAAATATTTGAAATATTCTTAACCTTCTTTTTAAGATATATTAAAAAGTAATTAGGTAAATTTTGTATGAAATGAATTGTCATATATAGAAATAACTAAACCTTTTTGAATTAAAAGAAATTTAATGATTTAAAAAAACTTAAAGAAAATTAAATAAACTTAATGATTAAAAAAAACCTATAACGTAAGTATTTCCAATTTCTCCATTTTTTTCCCATTATTTATAATAATAATTGAGTCAATAGTAAACTTGTTCCGTTGTTATTTAAATTTTTTATCAATAACTTCATTTTTTCCGTTGCATTAAATTTTCATATTAGAAGAGAATTTTTTTTATTAAAATTATATATATATATATATATATATATATATATATATATATATATATATATATATATATATATATATATATATATATATATAATTTTCATGTTTTAAGAAATAATTATTTATTACTTTTATTTTTGTAATCATAAAATAATTAAGATTACTTCATATTATCATACAATTTTCATACTATTTAATTCATACATTTCTTATGTATTTATTTTATATCACAATACTATACTTTATAATCTTACCAATTTTTATTTATAATACATTATTTTTCGCAATCTTTATTTTTTAATGTATTTTACCCGTATTATTTTATGCCTTATTCTATTAGTACTTACATTAGAGGTCATTTAGATCATTTATATTGTATGATCATTTTGTATCAAAAAAAGATTTTTAAAATTATTGATTTAGTTATTCAAATTTCCATTAATAACAAAATATAGATGGTAAACGTGAAAATAAGATAATTTTTAAAACATGATATGAAAATGATAAATTTGATGTGTATCATACATTTAATATAGATAAATTTAATTTTCATAAATTTTAAGGTTATACAAATCACATAATTTATAAAAAAAATATCATTTTGAATTATAATTTATTAATTAAAATTTAAATTGTATTTATATAATAGATTAAAAATAAAACATTTGAATAGAAAAATGAAATTTTATTTCTGAGCAAAAGGTTTTATGCGCATTTTGATAAGTTAACATTTCATTTAAGTGATTAGAATTAAACGAATTTAAAAAAATAAAATCAATTCTACTTTAAATTCTCCAATTTAATAATTTATTTATGTAAAAATATTTTTAAATTATAAAACATCATTCAAACTTTAATCACTCCTTCACTAAAATCAAATAATAGACAACAAGTTAAAAAGATTTAACAAAATTCAAGTTAAATAATAGATAATTAATTCTTATTATTAATTATGATGGTATCATAAAAACTATATTAATATAATTTTTAATAATTATTATAAACAATTAGTTCAATTTTTTATTAAAAATAACTCAATTTTTCAATGAAGAAGCAAAATCCAATCTTTTGAACAATGATGAACTTAACCAGTTAAGATTTTAATTTTATATTTATTTTTATCTTTATAGACATTTATTTCATAAATGTGAAAATATGATATAAAAATAATATTAATTAAAAATATAAAAAATAGGATTTTAATTGCAGACATAAAAATAGGATAATTGTGAAAATGTGTTACTATAATGATATTAATTTAATTTATATGAATAAGATATCATAAATGTTAAATTATATACTTCAATAAATAAAGATATTTAATTGTTATAATATAAGTAATAATTTAATTTATATAGTACTATATTTTTAAATGTTGTATAAATAACAATTTAAGAATTAAATTTTTTTATAAGCAATTAAATTGACTATTTAATCGTGTATAAAATAAAGATAAATATTTAATTTAATTTAAATTATAAATTTATTTATTAATTTCACACATATTAAAAAATCAAGCTATTATAAAATGGAAAAATATTAGTTGTTCTATAAAGATATCTTTTTAATTAAGAATAATTAGAAAATAAATAAAAATAAATTATAAAATAAAAATATTAATATGATAAATATTTTTTCGTATAATCAAATTATACAAAAATATTTAAAAAACTCTATTTATAAATATTTTTTACAATGTTTGAACTGCCCAATAAAAATTTACATTATTCATTGTTTGATGTTTGCACTATTCAATATGATATTTGCACTATTCAATATCTAATATTTACACTATTTAATTATTAAATTAGGTAAATCAATTTTGAAAGATTTTATTAGGATGATATTAGTTATATCATTAATAATTATAATAATGAGGATAATTTATTCTATTAAAGAAATATTTACTTTGAAGTTAATCCTACTTTCCTACTTCAAATTTGTTTTTCCCGTTGAAACAAAACAGCGAGCGGTAGATATATATAAAAAATAATTTTTTCAAAATTAATAACCAAAAATTAATAACCCTATTAAATAAAATTTAATCACCATTTATAATACGAATATCAAACTGTTTTAATATAGCTATTAGTGGAATTTAATTGTTAATAATTTCTTAGGATAGAATATCAAACTGTTTTAATAATGCAAATATGAGTTAAAATCTTATCATTGTGTTGGAATGAATAGTCTAATAAAAATCATGACATTATAAATAAAAAATAAAAAAAAATGTACAAAGAAAATGAAGTGCGTGTAAATATTTTAGGAATAAGTAATCTATTAAATTAATAAATAAATTTCATGTTTATCGGTGATTATATCAGAAAAACTTGTAAACATGAGCGGTTTGAATGGTATTTTATGTTTGTTATCATCCCAACAGACGTTCTTCCCGTAAACTTAAGCATAAATTTGTGCGAAGAAGGTTTGAAAGCCAATACATTAGCCCGAACCTTAAAGTTGGATATTGTGTAAGTATGGCCCAATACTAATTTTTCAATGAATAGAGACATATGTGTTATTGGGACAACAATATGATACACAGATGAATATAATAAAGACATGACTGAAACGATTCAAAAATTAATGGAGGTTGAACCTGTTTTGAATGTGCAATATGGAGATTGTAACAAGATTAATGGAGCCCCTTCAGCCTAATACATAAAATTTATTTCAATGAATCACCATAGATAACATAAATCAAATAAATTTTGATCAATAATTAAACAAATAATTTACTAATGAAATGTTGTAGGCACATATAGCCTTCTCATACTCCTCCTTCTCTCCAATAGCAACATAAAGAGCCTTCTCCTGAAATAAACGTAAAAAGCAAAAAAAAAATAAAATGACGTTAAAATCATAAATTGAATTATCATAATAATCAAATTAACTTCCATAAATATGCAAATTTACACAAAGCATAAGACAATGATGTAAACACAATCAAACATAACCACACAAATAAAAAATTAGAATTAGAAATCAATTAAGGCTTAAATATAAAAAAGGGGATTACCGTGAATTTGATGATCAAAATTTTGACAGCACATGAACTGTAAGTCTAAAGTACGCCTAAGAGGGGGGGGGGGGGGGGTGAATTAGGTCTTCAAAAATTTAATCGGTTTTATGAGAATATTTGTAACAATTTTTGGTTGAATGTATGAAGGTTTTTTGAGTGATTCTTTTCTTTTCTTGGTAATGGTGATGAGAGCCATAAAATGCGGAAAAATAAAGAACGCAATGATATATACTGGTTCCCCTCACAATCCGAGAGTACTCCAGTCCCCTTTTGAACACGAAAGAGATGTCACTATAGTTAGAATTATTGTACAAGCCTATGCTTACTATCTAACCTATAGGGTGATCAAAGGTTCTTAACACCTTTAAGATCAAACAACACTATTGTGAATGAAGAACAATCCTTTTCAAAACACAACACTTACTTCCAACAATCCTGGATAGTAAGGAAGAATAATATTTTTGAATGATATATGAGTTTATGATGAGAGATGGAGAGCAATATCAATTTTGATTGATCTTCTTCTTCAAGACAACAATTCTTAATATAGTATATAAATGTTCACAAATATATGTATGAAACTTTTAATGATTTCTCAAAGAAAATGTGTATGACAAGTTTCACAAAAATTCTGGTTTGTATGAACACTTAAAAGTTTGAAAGATGAAGAATTTTAATGCTTATGAATTGTTAATGAAGAAGGTAATTTGAATTAAAATAATTATGCAGTATTTATAATGTGCAATATGCCTTTTCAAACATGCCTTTTAGTGTGAAAAGATGCCATGCAATTATGAAACAATCTCATTAAAATTCTGTTTGAAAAACAAAGTTATAAGTGGTACTGGTTCAGTAGGAACCGGTTCCCACCTATGCCAAACCGGTTCCTGATGACTGTTGCAAAGAAAAAATTCAAAAAAGATAACGTAGGAACCGGTTCCCATGGGGGGAAAACCCGGTTCCTGGTTGAAAAACTAGAAGAGTAATTTTTGTATAAGACTGGAACCCGGTTCCCAGTAGGGGAGGAACCGGTTCCTGCAAGCTTTCAACACACTTTTATTTTTCAAAGATGTTTTAAAAAGGATTTTTCTAAGAATGAAAATTATGGCAATTTTATGATATGCATGTAATATATATTGTGAACATTTAAATGCTAAAGTGAGAATTATATATACCTTTGATATTTTGGCTTGATTCTCACTACATCTTCACAATTTCTTCAAGACTTCAAATGGTAAGAATTTTCCTAAGACTTGACATTCTTTTTGCTCATCCTTCATAAAAGCTGATATCCAAGTTGTCTTCATCAAAACCAAGTGATTTGATATTTAATTGAGAAGCTTTGTAATTACATTCTCCCCCTTTTCGATGATGACAACCAAGTCTTGAAATGTTATTGAAATGTTGTTTTGTGTTTGAAATTTGTTGAAATGCAAAGCTCCCCCTATGTTAATGAGTCCCCCTAAATCCATGATTTCTATTTGGTAAATGGAGTGAGTTCATTTGATATTTAGTTATGGCCTGCATTTGTTTAACAAAACAACAACAAACATGCATATTCTTCTCCCCTTTTGTTATTATAAAAAAGGATGGGGAAAAAGAGAGATAAAAATGAAAATGAAACAATATAGCAAATATGAAACATAACACAAATGGATTAACATAACACACATAGATTAAACGAGACAATAAGTACGGAAAATCATGTTTTTACGACACAAAAATTGCGACAGTTACTTGATAACTGTCATAACTCTAATATTAAGACGCGTATCACGACTGTATATTTCTACCGCCCTTACATTTTAAAAGAATTATTAAATATTACGACGGTACAACAACCGTCGCCCCTAAAAAACAAGAGTTAACATCTATAACTATAAATAAATGGATTAGAGAATTTTAGATTGACCATAATTTATTTCATAATTACCTTTCAACTTCTATTAAAATAAATTAAATAACTGTATTTTTTAATAATTTGAATGGAAAAAGTAACTTTCCAAGCAACAAGTGCACGGTTTTGTAAACTAAAAGGCTATAGTTTGGGAGTTTATTTCTCTTACTTTTAACATAAAAAAAAATTGTTGAAAATACCAAGTCACGACCGTTAGAGCACCTGTCGCCACCTTCATCTCAAAACACGCTAAAATATCACGACGGTAAATCAACCGTCCCCGTCTATTTCTAAAAAATTCAAGTTACGACAGTTGGAGCACCTGTCGCCACCCCAAACGCTTCACCCAATTACAAGGTTGCGACGGTGATAGCCATCCGTCGTCTTCCCTTATCTCAATTCGCTCTAAAACTCTTCATATCCTAATTTTTAATTTTTTTATTCTCTTATTCATAAACACACGCCCTTGGAGAAAAAGAAGCACACTCACGTCAAAGGAACTTCTTCCTCTCTCAGCCACTCACGTCGTCAAAGCAACCACCATCACCATAAAGCTTAACAGGTTTGTGTTCTCAAACCCTAAGTTTCTTTCATAAGGTTAAAACCTTCAAATTGAAGCCTTTTTTCAATCGATTCTTCTGGTATTTGGGGATTTAGGGTTTAAAACATTTGAGTTGAAGCTTTTAGTTTCAATCGATTCTTCTGGTATTTGGGGATTTAGGGTTTAAAACCTTTGAATTGAAGTTTTTTTTTAGTAATTGAATTTTGTTCTCCAATTAAATCTCCAGTTCTTTCTTAGTTTTGTTGGTGTGTAAAGTAAGTTTCATGGTGTTGTTTAACCATATGTCTAAAAGCTCTCCATTCCCTAAAAATTAATACAAGTGTGTTGTTTAACTGTTCTTTCACAGTTTTGTATGTGTGGAAATTGGATCGTTTGGAGAATTGAGTAATATAATACGAAATTGTGTTAGAGTTCAGTTGAGGACTTAACTCAAGTAAAACTAGATGGTTCTGTAATCAGTTAGACTACTTCACTATGAATCCCATGCTATAGTTTCTCTTGTATTCATAACTTTAGCTTATGAAATATACAAAAAAAGTTTTATCTTACTTTTTCTCTGAGCGATATGTTCTTCAAATAATTTACCATCTTGATATTATTCCTTCAAAATACCAATTATTTGTTTCAAAGCTCACGCTGAAGCATTGCTGCTAGCTCCATCGAAATAGTAGTACCGATTGTTTTTTGTTTATGCTTTTGTAGGTAATCATTCACAACACAACATATTTTCTGTAGCTAATGACATCTTGGGTTGTTGTCTGATACTCAGAGCTGCAAAATCTGAAGGTAAATAATACTGTTCCATGATAATATACAAAGAGGTCAACTCAATACATTTATATTATTTTTGTGTAATTTACAATATGAACTGTGATCTATGAATTATGATATGCCTTAATGAGATTTTTAATGAAATTTTAGTGTTTTGTTTTGATACCTTCTTTCTGTCTGGATCAATTTCACAATAGATTTTGTAAAAATTACGTTGTTTGGTTCTGTTGGAAATTGCATATCCTCTTCAGTTTATTTCTCTCACAATCAAATCAATATTAAATCCTCTATTACCATTCTCTCTTAAATAATTTCTCTCTATGTTTGTTAACTCGTATTTAGAAGAGTAAACACTAGCCTTCGTTAACTCATTTTGTGATTTTACACCTGATTAGGCTATACTTGTTTGAATTTAGCCGATTCTTTGTGATCCTGATTGTACTATATTGTTATTATTGACCGACAATCCAGACTGTTGAGTTCATTGTAAGTCACAGATCAATCTTCTCAACGCAGTTCTGTTCATTTTTTGGTTTTTCTTGAATTGTACTTGTGAATATTTAAAAGTACCTATTTACTAAAGAAATAGAAGTTTTATAATTGAATTACAAGTATTGGTACATGACTGTTTCTCTTTTCTCCATTTGGTGTGCAGGTAGAGTGACAGCAGAGAGTGTGGTTTACAGTTTTGGAACTCTATTGCTTGATCTCTTGAGTGGTAAACATATTCCACCAAGCCATGTAAGTTTTTCTTTCCACATGGAACTATATTCTCCACTGCATATAAAGATTTGATTTCTTTCATTATGTGGATACAAGTTGAAGATGTATTTAATTACATGATATTAGTAAAATAAATAGAAATGAAAAAGAAGAGAGGGTTGAGGTTGAGACAGCTAAAGTTTTCCAAGTTGAGTAGGTTGTATTAAAATATGTATATGTCATAATTTATTTTCAAATATTTATTTGATTAGAAAACTCATTACAAAGCCTGCTTCTACTGCCTAGAGAAATGCACTTGAACATATTATATAATTAATATCTATATTTTTTTCTTTTGATGGTCAGTCTAATGAAACAAACATAATCCATTTTCATTAAAATTTAGAATGTTCTTAAAAAACTAATTAATGTTATTGAAAGTTAAAAGCATCCACGTACAACTAATACAAACATTAGTAGCATCCACGTACAGCTAATGACTTCATTTTTTATAAATAAATCAATGGATCATAGCTATAGATTACAATGTGTTTTGTTTTTATTATCATGAAGGTTGTGTGTTATATTGTCTTGGTCTTTTTCCAGTTTCTTTTAAAGATGGAGGTGAAATAATATCTATAGATTCAAGTGTGAAGCAGGGTGGAATCATATCTAGATTCAAGTGTGAAGCAAGGAGGCTGTAATACTCTTTTATTCTGTCACAACATGGATTCAATATGTTTCTTCAACATCACTAAAGTTTTGGCTTATTACTTTTAGGACAAGTTGTCTTTGTTAGATTCAACAAACTTCTCAATGATTTATCTTTGTAATGTATATGAGTTCATAGAGAAAATGAAATCTCTAATCTTCCATGTTTCATTTAGTTCTAAGATTAATTTTAGATTTCTATTTACTTGAAGTATCAAATATCAATCACAAGGTTAATCATTAACTAACACTATTCTTGAAATATGTTTATATACCTATTTCCCTATAAATAATTTTTATTTATTATTCATATGCAAATGTGTAACAAGTATTACTACACATATTTACAAGAAAATATAAACTACTAAATATGAGTTTTAAAGATATTTTGAATGTCTCGTTTCGAATTTAATAGCCACAATGGGCACCATATATATATTTTTAAAATTAATATATTTAGCGGGGGTTATAAACCCCTTGTAGTTAGTTTTAAAAAATACACATTGTATTTAGACTTCGCGACGGTTAAAACCACCGCAATAAGACTAACGACAGTTTGCACGACAGTTTTTTAAACCGTCGCAAAATAGGTTGGGGACACACGATTCTGCGACGGTACTGCAACCGTCGTGGATTGTAAATTGTGGCGGTTTTAACCGTCGTAATAAGTCAAAATAACCGTCGCAATCTATTAATTTTCTTGTAGTGCCCCTTTTCGATGATGACAACCAAGTCTTGAAATGTTATTGAAATGTTGTTTTGTGTTTGAAATTTGTTGAAATGCAAAGCTCCCCCTATGTTAATGAGTCCCCCTAAATCCATGATTTCTATTTGGTAAATGGAGTGAGTTCATTTGATATTTAGTTATGGTCTGCATTTGTTTAACAAAACAACAACAAACATGCATATTCTTCTCCCCTTTTGTTATTATAAAAAAGGATGGGGAAAAAGAGAGATAAAAATGAAAATGAAACAATATAGCAAATATGAAACATAACACAAATGGATTAACATAACACACATAGATTAAACGAGACAATAAGTACGGAACAATACGGAGTTTGAACGATTACAACAAGAACAAATATTTAGCCTAAACATCATGAGGCATAAAAGGAACATTATCTAGATGAACATAAAAACATAAAGAACAATAAGAACATAACATAGAAATAAAAGACATTATCAATCACTTTCATTCATGTCTTCACGTTCTTCTCCACTTCTGTCACCACTTTCCTTTTTATCACCATCATTCTCAAAGTGATCAAGAATAACCCTCTGGGTCTTTTGGACATCACTGAGTTGTTTTCTCAAAGAAGCATGTTCTTGTTGATGCAAAAGAAGATGACCATCCATAGTAGTTTTTAAGAGATGCATTTGATTAAATAACATTTCCAAAGTGTACCCACCTTCAGGAGCTTGAGGAACCAAGGGGACGGTATGTTCAAAGTCTTCCTTATAGTGATAGTGACCTCTTGCATCAACGATAATTCTGATATTCTTAAGAGCAGTGGTGGTGGATATAGCCACATCATCTCCCTGGATTTTCTTAGGTTCCCTTTGAAGAGGAATCTTAGCATTCCGGATAATGTGAGAAATAGCTCGTGCATAAGGTAAACCACCACTAAGAGAGTTCATGAGTTGCATATGATACATACATCATAGATAATGACCAATTAACATCAATACTTGACCTTAAAGCATGCAACACCATAAGTTCAAATTCATTGACACGGGAGTGGTTAGAATTTTTTGGAAATAAGACATATGCAATGATAAGGTGTAGCATCCTATCACTTACAGAAAGATTTGAACCAAACATATTAAACTTAGTAGCAAGTTGTTGACGAGCAGTATTCCGCTGATTTGGCCTACACATGTCGACAAAAGTCTCAATTTTGTTATACGGTAACCAAGTCTCCAAACACTCCCTTGAATCAATAATACACCTTCACGAGGAATCCCTAAAAGAGTTCCAAACTCCTCTACATCAAGAGTGATGTCCTTATTCAGCACATGGGATGTTAAAGTAACATCACCAAACTCATCAGGGGTTAAATTCAGATTTTGATAAAACTCTCTAACCAAATTCGGGTAATATTCACCATGGTCAGCTACAAAATTTGCTACTCTAGCAGTGACTATCCTAGCAGGGAAATTAAAACTATGAGTAGGAAAGTCATGAAGCTTACCATACTTAGTCGAAAGGAGACTCCTATTCCGGTTCTTGAAAGTGAGTCTTGTCTCTTTGATGGTTTGAGGATGAGCACTTGATTCCACCATCTTGTCCTTTCCCTTTCCTGACCTTGTTGTTCTCTTAGGACCCATGAGTGATTTTGAAGAAAAAAGAAAGTTAGGGTTTGGTTTGGGATTTTCGAATTTGGAGATATGAGGAAGTTGTGAGTAAGAGATATGAAGGGAAAAGTGTTTATAATGGAGTTTTAGGTAGTGGGTATTTAAGATTTGTTGAAGAAAATGAGATAGTGGAGCTTTTATGGAGGTTTGACAATGGAGGTGGAAAGGTTTTTGGAAGAGAGAAGATGAAGTTGAATGAGAATGAAAGATGAGGTAGAAACATAAAAGCACTTTAAAACACAATTATGTTATAACAAATAAAAAGAAAATAAAACAAATGGTAAAAGAAAAAATAAGCCACACGTGACAAATTTAAAACAAAGGCGTTTTTGCTGAACAGAGTCGTGGGAACCGGTTCCTCACTACATGGAACCCGGTTCCTGGATTTAAAAAGAAGTCACGCCTCTGGTTTTTAGTATGGGGAACCGGTTCCTCCATATATGGGAACCGGGTTCCCAGTTAGAAAAAGCCAAGATTTTTATCTTTATGAAAAGAAAACATATATAATAAACACTTATAAGAAAACATTATACAAGAACATAAATAATGCATTTTTTGACACAAAAATTTTAGAGAGGTGTACCTTTGATTTATGGTAATGAAGAAATAATTAAATATCACCTTCATCTAAAATTCCAAGATCTCGTCGAATTGGTCTAGGAACATGTTCCCAAACTTGATTTCTCTCGAATTGATTTAACTCCTCTTGTATTGCATTTATCCATTGATCGTCTCCTGATGCTTCATCAACTTTGGAAGGTTCGATTTGAGAAACAAAAGCCATGTGTAAGCAAGCATCTTTAAGATTTAATCTTGTTGAAACTCCTTGGCTAATATCACCAATAATTTTATCAATAGGATGGTCTCTATGAGTTCTCCATTCTTTTGGTAGATCATTGGTGTCTGATTCTTATTGTACACTTTCTTGTTGATTTTCTGGTGCCTTCATAATTTTATCATTTGAAAGTTCTTCCGGGGGTAAATCTAAAGGATCATCATCATTACAAACAACTATTTCCTCCTTAGAGGTGTTAGACTCATCAAAGGATACATGCATGGATTCTTCAATAGTTAAAGTTCTTTTATTATAAATTCTATATGCTTTACTAGAAAGAGAATAACCAAGAAATATACCTTCTTCGGATTTCTCATCAAACTTAACAAGATTGTCTTTATCATTGTTGAGAATAAAACACTTGCATCCAAAAATGTGAAAGTGAGCAATGTTTGGCTTTCTTCCTTTGAAGAGTTCATATGGAGTCTTCTTTAAGATAGGTCTAATGATTACTCAATTTCCAACATAACATGCCATGCTAACCGCATCCGCCCAAAAATATTTAGGAAGATTTGCATCACTAAGCATTGTTCTTGCAAGTTCCACTAGAAACCTATTCTTTCTTTCAACTACTCCATTTTGTTGTGGAGTTCTTGGTGCTGAAAAATTATGAGAGATACCATGTTCTTCATAAAAAATTTTAAATGATGCATTTTGAAATTCTCCACCATGATCACTTCTTATGGATACAATCTTTAGTGACTTTTCATTTTGGATTTGTTTTGCATACTTTTTAATGGCTTTAAAAGCATCACTTTTCTGCACAAGAAACAAAGTCCAAGAATATCTAGAAAAATCATCAACAATAACTAAAGCGTATACATTACCTTCGAAGCTTCTTGTTCTTGATGGACCAAATAAATCCATATGCAACAATTGTAGTGGTCTTGTAGTAGACACCACATTCTTTGGTTTGAAAGATGATTTGGTTTGTTTTCCCTTTTGACAAGCATCACATAATTTATCTTTGATAAACTTTATCTTAGGTAAGCCAACAACAAGATCATGTTTGGTTAATTTATTTAAATGATCCATATGAATATGGGCTGCTTTTTTATGCTATAACCATGATTCATTATTATTGTTTTCCAAAATACATTTTACTTTCAAAGATAGATCATTTAAAGAAATCATAAAAATGTTATTTATTCTTGTACCTTTGAGTTTTACCTCATTGGTGACTTCATCAATAATCAAGCATTCCTATTTAGTAAATTTGATCTTGAAGCCTTTGTCACAAAGTTGGCTAATGCTAAGAATATTATGCTTTAGTCCTTCAACATAAAGAACATCTTCAATGGATGTGAAAGGTGGTTACCAACTTTTCTTTTGCCAATAATCCTTCCTTTATTGTTATCTCCATAAGTGACATAACCCTTGGCCTTAAGCTTTAGATCTGAAAATTGGTTTATATCTCCCGTCATATGCTTCGAATAACCACTATCTAGATACCATAAGTTTGAAGTGGTCTTCAAGAAAACCTACAAAACAAATTAAGTTTTGTTAGGTACACAAACGGCTTTGGGTCCTTCATAATTAGTACCTTTCTTAACCCACACATAATGCCCACTTGGTACACTAAAGTTTCTTACATAGCAAGCATTAGGTGTATGACCAATAATACCACAATAAAAGCAAGTAGGTTCAAAAATTACTTCTATATCTAGGAGGATAAGATTTCTTCTTAACAAAGTTTTTCCTTTTAGGATAATGTTGAATTACCTTAGGCTTGTTCACTTTCTCTTGAATTGGTTGGTTACTAGCCTTGACAAAGATATTTTTGTTGGAACTTGGTTGAGAAAACTTTGAAAAACCAAATCCACTTTTATCATTAGAGTATCTTTGTATGCTAAGAACATTTTCCAATCCAATTTATCCCTTTTCATATCTTTCTAAAACACGTTTTAATTGAACAATTTGGAAAGAAACTGATTCACAATTCTTGCATGCAACATTCTCTTTTTGAACACTAATCATTTTTTCTTTTTCATCTTTATGTTCTTCTTCAATTATTTTAAACTTTTCTTCTAAAGATGATATTATTTTCTTTTGAGATGAGATAGTTTTATAGAGAATTTTGCACTCATTTAATAGTTCATCTATTGCACCATGTGCACCATTATCAAAAAGAGAATTGTAACACGGTGGGAGAACTGACTTTTTAAAATGTTGCAGAAAGCAAGAGTCGCCACCGACTTTTATTTTATCCAATATATAGAAAGGCTAAAAGAACAGAAAAAAACCTTTTTTAAAAGACTTTGAGTTCGGGAGGTAAGTTATACAAAGGGAAGGTGTAAGCACCCTTTGTATCCATGGGCCTTTAATTGCTTAGCTCACTTTTATTTTTAAATATTTTGACGTGTAGTGTGTGAATAGGAAAATGTTTGAATAAGAACTTTAGCTTGTAAATAAGCGTAGTCTTTTAGAAAAGATTCTTTGAAAAGAAGTGGGAAAAGATTTTGAATTTTGAATTTGAATTTGAATAGAGCAAGCAATCAGGAGCACCTACCCCAAGTTAGAAAAATTGTTCTTTTAGCTTTTCGGTTTGAAAAGGTTATCCATACCATAAGAGGGTAGGAAGTCCTTTCATTGGATGTTGAAGGGTCATCGAGAAACATCGTTCGCCGTGAAACTGTCCCTACCATATAGAGGTAGGTAGTCTTTAGGGAAGGATATAAGGACAAGATTGATGATGATAATGAACTAAGAGTAACATTTGTTTTGCATGATGCTTGTGCTCGGGAACGGGATTTGCTGGAGCTGAGTATGAAGGCAGTAGGGTTATCAAGTGCTGATAGAGCAATTGTTGCAGAACTTGAGACAATGGCAGGTGCAATGGAGTAAACTTTGCTGCATCTGCTGATCCTTTTTCTTCTGGGTTAACAAGGTTTTTCAACTCATCTTGCCCCTTGGCCAAGATCAGAATCAAAACTTGGAATCGGATATTCTGAGCCTGAAGATTTTTGACTGATTGCTCGAGATCCATTTGTGCTAAAATAAACAGCCAGAGATAATGGGAAGCCTATTGCAGAAACCTGTTATGCAATGTTTATGAATGTAGATGCAATGTTTTCAAGGATCTTTAGGAAATTTAGTTTGCGACATTAGGAAATGATTGGTCACCGCTTCGTCTGATGAATCTTGGTCTTTGTCTTTGAATGTCCTTCTTTGAGAATCAAGCTCACCATATCGAGTGGGTCATCGCCTCCGATTCGGAATACCTGTTTTTCTGAATTTGAAGGCTTACGGCTAGAGGAAAATAAATCCTCTTGCCCCTTGATAAGTACTGAGTCTCTGTATTGGAAGTAGACAAATGGCCAGAGGAAAATAAATCCTCTTGCCCCTTGACAGGAATTCAGTCCTTGATATTGACACCTGCAAGTGTGCGCCCTGAATTCCTAAGATCCTTGAAAGGGTTAGTTAATAATGATATGTTATGATGTCATGATGTCATGATATTATGCGAATGCAAATGCATCAGGTAAGGCGTAAAATAGCAAGGACAAACAGAACCTACAGAAAATCAGAGGGTTAGTACCATACACAAGCAAGTCACACAAGTGTCCTTAGGTTTAAAGGCTTGCGTGAAATTCGACCAGGAGACTATCCTTCCCCAATAGGTACTTCTAAGGATAAGAGTGATTTCAGCAACGAGTTCTACTAGTTACTCATAATTGTCAGCCCCTCTAAAGCACCCTCGAACATGGTACATACATACCACGCAATGATACTTTAAGAGAAAACCTATCTGAGTTGTAGTATCGGGTCGCGACCATAACTTGACATGCATCAAGAATAGCCCTCCCACTACGTTCCTAAAAGTCAGGATGGGTTAAAGGTGACTAAAGATCCTTGAGCTCCGACGCATCCAAAGGTACATACGTAAACCTCTCTCATGCAAAAGAGGTACATAATAACCAGTGGAGGCCTAACTCATGTGTGAACTTCATATTGACCAATCCCAAGCATGCACAAGGGAGGTCTCCATGACTATGCCACTCCTATCTTAAGTGTACTTGAATCCGGGTATAGGATTCGTCCTTCATTTAATTCCCAAGAAACCTTTAAAATAAAGAAAGCAGAGCAAACAATAGAAAACATTTAAGTGATCCTAAACTTTAAGGTAACCCCTATTTTATTCGAATATGTCCCCAGCAGAGTCACCAGTTCTGTAACACGGTGGGAGAACTAACTTTTTAAAATGTTGCGGATAGCAAGAGTCGCCACCGACTTTTATTTTATCCAATATATAGAAAGGCTAAAAGAACAGAAAAAAATCTTTTTTAAAAGACTTTGTATCCATGGTTATCCATGGGCTCTTAATTGCTTAGCTCACTTTTATTTTCAAAATGTTTGAAGTGTAGTGTGTGAATAGGAAAATGTTTGAATAAGAACTTTAGCTTGTAAATAAGCGTAGTCTTTTTGAAAAGATTCTTTGAAAAGAAGTGGGAAAAGATTTTGAATTTTGAATTTGAATAGAGCAAGCAATTAGGATCACCTACCCCAAGTTAGAAAATTTGTTCTTTTAGCTTTTCGGTTTGAAAAGGCTATCCATACCATAAGAGGGTAGGAAGTCCTTTCATTGGATGTTGAAGGGTCATCGAGAAACATCGTTCGCCGTGAAACTGTCCCTACCATATAAAGGTAGGTAGTCTTTAGGGAAGGATATAATAATCATTAATCTTTTTTAGGCAACAGGCGAGGATACCTTAGCAATAGGACAATCATCTTATTTCCGAGGCAGCATCGAGGGACAAGATTGATGATGATAATGAACTGAGAGAAACATTTGTTTTGCATAGGTATCCTCGTATTCGAGGGACTTGACTATTTTAGAATCGTAATTAAAAAGGCAACAGGAAGCATAAGAAGGGTTACCCTAAAGGTGTGTGTGTGTGCCAGAATCAAGTGATTCAGTTAAGATATTTTATCTTGTAAAATTAGTGATTCTATGTTCAATTCAGGGTTGCACTCCCTAGGATTACTAACCACAGCAGTTATAATAAACAGTTAAAAATCCTACGCTATTACAATAAACACCTGTTAATGCGGGAAAATAAAGGCAGAAAAATAAACCTAATTACTATTACAATAAAACCCTGAAGGGTAACGAAAAATAAAAGGTAGAAAGAAAGGTAGAAAACTTTTTGTACATGGCTTTGGGGAAGATACAATAAAATAGATCAAAAATTAAAATTGTTACAACCTCAGAGCAGATACAAAAATCATGAATAATTTGGCAAATAATAGAAAGGCAAGGCCAAAGGACAAACCCCGAACGGGGCAAAGTTAACCATGGTTAATAGAAAGGAAACAAGTTAAAAACCTAAACCTTAAGGGTTTGTAAAAAACATAATGGTATTAAATTAATTATTACAGTTAAAAAAACTAAGGGAAAACCTAAGGGGAAGGCCTAAACCTACAGTTTCTCACATTATTGATACTCACATGGTTTTGATTAAAAAGGCTAAAATTAATTTTTAATTACTAATCTAGAATTAAAACCTAATTTTAATTATTTAACCTAAAAATAAGTTTACTAATTAATTAACCTAAACCTAATTAATTAAATTAATTCTAATTATCTTAATCCTAATTAATTAATCGTTATTAAAAAATAAAAGTTTGATTTTATAAAAGAATTTATTATTTTTAAAGGAAAAAAAAAAGAGAATCACTTTTGAAAAGAGTTTTTAAAAAGAAAGGAAGAAATAAAAAAAACAATTGAAATACATAAAAAATAAAAAAAAATTATAAAAACCTGGTGTTTGAATCTGGTCCTTGAGGATGCATCATGGGAAAGTGGCCAACAAAGTGTTTGGCCAAGACAGGGTTAATGGTTAATTAAAAAATGTAGTGAAAAACAAGTGTCAGGAATGAGAGATAAGATTTACACCCGCTCCTCTTTGGCCAAAGGAAGTACCTGCAAAAATATGATAATAATAAGAATAAGAATAACAATAAAAATAGTAATAGTAATAATAATAACCTGATTTGGCCAAATACCAAAAGGTTTTTGGCCAAATACAAATAACCTTGATTTGGCCAAATACCAAAAGGTTTTTGGCCAAACACGAATAACCTTGATTTGGCCAAAAGCCAAAATACTTTTGGCTAAAAAACACTTGGGATACCCCTTGAGGTCAAGGGATAAAGCTTCTTCCACTTGGTCAATCCATATGAAACCTGTTCATAAACTGCACTGTTATGGTTAAGAAAACAAATGGAAAAATAGAAAAGTCATCAAAATAAAATCAAAAAATATAAAAACCTGATTATAAATCAAATAAAATAAGAATACGAAGCTACAAATTTTTGAGATTTTTCTGAAAATATGAAAATAGAAATTAAATCGAATAAAATAGAAAAACGAGGAATTTGCAATTTTGAGCGTCGAAATTCTTTAGAAATTTATTCTAAAGAAGTATTGTTCCTCGATTTTTTCTGAACTTCTGGAAAAAATTCGGAGCAAATCGAAACAGTAGTTTCACAATTCGGCAGATAGGCTGGAAAATTTATCACTCTGCTGCAACCAGAATTAGAGTGACGGAAGATTATTCGTGACGGTCAGAAACGATGGTAAAGAGTTTTTTGTGGATGGGTGTAAAATTATGAGAGTTGTTGATTGTTAGTGTATGGGAATGAAGAATTTGGTAGACGTGAATAGTTGGTGAATAAGGGTTGTTAGTTATTTATAAGAAAATATTAGGTTAAAAGAAAAATGGGCTTGGACCTCACTAAGAGCTTAATTTATTTTATTTTCCTTATTTTGAATTATTTAAATGAATAAATCAAAACAATTGAAATAAAATGATTTAAGGGGTGATTGGATTAAAACTGTGGCCCAATAATGAATTCGCTCAATTTGGACTTTATGCACTGACTCAAAATTTCCCAATTTTTACCAGCCATAATTTTCTCAATTTTCATTATTTGAGAATAATTTTGAATTTGTTGGGAAGCTTGGGATGTCCTCTTCAATTATTTTTGCACTTGAAGATTTTTGTCTTTAAAAATGAGAGGGCAAATTTTGGGGTATGACAACTGCCCCTGTTCAATCTTCTTAAACCTGAGGATGTAGGTTGGCTTGTGTGCTTGTCAGAATCTGAAGGTAGAAGAGGATTGAACACTAGAATACCCAGGAATTTTCCCTTGCTGAGACAGAGACTTTTTGCCGGAGACGGGCTTAAGGATGCCATCCAGGTGTCGGGAGAAAGTTGACTGAGATGGGCTTAAAGATGCCATCTGATCTGGATAATATGAAAATCAGAATGAGTCGTACATTAAACTGTATATGAGCTCGATGTATTGAGAGGTGTTTGTTGGCTCGATTGCCCTGAGCGTCGGGATCATTGTTGTGACTCTATTGTCATGATTCCATGGTCGTGACTCCATTGTTGTGACTCTATTGTCGTGACTCAATTGTCGTGACTCAATTGTCGTGACTCCATTGTCGTGACTCCCTTGTCGTGACTCAATTATCGTGACTCAATTGTCGTGACTCCATTGTCGTGACTCTATTGTCGTGACTTTATTGTCGTGACTCCCTTGTCGTGACTCAATTGTCGTGACTCAATTGTCGTGACTCAATTGTCGTGACTTCATTGTTGTGACTCCATTGTCGTGACTCCATTGTCGTGACTTCATTGTCGTGACTCCATTGTCGTGACTTTTGAACATCGATTTGAATGTCGATCGCGTCAGCCCTGTTCGTAGTAACTGATTCAGATCCTGGATTGTTTCTGATTTGTGTCTTGAATGAGTGTCAAAAGTAAATTGTTAATAATTGAACTTGTGTCGGGGATGGACTTATAGATGCCATTAGCAGAAGATATAAAATGGGCTTAGAGATGCCACCGGGATATATAGAGAATTGATGAGATGGGCTTGAAGATGCCATCTAGCGTGATGAGTTTGAGAGCCAGAATACATCATACGTTAGATCGTATCTGAAGGTTATACTTAGGATGAGTTGTACGTTAGACTGAATCCACTGTATTAAGAAGGCAAGCCGTACGTAAGGTTGTACTTTAGGACAAGTCATACATTAGACTAAGTCCGGTTGCATCACGGAGATTTCTGGAAAGGAGGACGGGTCGTATGTTAGACTGGGTCCGGTTGCATCACGAAGATGTCTGGAAAGACGGGTCGTATGTTTGACTGAGCCTGGTTGCATCACGGAGATGTCTGGTTGCATCACGGAGATGTCTGTTTGCATCACAGAGATGTCTGGTTGCATCACGGAGATGTCTGGAAAGACGGGTCATACATTGGACCGAGTCTGGTTGCATCACGGAGATGTATGGAAAGACGGGTCATACATTAGACCGAGTCCAGTTGCATCACGGAGATGTCTGTAAAGACGGGTTATACATTAGATCGAGTGTGGTTGCATCACGGAGATGTCTAGAAAGACGGGTCATACATTAGACCGAGTCTGGCATCACAGAGATGTCTGAAAGACGGGTCATACGTTAGACCGAGTCTGGTTGCATCCGGAGATGTCTGGAAAGGAGGACGGGTCATACGTTAGACCGGGTCCGGTTGCATCACGGAGATGTCTGAAAGACGGGTCATACGTTAGACCGAGTCTGGTTGCATCCGGAGATGTCTGGAAAGGAGGACGGTGTTGGCTGGAGATTTCGTTTTGAGAAAATATTCTTTGAAGAGTTAGAATTCGAAGAAAGATGGTTACTGATGACCATTTCTGAGATTAAAAATGGCTACTGATGGCCATGTTTCGAGGATGTTGTTTAAGTTGAAGTAAAGATGGTTAGAATTGGAGCTAATTCGAAGTGAATTGTCTTTAAGACTTAGACATTTTGCGAAATACGAAGGATTCTGAAGCTTGACGTGTTTTCGTGGCATTTTCGGTTCTGATCACATTGCCACGTATCGAAAGAGGATTCAGGCGGGAGGATTTGAATTTCAAAATAGTCTGTGTAACCGAACAAGGACAGATGGCATCCCAGGGATTCATGTGAGCAACGTGGCATCAGATTAATGTAGAACCGTTAGGGTCGAAATTAGTATAAATAAGGGTCTTAATGTTAGGATTCTGGGTGTTCATTTTGTACAAATCACTCACAAATTACTCAAGTATCAAGTGTTAAGAGAACGAGTTCGCTGAGAAATGTACGTATGACACCAACACCAGTTTAAATACATTTGTATCTTTCTTTATTCAAGTATCTTTCCAATTCCTTTATTGTTTTCGTTTAACTTTCATTTCGAAGCATTTTACGTTTCTGCATTTAACATTCTTGCACGTTATATTCTTGCACTTTATATTTCTGAAATTTACACGCTTTTTACGTTTTCTTTGTCGAAGTTATATTAACAAGTATAACAAGTGTTGTTTCACATGAATAGTCATATGATCATATCACAAACGAGTTTTCGAAGCAAGAACAAACAAATATGGACCAAATCATAATAAAAGACAATTGTTTGACTATGTCCTAGGATCAATCTAGTCGATCCTGTGAGTAACCAAAGTATATTTTATAGTTTGGAGGACTAGCGGTTGTTTACCAGAAATCACCATAAACAAATTGGCGCACCTGGTGGACGGTGTCAAACAGATTGTTATTAATTGATTGTTTTGTTTTGTCTAGAAAATATCAAGACCTTGTATGAACCTTAGGAACGGTAAATTAACCAGCAGTGCACAGCAGATTCCTAAACGAAGGTACAACAAGAAAATGGTCAATATGGCCAGTAGAGGGGGAGATCAAGATCTCCCACAGGGGTCAGGAACAGTAGCGGCAAATTCTACGCATGTTTCCACTTCTACTCAAGGAGCGTAGGATATACCAGGTTCGACAGGATCTGCAGCCATAGGTAGTTCCCAGGCTATGCCCGAAAATACATCATGGCCAACAGGGACTGTTCCAGTCTCGAGTTCGACTACCGTGCCTCCGTTTACAGGCGCAAGCGAGATACCACCTTTCTCGACAAATGCTGCAAGTCAATTATATACCCCAGGACCATCCTCATCTACTTTAGAAAGTTGGAGACCCAACAACCCATATGGAATGCCATATTCATACATGGTAGGATTACGAGGGGCAGGACCCACATACACTGCACCCAATCCAACGGCGTTTTCGCCTAATGTCGGTTCGATAGGTCGAAGCACACAAAACACAGGCTTCTCTGCCCAAATACCTCCCTTAACTACTAGTAGTCAAGCGGCATTTCGACAGGAAATGGATGCAAGTAACCATGATACGTTAGGTGTCCTTGCTAGAGAATTGGGGTCAATCTCTAATCCATTAGCGACAAACATTGCCAGGACTAACTAGGAGAATGTAGAAACATATAAAAAAATATCTTCGCAAATAGGACGAATGGCGGATTTCTTAGGAGTCCAGCAAAATAAGCGAAGAAACAACCAATCAACCTATCAAGAAGGGGACCCAGTTCTAGAACAAATTCGAAATGCAGTTCCACCACCTAGGCCGATGCCAGTCGAACGAAATCAAGTGGTAGATTTAGAAACTCAAAATCAAATGACTAACGTTGGTCGACAAGCAGTTCCCCAACAACAGTCTAGAGTAGTTGTAGTGGGAAGAGACGAACATCCTGACGAAGTTGTACATAGGGTTAGGAGAGACAATTTGGCAACAGAAAACAATCTTACTGCCATGATAGAAAGAATAATGGCTAGTAATGGCCTTAATACTGGACTTCGACGTCCAAACTACACATCCCCCATACCCGAATATATTATGCAAACAGAATTTCCAAGAGGTACCAAGGTACCCAAATTCACGAAATTTTCAGGGGACACTAGTGAATCAACGGTGGAACACATAGCCAGATATTTGACGGAAGCAGGGGATCTAGCAGGGAACGAGGATTTGAGAATTAAATACTTCCCTAGTTCGCTAATAAAAAATGCTTTTTTTTGGTTCACTACCTTACCCCCAAATTCAATAGACGCATGGGCACACTTGGAGAGATTGTTCCATGAACAATTCTACATGGGTCAAACCAAGATAAGTCTGAAAGAATTGGCTAGCATCAAGAGGAAGTTCATGGAGCCTATAGATGATTACTTGAACAGGTTCCGTTTGTTGAAGTCAAGATGCTTCACGGTTGTCCCAGAACATGAATTAGTCGAAATGGCTGCAGGCGGTCTAGACTATTCAATCAGAAAGAAACTAGATACCTAATACCTAAGGGATATGGCCTAATTGGCAGACAGAGTTCGACAAGTCGAACGACTAAAAGCAGAAAAGGCCAGAGCAAATTAAAGTTACAAGAAGGAGAGGGTAGCATACATTGAAGCTGAAGACGTTGACGGCGAATCTTTCGAAAATTCATACAGCGTGGAAGAAGTCGAAATAGACCTAGCTGAATTAAAAGAAGCACCACCTTACTCTTGCAAGTTGCTCACCCCTTCTAATGGAAAAAATCCAGTTGAGAATGATAAAAGAGATAGATTTCCTATGAAAACTTATACATTTGACGTCACTAAATGTGACGAAATATTCGATTTGTTAGTAAAAGATGGCCAGATGATAGTGCCTCCTAATTCCAAAGTTCCTCCGTTAGAACAACGGAAGAAGCGAGACTTTTGTAAATATCATGGTTTTCTAGGCCATAAAACCTCACAATGTTTTCTTTTCAGGGATCTAACCTAGAATGCTATCAAGGATGGACGTCTGAAATTCGCTGATAAAACAAAGAATCATATGAAGGTTGACACAGACCCTTTGAATGTTGCTGACACTAACCTGTGTGAACCACTTGACGTCAACATGGTGGAAGAGTCTGAAACTAATGTTGCTGAATCAGAGATAATTTCAACTGGAAAGCAGGCTACTGAAAGCCTAAATGACAATATAGTCTTCAATGCTGATATTGAAGAATCCTTTGATGCAGATATAACTGAAGATCTGAAAGGAAAAACTAGCAAGGCCACTGAAGACCTCAGGGCGAAACTTCAGCAGATACAGATTTCTGAAGCCCCTCCGGCAGATGTTAACATGGTCAATGTTAGGCGGCCTTTATCTGAAATAGAAGAACTAGGAAAGTGGCTGATAAGGGAGAAAGGAAACATTGAAATCCCACCGAGAGGAGAGAGTTTGAAAGATTATCTCTGCAATTGTCATGAAAAAAATGGTGGAAAAATGCTAATGTGCCCAAGGTGTTCGATTATGCTGAATCGAAGGGTTCAAGCTAACTTTCAGAGGGCCCTACGAGGAAGAATGGTACAACCTTGGAGAGGAGGAAACCTATTGCTGAAGGTATATCCAAGGACTGAGGAAAGCTTAGTAGGTTTCTTGGTCAGATGTCACAAAGAAAACACTGAGGTCGTATTGTGTCCCAGATGTGGAGCAGTCTATGACGAACTACTAGCGCGATCATTCGAAAGAGTATATTTCTACATGGGTCGAGAGACTCAGGGACTTCGTCCCAACATGTATGTGTTTGACAACTGGACCTCATCGAAGAGGCCTGACAGCCCCCATCCTAGAGCTCGAAGGGTCACATTCAAAATCCATGCAGACATACCCAGGGATAGATGGATGCAAGTTGGTGCGAGAACCAACAAATGGCGAAGTTGGAACCAAGGGGGAAGAACTGCAATGGCATATAGGAAGCAATTCCAGACTTCAAATCGAGAGATGTACAGGTTGGAGAATTATAAGGGCAAAAATCCTATGTCTAGATCCCAATGGAGAAGACACCAGAGGATGAAGAAGGCCCAGAGAGAATATAAACCAAAGGAGGTTGGAGAGTCTAGTAGCAACAAAATCCCAATGCAGGGGGCTAGGACAAGTAAACCTCCGGTGGAACGCAAGTTGTTCGATTCTGAAAATGAGAAGGAAGAAGAAAAGATGCATTCCAGCCCTTGGAAAGAAGACGATAGGATGACAAATGATTTCGACTCAGACGGAGTATCGTCTATAAACTTCAATTGCAATGTTGTGTCAGTACTCCCTCATGAGTTTAACCAAGAGACAGAAGCTGAAGATTATGAGGAAGCTGATGCAGAAGAGATGGCAAGACACAGACCTGTGTGTTACTAGGTGCTAAACAATGGGGCAGTCGAAGAGCATAATGCCTTCTTCGAGAGGCCTGATGAAGGTATGAGAAACCATCTAAAACCACTCTACATAAGGGCCAAGATTGAAAATGTTGGCATTAACAAAGTCCTAGTAGACGGGGGGGCAACAGTGAACCTAATGCCCCAATACATGCTGAAGAGAATTGGTATGTTCGATACTGATATAAGGCCATATAACATGGCTTTGTCTAATTATGAAGGCAAAATAGGGAAAACTTTAGGAGTCATTCAAGTGAATTTAACTGTGGGTTCGGTCACAAGGCCAACGATGTTCATGGTGATACCAGCAAAGGCGAATTACAACCTTTTGCTAGGAAGGGAGTGGATCCATGGAGTTGTTGCAGTGCCTTCGACAATGCATCAAAGGTTAATCATTTGGAGGGAAGTTGGTATAGTAGAAAACATTGAAGGAGATCAGAGTTACTACATGGCTGAAGTTAATCAAGTCAATAAAACCAGTTTCGACAGGAACTTGGCAAACATAGGGCCTTTCCATGCTGCGGAAGATATATACACCCCAAATAAGAATGCTTTATACTATTTGTCTTTACACCCAAATGGGTTCCAATGGAATAGAGAAATAATGGACGGTCCAGAAGATACCGCACCAATGGAGTATTTGCCAACAAGACGGCCAACAAGCTGGGATGACGACGTCGATGATGTCTGAGTCATCCTTCTTCGAAAGGATTTCGGCTTACATAGGCGATAACAAAAGAAAAACGGCTCTCGAAGCCGAATTATTAAACATGACTGTCGATGCAATTCAAAGAGAGGCAGAAACGACGGGTTCTGGGATACATTCAATCCCTCAATCTCCTGAAGACACAGTTCAAGTTGAAAAGATCTCAGGTGAAGAGGCGAGTCAAAGGCTGGACGCGATTTATGATGAAGAACCCTTGGGATTCGAGAAAGACCCAATGGCGTCAAATATAAAGACGTTAGCCCAAGATCCACTCGAAGAAGTAAATCTTGGAGACATAGACCAGAAGAGGGTAACGTACGTCAGTGCAAAATTAGAGGCAACTTTGAAATCAAGAGTCATTGCGTTGTTAAAGGAAAACAAAGATTGCTTCGCTTGGGATTACGATGAGATGCCTGGTTTAGGGAGAGATTTGGTCGAATTAAAGCTGTCCATAAAGGAAGGGAAAAAGCCCATCAAGCAAACTCCTAGGAGGTTCGCACCAGAAATTCATTCGAAGATTAAAGCTAAGGTCGAGAGACTTCTACGTTGCAAGTTCATCAGAACTACAAGGTATGTTGAATGGATTGCTAATATTGTGCCGGTTATTAAAAAGAACGGTTCATTAAGAGTATGCATATATTTTCGTGATCTGGACGTAGCAACTCCTAAGGATGAATATCCCATGCCCGTGGCAGAAATGCTAGTAGATTCAGCCGCAGGCTTCGAATATTTATGTATGTTGGATGGATATTCTGGGTATAACCAGATCTTCATTGCAGAAGAAGATGTTTCCAAAACAGCGTTTCGTTGCCCAGGGGCAATAGGCACCTACGAATGGGTTGTAATGCCGTTTGGTCTGAAAAACGCTGGAGTAACTTATCAAAGAGCAATGAACTCTATATTCCATGATTTCATAGAAACTTTCATGCAAGTATACATAGATGACATTGTTGTAAAATCTATTTCAGATCACAGTCATTTGGACCATCTGAGCCAATCATTCGAAAGAATGAGAAAACATGGCTTAAAGATGAATCCCCTTAAATGTGCTTTCTTTGTGCAGGCCGGAGATTTCCTGGGCTTTGTGGTCCATAAAAAGGGGATAGAAATCAATCAGAATAAAACAAAGGCTATTATGGAAACAAAGCCTCCATCCATGAAGAAAGAACTACAGTCTTTACTTGGAAAGATAAACTTCTTAAGAAATTTATCTCTAACTTGAGTGGACGCACGCAAGCTTTTTCCCCCTTACTTCGACTCAAGCAAGGAAGGTTTCAGTGGCATGCTGAACATCAAGAAGCTTTCGAAAAAATCAAGCAATACTTGATGCATCCACCAATATTGTCTCCCTCTAATGGGAAGAAGCACATGCGCCTGTATATTTCAGCTTCAGATAATAAAATAGGTAGCATGTTAGCTCAAGAAGACGACAATGGCATCAAAAGAGCCATTTATTACTTAAGTAGAGTACTCAATGATGCAGAGACTAGGTATAGCGCAATAGAAAAACTCTGCCTTTGTTTATATTTCTCTTGTATCAAACTCAAGTATTATATAAAGCCAGTTGATGTTTATGTTTCGTCTCATTGTGATGTTATTAAACATATGCTATCAAAACCAATATTGCATAGTCGAATTGGCAAGTGGGCTTTGGCCCTTACTGACTACTCTTTAATATTTCAACCCCTTAAGGCAATGAAAGGACAAATCGTATCAGATTTCATTGTTGACCATGCAGTGGTTGAGAACCCTCAACAATATGTAGAATTGAAGCCTTGGAAGTTATACTTCGATGGTTCGACCCATAAAGAAGGAAACAGCGTTGGAATACTAATAATTTCTCCTGATGGAATTCCAACAAAGCTCAAGTACAAGATTGAAGGTCCCTTATGTGAATACAAGATTACACTCAAAGATGTTTTTGATTCATGGCAAACTCAAATAAGCATTCAAACAACAAGGCGGAAGTAGAAAACTCAAAGAAGAGCAAGCATTGATCACTCATGATAGTACAGGCTGATCTACTATGCATATAGGTCGACTCAACACAAGAAGAACAAGAAGAATGCAGAAAATCAGCAGTTAGGTCGACCTACTGGCAACCCAGGTCGACCTAAAATGAAGAAATCTACATATCAGACTGCTAGGTCGACCTACACAACAACTAGGTCGACCTAACCTAAGAAATTGTTCCCAGAACGCATCTGAAAGGGATTCTGGTCGACCTACTCCTTTAACAGGTCGACCTAACTGGGAGCAAAATTCTGCAAGCACTGCTAGGTCGACCTAAGCTCTACAAGAGGTCGACCTAACTGATCAAGAATGCCAAAAATTCTGTTTCTCTCATCTCCAACTGTTAAGCTATCATATATATTATCAAAGGTTCATTATTCAAAGCAACACCAACGACTGAAAGATACACAAACGCTTCTCATCTTTGTTCTTCATCATCTCCAACACAATTACACATAATCATTCTTGCGTTGCGGGTTAGTGATGAGTTCGATAACGTCCATGGAACGGAATTGAAGATTCCTAGTGGGTGAAGGTTTGTGGGGTTTGTTGGTGAATAAAATCTGCGGGTTTTGTCCTCCACGACGGGTGGTTCTTGGGGGTTTTTATCAAGAGACGTTCATTGAGGATTCGGCTGAGTGTAACGATTGAGGAACGGGGAGTTCAAGGAATCAAGACACTGCAGAAGGGAATCAAAGTGAAGCTCTTGGATAACCTTGATCTTGCTCAAGATTAAGGGGGAAGAAGATTCAAAGGATCGACATAATTGGTTTATCGTTTATCGCTTTGTTATCTTCTTTGTATATACTACTTTCAACATTAATGAAAGATTACCCAATTTCAATTTGGAATTGGGGGCAGACGTAGTCGTAGCGAGGACGATCGACGAACTGCCTAAACAAATATTGTGTTCTTGTCGCTTTTACTTTTTCATTTACATTCTGTTCATATTTGGTTATAATAGCAAATTGATCAACGATTCGAGTGTTAAGATTGTGAATTAAGAACCTATATAAACATCACAATCCATCACATATTGAATCACCATCAATTTGATCATTATCACCAAGTGTTTGTATATTTGTTTCTATCACTCTTACTGCATTGCAAATATTGTCCATCATACAAGAAGTTAATCTGATTTTCAATAAGAGCAACGCTTTGATTCTGCAACATATACTCTTATCACTTATCTCAAGTCTTCGACTGGTTTTAAACACATATACAATCGTTTCGATAGTGGTTCAGAATAGACGCGAGTCGATTCAGAATCACTTCCGCTGAAAAGTCGTTTAACTCCGCAAAACTGTGAACGATCTATTCACCCCCCTCTAGATCCTAAGGCCAGCGTCTAACAAGTGGCATCAAGAGCTCTGGTTTATTCCGTGCTACGTGAAACACTTATTGGAAAGATGGCTTCCGGACCTAAAGGGGCTCACAATAGAGCTCCAGTTTTCAACGGTGAAAACTATGGCTATTGGAAGGATTGTATGTGTGTCCACATCAATGCAATTGATAGGAACATCTGGACAGCTATTGTCAATGGTCCCTTTCAGATCACCATGACAAATGCAGCTGGTGCAGTTGTTCCAAAACCAGAAAATACTTGGGATGCTGAAGATGAAAAGAGATATGCATACGATTGGAAAGCGAGAAACATTCTAATCTCAGCTCTAGGAGTTGATGAATACTATCGCGTTTCCCATTGTAGATCAGCTAAAGCTATGTGGGACACATTGCAAGTTGCCCACGAGGGAACGGATGATGTCAAACTAGCTAGGATCAATACGTTAACTCAAGAGTTCGAACTCTTCCACATGGAAGATGGTGAATCCATCGAAAACATGCAGAAGAGATTCGTTCATTTGAAAAATCGGTTAAATTCTCTTGATAGACCTGTTTCCAATGCAGTTGCTACTAACAAAATCTTAAGATGTTTGAACAGGGAATGGCAACCCAAAGTTACAGCAATAAAGGAAGCAAATGATCTAAACACTTTAGACATCACAACTCTATTTGGTAAACTAGAGGAACATGAACAACACCTTAAATGCCTTGACATGCATGAGAAAAGGACAAAGAAAGAAAAGAACATGGAGAAAGACATAGAGAAGAAGTCAATAGCTCTAAATGCTTCGAGCTCCAAGACCTCAAAACGAGAGCCAAAGGATAGTGACACAAGTGATGACGAAGACTCCGATGATGAGGAAATGGGACTGTTTGTGCGAAGATACAACAAATATCTAAAGAAAAATGGAGCAAAACATTCCGACAAAGGCTTGATCAACTATAGAAAGCAATCAAACATGTTCAAACAAGATGACGACAACAAGGGAAAAATCAAAGGTCTTTGCTTCAATTGTGGGAAAGCCGGTCACTACAAACCGGATTGTCCATACCTTAAGAAAGAAAAGGAGAAGAACCAAAGAAAAGGTCATAACAAATCTAAAAGAGCTTACATAGCATGGGAAAGTGATTCATCTAGTGAAAGCTCATCAAGCGATGAAGAAGAATCAGCAAACCTATGTTTCATGGCTCATCAACACAAGAAAAAGAAAGCTGTAAGTCATCTTAAACCTGAACTCGTAGATAAGGTATCTCATTCTCAACTAAAACTTGCTTTTGAAGAATTACATAGAGATGCAATTAAAGCTTTCAAACTTTTGGCCTCAAATAAGAAAATATTTTCATATCTTGAATCAAAAGTTGAGAAAACCGAAAAGGATATGGAAGCTTTAAAACAATCTATGCTAGACATTCAAAAGGACAAAGTTGAAATAGATCCTACATCATGGTTTGGTTGTGAGACATGTCACATTTGGCAAAAAGAAGTAAGAGATCTAAAAGCCAAGTTAGACAAGGCTCTACAACCAAAAGTGACTTTTGCGGTTGATCCAAATAAGTTCAAAAGATCGTATACTCCTTTATATAGTAAATACACTTTTGTACCAAAAGTATCAACTAGCAAAACTCCATATTCTCATCATATTACCTGTCATTATTGTTGCAAAAAGGGACATACCATTGAAAAATGCAAATTTAGGAGAATTTTAGTTCCTAAAGGAGTATTTCAATGGTTGCCTAAGTGCAACAATGTCTGTACTCACCATCCAGGACCCAATGAAGATTGGGGACCTTCCACTCTAAATTAATTTTGCAGGAAAAGTGTCTTGACATCGCCGAAAGGTGGTGGTTCCTTGACAGCTGGTGCTCAAGACACATAAAGGAAGACATACCACTCTTGGTATGTCATCTATAAAGACAGATTGAAGAACCATACTTGGCAGAGGAAATGTAGGTGACCTGGCCATCACAAATGTATAAGATACATCACAAATACAGTTAACCCGAAAAACGCAAAGGACGCATTACTTGATGTGCAATTGGCAAGTTGCATTGCAAAGAGATTTTAAACCTATTCTTAGCAGAATATTGTTTGGGACCATGTCCCGCATCCGGGAGAACATCAAGTGATCGATATTAGAAAAGTTTTTCGCAAAATCAAGGAATCAAGTCATGAAACATTTCATCAAAACAATTCATCATCAAATCTAGGAGTATGGCACACTAACAAGAGGACTCCACACAATGATGACAAAACACCTACATATTGAGAAAGCGGTAACATGTTTATTGTTCACTTCCAAAAATTTTATTGATGCTATAATATGCTATCAATTAACATGCTTATAGTGACTTCATGTGTTCTTATCTACTCTTCTCAATTACATATGTATATGTGTTCATCATTTTCATTCATAACATACAATGTTTGGGCATTGAAGCAAATGACAAAGCAAAAATACATCATATAGAAACATTTCTAAGGCATTTTCATCATTTAAGGGAACTTAGGTCGACCTACTCTGTATTTGAGTCGACCTACAGAAGAATTTTCTTTACAGAAGACTAAAAAGGTCCAGTTGCGTCGACCTACTCATAATTTAGGTCGACCTAAATTGGTCATTTTTCATGTTACTTCTGTTAGGTCGACCCAGCCTCACTTTAGGTCGACATACTGCTGTCATTTTTCCAGATTTGGGTCTGTTAGGTCGACCCGACCCACTCTCATTCATTCAAAACATTCCATTTTTTCATTCCCTCTCATTCTCATCACACTTGGTACGGCTAACCCTAATTCCTCAAACTCAAAATTGTTCAAAAATCATCCCTCTCACACAAATCATCTTCAACTATGCCTCCAAAATCAAGAAAAGGAAAGGAAATTGCTTCTAGTTCATCATCTCAACCGGTAAGTGCTCTTGTTCATCCTGATTGTAGGGAAAATTTTGAGAATTGGCAGATGAAAAGAAAAATTGTTAAGCAATATACCTATGATCCAAATCTTGTCGAAAACATGCATATCCCCGATGTCGCTGCTTTGATCGAACATCAAAATATTCATCCCTTAGTGCAATGTGATACTCCGTACTGTGAAAATACCGTTAGGGCTTTCTATGCAGGATTTACAAAAGGGGATGGTTGTAATTTCCGTTTCAAAATGGGCTCTAGGTCGCATGTTGTTGACAAACGGGTTTGGATTAGTATCTTCGGTTTGAAAATTGTAGGTGATGAATTCCGTATGGTAGACGGGGATGTACCGGGAAACTATGACCATGAGGCCTACATGAAGACTATCCTCAAAGACCCTTCTGTATTTGACAGACCTAATGAAACAATAACTGCCGGTCATCTGAAGCGAGATCCTAGGCTCTTAAATTGGGTAATCTCAAGAATCATTCGACCAAGGGCAGGAGGGTATTCAAGAATTGAAAGGAATGAAGTGGTGCTCATGTATCTGCTGCAAAATAGAACGCGTATACATTGGCCTCACTTCCTAGCTGCTAAGTTTCATGAAGTCCAACAAAAAACTACAGCCCTGTGTTATGGATCAATCATTCAAACAATTGTCAATCACTTCGGCATGCGACTTGATCACTTACACTACACTCGCATACATCAATCTCAAGAATTCTCTCAAACCACCTTGACTCTTATGGGATACCATTGGAATCCAGTTAGGAAAACCTACTATCTCATTCAAAAGGGAACAGGGAAGGTTATCTACAACTATGATGATCCCACGGAATTTGGAAACAATGCGGGAAATGAAGAAGAAGGACTTGATCAAGACAATGCAAATGATGATGATCATCACATGGAAGATGTTGCACAAGATACGGATGCAAATTGGAGATATGTTCCTTCACAACAAGAGGATATCCCTTGGGGATATACGGCTCCGCCTCCGCCAGATCAAACCAACATTATTTCCATGTTAGAAAATATGCAGGTCCTACAACAACAACACTTTGACACACAACAGCTTCAATTCCAACAAATGCAATAGCTCCAACAAGATCGCTATGAAGAACAACAACAACAATATCAATCGTTGTACAACTTGGTTCAAGACCACAAAAGCGATTTTGAGACTTTTGCCTCCAACTTAACTCTGAAACATAATCAGTTTGAGGAAACGGCATTGCATCGTCATGCCAACTTAAGTCAAAGCTTCAATACTCTAAATCACTCCGTGCTTGATCTGTTGGAACAAGTTGAAGAAGAGCGTCCTCAAACATTTCAAAGAGGAAGAGGAAGACGGGGAAGGCGTTAGGATGCATATCTTTTCATTTCATCATATCATTACATCTCATTCCATCACTGTCATGAATATTCTAAGTACTTAGTTTAGTTTTTCTTTAAAATGTGTCCGAATATTATGTGTGCTTGATTGTAACATTCAAAGTTTTCTGTTAATGATTATGTCACCTCTACTTGCTTCTGTTAATGATTATGTATGTTGTAATGCTCTTTTAAACATCTTTAGATCTTATGGTTTCACTGTATACAATTTATCTATTACACTATGAATGCTATTGTTTCCTGTTTTATTTTTTTATCTATGTTTCTCTCGTTACTCTTCTACTCTCTCGTTTTCTCTTTTTGATGTTGTCAAAGGGGGAGATAGATGCTGAGTGTACGGGGGAGTTTTGTGAAGAGATTGCTTGGTTGAGAGATAGATGCTGGATGTACGGGGGAGCCTTGTTGAGTCTTTATCACTTAGGTTGAGAGATAGATGCTGGATGTACGGGGGAGCCTTGTTGAGTCTTTATCACTTACTACCAAAGTTTTTGACTATTGGTTTGCCATCATCAAAAAGGGGGAGTATGTGAATACAAGATTACACTCAAAGATGTTTTTGATTCATGGCAAACTCAAATAAGCATTCAAACAACAAGGCGGAAGCAGAAAACTCAAAGAAGAGCAAGCATTGATCACTCATGATAGTACAGGCTGATCTAATATGCATATAGGTCGACTCAACACAAGCAGAACAAGAAGAATGCAGAAAATCAGCAGTTAGGTCGACCTACTGGCAACCCAGGTCGACCTAAAATGAAGAAATCTACATATCAGACTGCTAGGTCGACCTACACAACAACTAGGTCGACCAAACCTAAGAAATTGTTCCCAGAACGCATCTGAAAGGGATTCTGGTCGACCTACTCCTTTAACAGGTCGACCTAACTGGGAGCAAAATTCTGCAAGCACTGCTAGGTCGACCTAAGCTCTACAAGAGGTCGACCTAACTGATCAAGAATGCCAAAAATTCTGTTTCTCTCATCTCCAACTGTTAAGCTATCATATATATTATCAAAGGTTCATTATTCAAAGCAACACCAACGACTGAAAGATACACAAACGCTTCTCATCTTCGTTCTTCATCATCTCCAACACAATTACACATAATCATTCTTGCGTTGCGGGTTAGTGATGAGTTCGATAACGTCCATGGAACGGAATTGAAGATTCCTAGTGGGTGAAGGTTTGTGGGGTTTGTTGGTGAATAAAATCTGCGGGTTTTGTCCTCCACGACGGGTGGTTCTTGGGGGTTTTTATCAAGAGACGTTCATTGAGGATTCGGCTGAGTGTAACGATTGAGGAACGGGGAGTTCAAGGAATCAAGACACTGCAGAAGGGAATCAAAGTGAAGCTCTTGGATAACCTTGATCTTGCTCAAGATTAAGGGGGAAGAAGATTCAAAGGATCGACATAATTGGTTTATCGTTTATCGCTTTGTTATCTTCTTTGTATATACTACTTTCAACATTAATGAAAGATTACCCAATTTCAATTTGGAATTGGGGGCAGACGTAGTCGTAGCGAGGACGATCGACGAACTGCCTAAACAAATATCGTGTTCTTGTCGCTTTTACTTTTTCATTTACATTCTGTTCATATTTGGTTATAATAGCAAATTGATCAACGATTCGAGTGTTAAGATTGTGAATTAAGAACCTATATAAACATCACAATCCATCACATATTGAATCACCATCAATTTGATCATTATCACCAAGTGTTTGTATATTTGTTTCTATCACTCTTACTGCATTGCAAATATTGTCCATCATACAAGAAGTTAATCTGATTTTCAATAAGAGCAACGCTTTGATTCTGCAACATATACTCTTATCACTTATCTCAAGTCTTCGACTGGTTTTAAACACATATACAATCGTTTCGATAGTGGTTCGGAATAGACGCGAGTCGATTCAGAATCACTTCCGCTGAAAAGTCGTTTAACTCCGCAAAACTGTGAACGATCTATTCACCCCCCCTCTAGATCCTAAGGCCAGCGTCTAACACCTTAGGCTCTAACAATGAAGCTGAATACGAAGCACTGATCGCTGGACTTGAAGCTTTGTTAGAATTGGGGGCAACCAGAGTCGAAATTAAAGGAGACCCTGAACTAGTGATTAAGCAACTGACGAAGGAATACAAATGTATCAAAGAGAATTTGATCATGTATTTTGTCATAGGAAATAGGCTCCTTAAAAATTCGAGTATGTGGAGTTAAATCATGTCTCAAGGTTGAATAATCAAGAAGCGAATGATTTGGCACAATTAGCTTCAGGATACAAGGTATCAAAGGAAAAACTAGAAGAACTGATCGAAGTAAGAGGCAAAGCAATGGCCACGAAGCTTTCTCCAAGTGATCTGAAGAACTCACAATTTGGTTTCGTTAACAAATAGGAGTTTGAGGTTTTAAATATAGACTCTTTAGCAGACACAGATTGGAGGAGTCCAATTGTGAACTATTTAAAAGACCCTTCGACAGACACAGATAGAAAGGTAAATTATCGAGCCTTATCATACTTCCTGATGGGAAATGAATTGTTTAAGAAAACCCCTGAAGGAGTTTTGCTAAAATGTCTGGGTGAAGCGGAAGCATATTTGGCTCTCTCAAATGTACCACTACTACATTTTTGAAAAATAATATCACTTATTTAATAGCGCTTATATGTAAAATGCTATTAAATATGTAACTCCTAAATTTTTAATAGCGCTTTTGTCACGGGCGCTATCATAAGTTAGAATAAAATAAAAATTACGTGAGTTAATAATAGCACTTTTACTATAAACGCTATTTTTCACTAAAAAAATTAATAAAAAAAATTACAGGGCCTTTATTAATAGCGTTTTTGTCACGGGCGCTATCATAAAATAGAATAAAATAAAAATTACTTGAATCTGTAATAGCGCTCCTATTATAAACGCTATGCTTTCACGTCTGCTTTTATAATGTGCAAGCCTTGCATTTATGCTGCCATATACTTCTTTTAAGTTGGTTGTAATATCTTTTGATTATATATATATATATATATATATATATATATATATATATATATATATATATATATATATATATATATATATATATATATATATATATAATTAATTTGTGACTAAATAGTATTTTTTATTGATACAAATTAAGTATCATATTCTATATGATATATTCTTCATAATTATAATTTTTAGAAGAATATTAGTTATATTTTTTAGTATATTGAATTACTCAAAAAGCAGGTATAAAAAAAATAATTTATATAAATTAATTTTTTTTACATATAATAGCACTTTTTAAATAAGCGATATTAAATGTATCTATCTACAATAGCATTTTATAATAAAACGCTATTATACTTATGCATCTAACAAAGCATTTTAAAAAAGTGAAGATAGCGCTTGCTAAAAAAGCGCTATTAAAAGTATGTTAGCACATTTACAAAAACGCTATTAAAACAAGCATTTAATAGCGCTTATAAAGCGCTATTATAAGTGGCGAACTTTTAATAGTGGCGGCTTTAATAGCGCTTTAAATCGCTATTAAATCATAAAAAAAGCGCTATTAAATCACCTTTTTGGCGTAGTGTACATAGTGGAGCATGTGGAACGCACCAAGCGGGGCACAAAATGAAATGGCTTTTGTTTCGATATGGAATGTATTGGCCCTATATGTTAAAAGATTGCACAGAATTTGCAAAAGGATGTCAAGAGTGTCAAGAACACGCAGGTATTCAACATGCTCTCGCAAATGAATTAAGTTCAATAATAAAACCATGGCCTTTCAGAGGTTGGGCACTAGACTTAATTGGGGAAATTCACCCCAAGTCTTCCAAAGGTCAAAGATATATCTTAGTAGGAATAGACTACTTCACAAAATGGGTCGAAGCGATACCACTTGCAAATGTGGATCAGGAGGCCGTGATTGAGTTTATTCAAAGACACATTATATACAGATTCGGAATCCCGGAAAGTATAACGACATATCAAGGATCAGTGTTTACTGGTCGAAAGATGCAAGAATTCGCCAAAGAAATGGGGTTCAAATTGTTTACTTCTACACCTTACTACGCTCAGGCAAATGGACAAGTTGAAGCAGCAAATAAGGTAATAATTGGTCTCATAAAGAAACACATAGGGAAAAAACCTAAGAGCTGGCATAGAACTTTGGACCAAGCACTCTGGGCCTGTCGAACGTCGCCAAAAGAAGCTACAAACACTACACCTTTCCAATTGACGTTTGGACACGATGTAGTGCTCCCAGTTGAGATATACTTGCAATCAGCCCGGATCCAAAGACAGGAAGAAATTCCTCCAAACATGTATTGGGAATTGATGATGAACGAATTAGTGGATTTGGACGAAGACAGACTTCGAGCGTTGGAGATGATAAAAAGACAAAAAGAAAGGGTGTCGAGAGCATACAATAAAAAGGTGAAAGGTAAAACATTTATTAATAATGACTTAGTCTGGAAAGTTATTTTACCTATAGATCGAAAGAATCAGGTTTTAGGCAAATGGTCCCCACACTGGGAAGGACCCTTTCGAATTTCAAAAGTATTCTCAAATAATGCTTATGAGATAGAGGAGTTGGCAGAAGATCGCAGGATCTTAAGAGTGAATGGGAAGTATCTGAAAAGATACAAACCAATCATGCACGAAGTAAAAATTGCAAAAACGTAGATATTTAAAGTATGCTACGTAGGCCAAAATGGTTAAACAAACACCAAAATGGCTTCGTGTCCAAGTGAGATATGTAGTAAATAAAGTAAGAAGATAGAGCAATGTCAAAATATATTTCATTACGATTAGAAGAGTACATTCATTTTTGGAAGGTTGTGTTTCCACGAACAACAAAGGCTACAAAAATAGAAGCATACTAGAGGCTATCAAAAGGAACATTCAAAATTATGAACAATAAAACTAAGACCTATAACGCCTCCATCAAAGCCTCAAACAACGCACCCTTTAGTTGATCCTTTGTTCTATACCTTCCAAGGACAGCATGGGCAAGCTTTCTGCTTCGAAAAGATCTAGAGATCCTTCCATACACATTCTTCTCACTATACCTTTTTTGAGAAACATGTAGGACAGCAATCTTCCATAAGGAAGACATGTCACAACGCCTTGACGAGAGGCAGCCATAGCAACAGCTTCGACAAGTTGCTTGAAGATCAGCAATGGAAAGTTGATTTTCCTTCCCCGGAGAGCACAAAGTATGAACCCCAGATCTTCCATCATGATGCTGTCTTGGTCCTGGTTTCATGGACGAAAGTTGCCCACTAAAAGTTGATGCCAAATCCTAATGATCTTAGCACTTAAAGGATCATTAGCCATGAGGGCCCTCAAGACATCAGAGGTAGTCATGTTAATGATGTTATCGTCAAACGCTTCTCCAAGATTATCACACCTCAGCAGTTCAGAGATAGTTGAGGGATAAATGGTAATAGGAGCTCTTCGAACCTTAGACAAAATGGTGGTTCTTCCTTCTGGATCTATGCGGAGGGACGCAAACATCCAGAAGTTTACCAGCATGTTGGGATAAACGGACCCCTCTAGGATTCCCTGGTAAAACTGGAGTTGTTGGTTGGCAAAGAGTGCGTCAACATTGATGTGGTTCTCATCGAACTCTTCCACAGAGAGTTTGAATTCCTTTTTGATGGAGGACCTGATGGTAGTGTAAGTCAAAGGTTGTGTCATTTTGAGGAAGAGAGTACAAAAAAGAAGTTCTTCAAACTCTTTATTTAAAAGAGTATAAGGGGAGGAGAGGAAACTTTGATAAGAGTTTGGTAAAAGAATGAAGAAATGAGTAGAATACTAAGCCTTATATAGAGTACGTTGGCCATAAAAGAGTGGTTATTTTTTAAGTTTTGATTGGACCGCGTTTGGTTTCCCCAAGAGAAGTTATGGAGTTCGCCGTTTCCCGCCTTGGAAGTTGAAGTGTAATCATTTTAGAAACTGATACACGCATGTCCCAAGTAGACGTTTTGAAAAGTGATGTCATCATTTAATGACAGTTGCGGCTAAGGGAGTGGAAACGTCAAGTCTAGGCTTAAAGAGGCTGCGTGGAGTAATTATGCCACATAGATACACTATCAAGGTCATTATGACAGCTAGAAAAAAAATAATAATAAGTAAATTTTTGACAATTTAAGAATTGTTAAAATATTATTTATGATAGTTGCAAAATATAACATATAGATAATTGGAAGGAAAAGTGTGCATATATTCCTGAACTAATTTTCAATACAAAAAAAAGACAAAGTGCTAAACTCAAAAGATGTTACAGAAATTGGAACAATTAGTAAAAGTCCTTAGGAAGACTATCTTTCATTTTGGCATATTGAGAAGCCCACAATGTCAGACGACGTTCGATTAGTGCTTGTTGTTTGTTCAGTTCTTCGATCTCTGGCACTAACTTCTGTACCATCTCGAGATGTTGAATTCCTTACTGCGCCACTTCGTTCAACTCATGCTGCTGAGATTGTTTGTTCTCTTCTTGACGGGATTTAGCGTTGCTTATTTTTTCTTCGAGGCGTTTAATTTTCTGCTCCCATGATTTGATGTTTGTCTCACAAGTTTTGTATTCTTCTTGGCGTTTTGTGTGCTCAAGCTCAAGGGCACTAGCCTTGTCTGTGGCGTCGTTGGCAGCTTTCCACGAAGAATTGTGAGAAATCATTTTCGCCTTGAGTTTTTCATCAACATCCCGTTTGCGAAGATTATCAGCTTGAAGTTGATCCAGAAGAGAACTTAGCGAGACAATTACGTCAGAGACTTCGTCTGAAACCTGGAGTAGATCCACTTTCTTCAAAAGGTTGATCAAACCAAAACAGCTGGTGGAGTCCTTGCGAAGAGTTTCAATAAGATTGGTCTCAAAGAGCTTTTCCTTTATCTGACGAAGGAGCGTTGGAACGTCATTCTCCTTACCACCGTCCGTTAAAACGGTCGAAGAAGGCTCGAGCCAGAGAGGCGAAATACCCTTAGCATTCATCATAGCCTTGAGAAAGCTTACGAGATTAGTATCTTTGAGTTGCTCCAGTTCTGTAGGAGTAAGCACTGCAGTGGTCTGCTTCGAAGTAGCCACAGGAGTAACTATATTCCCGAATGTCGAAGTTTCATTATTGCCGGGAGGAGGCAAGTTAGAGGTTTCATCTGCCTCTTCATGTTCAGAGACAGTGTCTTCACTCTCGATTGGCTGGTTGACTATGTTGCCACTATTTGAATTTTGTGGGTTCTCTTCCATGTCTTTATCTCGGTGGGTAACTAGAGAAGCGTCATTCGAATGACTTTCCTTAACACGCACAGGGGAGACGATGGTCACGATAGGTTGAACATCTTCGAGGATTTCAGAAAGGGCAGGAAATTTACGTTGAGGGATACTTGTTACGTAAATCAAAGTTTATTAGGACAAGAAGCCATCAAAGAGTTGTTTGTTAATCAAAGAGACAAATGCATACCTTGAAGGTTGCCAAGATCAATGATGAGGTTTGAAGTGTTGAGATCAGAAGTAGCGGTGACCACGTCATCCTGTGTCAACAAGATAAGAGATAAACTCAGCTGTTGAAGTTAAGTATAAAAGTGATTATGTTACAAGGTCCAAATACCTTGTTTGGGACGTTATCTGGGCTCGAGTTATGGCTTTCCACAACTGGAACAGCATAAGCGAGCTTTAAAGGTGATTCATCAGAAGATATCTTATCACTCGATGAAGTAAGTTTCGAAGTTCCAGACTCCTTTTCTTTAGTTAAAGGAATAGTAGCCTTTTGTCTTTTCTTCGCTGCTTGTCTGGTACGAGGGGGAGATTTATCTTCATCTGAAATATTGGTGGGAGAAACTTTCCGCTTTGAAGGGGTCGGAGGCTTCGAACTCTGGAAATGCACAGTAATCAAAGTAAGCAATACTCATAAAATTGCACAAGTCAGAATGTAAGGTATGAATATACCGTGAGTTTTTTGCTAGCTAAACCTATTCCTAGAATGATCCACGACCCATATACCTTTCCACTCATTTTTATTATTATTATTATTTATTTTATTTTTGAATTTAATCACCTAAATTCAATTTAAATTAAAGAAAATAGTAAAGACACAAAAGATTTGATTTTGGTTTATTTTTGTGAATCCAATATTCAATTTAAATCATGGCCAAGGTGATTGGAGAAGATTGACCAAAAATAGCAATATTAAGATTTGATTTTCAATAAAAAATTTGCATATTTCCATGTCATAAAAAGATTGGATTTCTCTCCAAATATTTGACCTAATCTCCTCTCTATATATATCTAAAGCTAACCAAACCTAGGACAGACGAAAAATAGGTGAAGGAGGCTAAGAGTGAGGAATTTGTATTGGGAGATCCAGCCACTCTCAAAGGAAAAGAACGATCTCAAACCATCCCTGAGGTAAAATAGAGTAAGAATGCATTGATTTTAAACTCTTAAAGCATCCATAACATATATAACAATCGCACATATGCATACATACTTTTGCTTTTCGTATCTCTATTTCCATCGGGTTTCAACATGATTTAATGGTGTGTTTAAGTTCTTGATGAAGTTTAGGGGAGGTTTGAATCATTAAATGGAAGAACCGACGCAAGCATGAAGGAATGCCATGGTTAGGGCAAGACGAAGGAGCTCTCTCGTTCTCGTGTTTTTCGGCAGTTCCAAGACCAACGACCACCACTATTGGATTCGTAGGGGCCAAAATAGTGGATCTGGGCACCCATGCATTTTTACTAACGTCGTTTTTTTGAGTTTATAGTTTTGCAGAACTGCTACGGATAAATCGTAGCTAGCCCGTGGCAAATCGCTGGCAATTTCGTGGCTAATCCTGGGGCCACGAATGAAGAAGACGATGAACAGGAGACGGGCCCTCTTTTCCACGCGTGTGTCACCACCACTGGTCAGTCAACAAAAGTTGTCTCTCTCTCCTTCCCCAATTGGTCTGTTCGCAAGCACAATGGACCCCAGTGTTGTTTGTTTTGACTTTTTCAATTTAGAGTTCTTTTTGTATTTGTTTATATTTTGTTATTCTATTTACATCAAGACAAAATAGCGCAGTTGGCAGCATGTGGGATCCCAAGGGCTTGATGCGCAAGAACGGTTGTTCGATTCCGGCCCCCAAAGTTAGTTTTATTTTTCTTCTTTGATATCCTTTCATTGCAGATCCAATATGCACGCTCAGCCTGCGTCCATGGAAGATCCTCGCCTCTCAACCATTAGATTGCCACATCTCCAAATCTGAAGGTCCATACAAAGCATCCCACGGTATACTTTAAGAGGCCGTCCACACAGGATTATTGCACCAGGTTCTTTTAATTTTTTTTATTTCTTTTATTCCAATGATATTTTATTTTGTTTCTTTCTTAAATAAAAAAACAAATAAACAAAAAATTCTTCTTTTTATCTTTTTGAAAACTTAAAATCAATTAACCATTAGATTTTAATTAGTTTTATTTATTTAATTTAACTTTAGGTTTTAATTAGGTTGTTTTAAATTAATTTAATTAGGTTTTTTAGGTTAATTAATTATATAGATTTTAGGTTAACTAAATCAGGGTTAGATAATTTAATCAGATTAGGTTTTTTTAATTAATTAGGTTTATAACCAATAATTAATTTTAGGTTTGTTAGCCTTGTTTTCAAAAAAACTTTTTGTTGCCTTTTCGCTCTCCTTTCAATTTTATCCTGCTTTTGTTTTCGCGCTCAATTCTCCCTCTATATTGTATCTGCCCCAAAGCCTTGTAATAGCTTAGGGTTTTTTCTATTTTGCCTCTATATTTGCATGCGGGTGTTTATTGTAATAGTCTTAGGGTTTTATCTTTCCGTCTTTATTTTTATGCATTCACATGTGTTTATTGTAATAGCGTGGGATCTTTAATTTCTGAATTGAACCACATGATTGTGCAAGCCTTATTTACAAGATAAATATCTGAATTGAACCACATGATTGTGCAAGCCTTGTTAAAATAAATTAGACCACTTATTTACAAGATAAATATCTGAATTGAACCACATGATTGTGCAACACACACACCTTTAGGGTAACCCTTCTTATGTTGCCTTTTAATTATGATTCTAAAATAGTCAAGTCCCTCGATTCCGAGGATACCTAAAGCAAATGCTGCCATAATTCATTGAAATCATCATAAGATTTTGTCCCTCGATGCTGCCTCGGAAACAAAATGATTGTCCCATTCTAAGGTATCCTCGCATGTTGCCTAAATGACTATTATATCCTTCCCTAAAGACTACCTACCCTCTATATGGTAGGGACAGTTTTATGGAGAACGATACTTCCTCGATGACCCTTTTCAAATCCAATGAAAGAACTACCTGCCTTCTTTATGGTATGGATAGCCCTTTCAAACTAAAGTCTTGAAGAACAGAAATCTTTTACTTAAGGGTAATTGCTTCTAATTGCTTGCTCTTTTCAAATTCAAAAATATCTTTTCCCACTTCTTTTCAAATCAAATTCAAAAGGACTACGCTTAATTACAAGCTAAAGTTCTTATTTAAACATTTTCTTATTCAGACACTACACTTCAAACATTTTGAAAACAAAAGTGAGCTAAGCAATTAAGATCTCATGGATAACCATGGATAGAAAGGAAGTTTACACCTTCCCTTTGTATAACCTACCTCTCGAACTCAAAGTCTTTTTAAAAGGTCTTTTTCTGTTCTTTTTGCCTTTCCTTTCCAATTGGATAAAATAAAAGTCGGTGGCGACTCTTGCTATCAGCAACATTTCGAAAATTTAGATATCCTGCCGTATTATAGAACTGGCGACTCCGCTAGGGATATATTCGAATAAAAGAGGGGTTACCTTAAAGTTTAGGATTCACTTTAAATGTTTTCAATTATTAGTATTGTTTGCTTTATATTTGTGGGCCTGTTTGGGTTTACTTGTGTGAAAGATCCTAACCCGGATCTGAGTACCATAGGTAAATGTCATGAGACCAAGGAGACTGCACGGCGTATACTGTTGTGGTTGATATGGTGGCCATCGTTAGTGTGACACATTGGTTTGTCATGGTGATCCTTGGGATCCGACTTGAGGAAACACTTGGCTGCTGCGTGGTGTCATTAAGCACTACTTTGCCCCTAGAACCCTAGTTGAACTTGACTTTGGCCTATTAAAAAGTAGCGAGATTGCTGGCTTTGGTTCCGACTGAAGTTGGTTGATACTCAAAGCTACACTCATATGGACTAGACTTTCAGGATGTTTTCGGTCGGTGATTCGATTGCTGAACTGAAATAGTGCCTTCGAGAAAGGTCAATGATATGAGCTCCCTAGAACCCGATCTTTATCTAGGACAGGTTGAACCAACTAAACTTCAGTGGGCAGGGTATCTACCTATGAACTTCATGCGAGCTTCTAAACCTAAGGACACTTGTGTGACTTGCTTGTGTGTGCTGCTAACCCTTTGATTTTCCTTGCAGGTTTTGTTGTAGGACTTGTTTGTCCTTACTATCTTACGCTTTACCTGATGCATTGCACTCGCATAACATCATGACATCATAAGCATAGCATGTTGACTAACCCTTTCAAGGATCTTAGGAATTTAGGACGCACAATTTCAGGTGCTCTTATCAAGGACTAAACTCTTATCTAGGGGCAAGAGGATTTATTTTCCTTTGGCCATATGCCTTCCAATTCAGAGACACAATACCCATCAAGGGGCAAGAGGATTTATTTTCCTCTAGCCATATACTTTCAAATTGAAAGGTATCCCGAATCAGAGGCTATGACCCACTCGATATGGTGAGCTTGATTCCCATAGAAGAACATCCAAGAATCAGAGTTCTTCAAACGAAGATGCGACCAAATCCATTTATAATGCTGCTAACTAAATTCCTAAAAGATCCTTGAAAACATTGCATTTGCATTCATAACATCACATCACAGGTTTCTACCACAGGTTTCTCATCCTCCCTCGCTGTTTATTTCAGCACAAATGGATCTCGAGCAATCAGTCAAAGACCTTCAGGCTCAGAACTCCCAGTTCCAAGTTTTGATTATGAACTTGTCCAAGGGGAAAGACGAGCTTAAAGTTCTTCTGACCAAGAAGGAGAAAAAGTCCAGAAGATCTGTGGGTGTCCTTAACATGGGAAGAAGATTCCTAGAACCACTCATGAAAGCTGAAGAAGTCAAGGTGTCCGAAGAGGATGACAAGGAACAAAAGGACAACACTAGTGTCAAAACTGATGCAGAAAGCAACCATGATTCTGCCAATCCCTCTGAGGAAGAAGAGGACTACTACTATGAGGATGAAAATCCTGGCGACAAATACAAGTTGCTGGAAGATCGCATGAAAGCCATGGAACTTCAGAAAGTACCTGGTCTGGATTTTGAGGAACTAGGACTCATCTCTGGAGTTGCCATCCCTCCAAAGTTCAAGACTCCAACCTTTGCTAAGTACGACGGAGTCTCTTGTCCTAAACTGCATTTGAAATCATATGTGAGGAAGATTCAGCCTCACATTGCTGATAAGAAGCTCTGGATCCATTTCTTTCAAGAAAGCCTATCAGGAACACAACTGGAATGGTACTATCAACTCGAGGGTACCAACATTTATACTTGGGAAGACTTGGCTGTTTATTTCTATAAGAAATACCAATACAATGCTGATCTCGCACCAACCCGCATGCAACTACAAAGCATGTCTATGTGCTCAAATGAAAGCTTCAAAGAATATGCTAAAAAATGGAGAGACTTGGCTGGCAGAGTTCAACCCTCTTTAACTGACAGGGAGTTGGCCGACATGTTTATGAATACCTTAACCGGTCCTTTCTATAGTCAATTGCTGGGAAGTTCATCATTTGGATTCAACGAGCTTATACTGACTGGGGAACGTGTCGAGAACGACATCCGAAGTGGTAAGATTCAAGTGGCTACACCCTTAGGTGTTACGACGAAGCATTTCAATGGGAAGTCAGAGGCCAATGTTGTGTATGGTCAGAAAAGGAGTAACCAGGACCAATTTGTTGGGGAAGTTCGGATCTCCATACCGGAGCCTCAACAAGGTCGTCAAAACATGCAAGACACGCCTAGGCGTCAGTTCACAAGATCTATATGTCACTGGCTCAGGCATTACAGCACCTGTTGAATTCAAAGTTGATCACTTTAAAGGATCCCCCTAAGAATCCTAGTACTGCTGCTCGTGGCTATAATCCCAATGTGAGGTGTGCATATCACTCCGATAGTCCTGGTCATGATACGATTAGCTGCTGGACATTGAGGAACAAGATCCAAGATATGATCGATGCTGGGGAAATTGAATTTGATCCACCTGAGACTCCTAACGTAACTTCTAATGTTGTGGATGGCTAGAAGGAGGGACTTTCAGATGATTAGCTTTACTTTCATTTGCAAATTTCTATTTTGTTTGTTTAAACATTCGACTTATGATAGACATTATCTGTTTTAATAATCATCATTAGTGCATTGCATATGCTTGCCTTGAATAAATTATTTCGCTATCACTCATTTTTAATTGTGTCTTTACTTTGCATATGTTTTGTGATGTTCAACTCCTGCTAAGCTGTAAGCCTTTTAAGGGAGGATGACGAAAATGATACCGCAACCTCATACAGTATGCTTTTGAACAAACTATGCTGACGATGTACAGGCATTGTTTCAATTCCTAAACAATGGAGATATAAGGATGTTAATCCCTCGTCAACCCCTTTGAGCCTAAGAAGTAGAAGTTTTTTTTCTCATACAAATTAAAACCCTTAATCATAACCTGGGACAGGGTAGTTACTTAGTTAACTCAGTCATGCCAGTACGCTTTTACACAAATATTGATGGTTTCCCGTAACTGTTAAGTCAGACAGTCAACATCTTTCAAAAGGAAAAAGAACTGTTAAGTTAAAACCTATGAAAGAGACTTATCAAAAATTGAAACATCCCGCTGACTGTAATCTCAAAATAAACAGTTCAGGAAAGAGTTAGGGATAACAAAGTCAAAAAAGAGGTCACTACAAATCCTCGTCAAAAGAAAAAGAATTACAAAAAAGAATGACTGCCTGTCCAAATAAACTTCTGGTGCTTCAACAATCATCAAATGTCAATGTTACGACTTCAAAGCTCTGCTAGGACTTAAACGAAAGGTTAACTGAGCATAGGATCGAAGAACATCACGAAGTTTGGGGTTGGTACAAATAAACTTTGAGCCATTATCACTTGTTTCTTAAACCGCGAACCAAGCCATGTTACAACCCTTAAAAGTCCTAACTGAAGCATGGTTAGTTCGAAATCACACTGTCACCAAAAGGTATCCTGACTCCTTAAGGTTTGCCATAAATGCTAAGTTGATATCACGTTCTTACAAATATCACGCTTTTACATCTCATGTTTTAATGTTTTAAAAAATTCAAGACAGACATATGCATTGCATCTCATGAATTCATTATTAAACATATTCTGCTACATAATTTCAAATGTTAGCATCAGGAAGAATCTGCACAGGTTACGACTAATGGCTAAAAGTCATCCCGACAGACAAAACCACTTCAGCAGCAACCTCTCTTACATCTGACTCAGTTGATTAGAAGTCAATGACTACAAGGGGCAGCACATGCTTTGTCCAATCAATTTGGGGCAATCAAGTTAAGATTCCAAGAATCAGGGGCATGCACCCAAGTGGGGCTGAAGCTACTTCCTGATCAGTCAGGGGCATCATACTAAGTTTATGGCTACTAGGGGCATGTCACCCATAGTACACACCTCATAAGGTCCTCACGAGGCGAATCTTTTCAAAGTCCCTACTAGCTAGGGCAAAGCTATGCAAGGCCCGTTTGACACTTCAACCAAAACTCATTGGTGTGTCCCAATCAATACAAGTCCAGGAATGACAGTTTCTATAATCAATGGTGTTAGAACAAGATTTGTTCTGATCAATATTCTTAGTTTTGATGATAACAAGGATATGAATTTTGTGTGAGATAATGTGGTACTCTAATACATTGCAATTTCCCTTTCAGGAAATATATAAAGAGTATGCACAAATCAGCGCTCAGAAGCTTTGTCTCAGAAGGTTCAGCATGCAACATCAGAACATGGTCTGGCAAGACATCAGAAGATGGTCAAGGCAGAATCAGAACATGGGTCTATGGAAGCATCAGAAGAACTTGAGATCAGAAGCAGAAGCACTGAAGTTCTCATGGTATCACGCTCAGAAGCACTTCAAGGTCAGAAGACAAGAAGATGCTTTGCACCAAGCTGTTTGACTCTGATGATATTCAAATATTATACTCACAAACATCAGATCAGAAGAAAGTACAAGTGGCAGGCTACGCTAACTGACAAAAGGAACGTTGGAAGCTATTAAAGGCAACGTCAGTAGACACAGCGTGAACAAGGCTCGAGGTAGTTGACAAAAGCGTGAAACATTAAATGCAATGCTGTACGGAATACGCAAAGCATTAAATGCGCCCAACGGTCATCTTCTCAAACGCCTATAAATATGAAGTTCTGATGAGAAGCAAGGTTGACGTTTGTAAACAATTAACTTGCTGAAACGCTGTTCAAACTGACAGCTCAGAAACTTCATCTTCATCAAAGCTCACTACATTGCTGTTGTAATATATTAGTGAGATTAAGCTTAAACGTTAAGAGAAATATCACTGTTGTGATTATAGCTTTTCAGAAGCATTTGTAATACTCTTAGAATTGATTACATTAATTTGTAAGTAACTAGAGTGATCAAGTGTTGATCAGGATACTCTAGGAAGTCTTAGCTTGTGTCTAAGCAGTTGTAATTAGAGTGATCACGTGGTGGTCAGGATACTCTAAGAAAGTCTTAGCTTGTGTCTAAGCATTTGTTCCTGGAGTGATCAGGTTGTGATCAGGATACTCTAGAAGACTTAGTCGCGGACTAAGTGGAAAACCATTGTAATCTGTTGCGATTAGTGGATTAAATCCTCAGGTGAGGTAAATCACTCCGTGGGGGTGGACTGGAGTAGTTTAGTTAACAACGAACCAGGATAAAAATAACTGTGCATATTGTTTTTATCGTTCAAGTTTTTAGACTACATTTATTCAAACCCCCCCTTTCTAAGTGTTTTTCTATCCTTCAATTGGCATCAGAGCGCCGGTTCTAAGGTGCAAGCACTTAACCGTGTTTAGAAAAGATTCAGGAAGAGAAAAACGCTTCAGTAAAAGATGGCTGGTGAAGTTCCAACAAATCCAGCTGCATCTACATCTGGCTCTGCTGAGCAATACAATGGTAACAATGGTTATACTAGACCACCAATATTCGATGGTGAAAACTTTGAATATTGGAAAGATAAACTGGAAAGTTACTTTCTTGGTCTGGATGCTGATCTATGGGATCTTCTGTTGGATGGTTACAAACATCCTGTTAAAACTACTGGTGTAAGGCTCACGAGAAGCGAAATGACTGATGATCAAAAGAATGATTTCAAGAATCATCACAAATGCAGGACTGTTTTGCTGAATGCTATCTCTCATGCTGAGTATGAGAAGATATCTAACAGGGAAATTGCCCATGACATATATGAGTCCTTGAAGATGACTCATGAAGGAAATGCTCAAGTCAAGGAGACTAAAGCTCTTTCTCTAATCCAGAAGTATGAAGCCTTCAAGATGGAGGATGATGAAGACATTGAAAAGATGTTTTCAAGATTTCAAACTCTGACTGCTGGATTGAGAGTTCTCGACAAAGGCTACACCAAGGCTGATCATGTAAAGAAGATCATCAGAAGTTTGCCCAAAAGATGAGGCCCAATGGTGACTGCATTCAAGATTGCAAAGAATCTGAATGAAGTTTCTTTGGAAGAGCTGATCAGTGCCCTGAGGAGTCATGAGATTGAACTTGACGCTAATGAACCTCAGAAGAAAGGTAAGTCTATTGCATTAAAATCTAATGTTAAAAAATGCACTAACGCTTTTCAGGCTAGAGAAGAAGATCCTGAAGAATCAGAATCTGAAGAAGAAGATGAACTGTCCATGATCTCCAAAAGGGTAAACCAACTCTGGAAGAGCAAGCAAAGGAAGTTCAGAGGCTTCAGAAGTTCAAAGAGATTTGAACGTGGAGAATCTTCTGGTGACAGAAGATCTGACAAGAAGAAGGCTGTCTGCTATGAGTGCAATGAGCCTGGACATTACAAGAACGAGTGTCCAAAACTTCAGAAGGAGAATCCCAAGAAGAAGTTTCATAAGAAGAAAGGTCTTATGGCAACATGGGATGATTCTGAATCAGAATCAGGATCAGACTCTGAAGGAGAGCAGGCAAACTTTGCGCTGATGGCGACAGAAGATGATGGATCAGAATCTACATCAGAATCAGATTCTGAAGAGGTATTTTCTGAACTATCTAGAGAAGAGTTAGTTTCCAGTCTAACAGAGCTTCTTGAGTTAAAAGCTCATCTTAGTATCAAATACAAAAAGCTGAAAAAGCAATTTGAATTTGAAACTAAGAAGCTTGAGTTGGAAAATTATGAATTAAAAGAAAAAGTTTTAAAATTATCCAATAATGTTGGATCTCCTTCTGATTCAGAAAAATCCACTCCCAGTCTGAATCATATTCTGAAAGAATATGATTTAAGTTTCAGGAAGTTCTTATCTAGAAGTATTGGCAGAAGTCAACTAGCTTCTATGATATATGCTGTGTCTGGAAACAAGAGAGTTGGCATTGGTTATGAGGGTGAAATCCCATACAAGCTTGAATCTGTGGATGATATGAAAATATCATACAAGCCTCTGTATAACCAATTTAAATTTGGCCACTCCCATGATATTAAGCACACATCACATGCACAAAGTTTTCACATAACACACACCAAGAAGCATGTGACACAACCTAAGAAATATCATGGAACTCAGAATAAGAAGTATCATGCTGTTCCTCCTGTTAAATATTTTGCTAAACCCAAGTTCAATCAGAACTTGAGGAGAACTAACAAGAAAGGACCCAAGAAATTGTGGGTACCTAAGGAGAAGATAATTTCTGTTGCAGATATCCTTGGCGGCAAAGAGGACAGAAAGCAAAATGTCATGGTACCTGGACTCTGGGTGCTCGCGACACATGACGGGAAGAAGGTCTACATTCCAAGACCTAGTGCTTAAACTAGGTGGAGAAGTCAAGTTTGGAGGAGATCAGAAGGGCAAAATCATTGGCTCTGGAACCATAAGTCTTGGTAACTCTCCTTCCATAACTAATGTACTTCTTGTAGAAGGATTAACGCATAACTTATTGTCCATAAGTCAATTAAGTGACAATGGTTATGATATAATCTTCAATCAAAAGTCTTGCAAGGCTGTAAGTCAGAAGGATGGCTCAATCCTATTTACAGGCAAGAGGAAGAACAACATTTATAAGATTGATCTTTCTGATCTTGAGAAGCAGAAGGTGACTTGTCTTATGTCTGTTTCTGAAGAGCAATGGGTCTGGCACAGAAGATTAGGTCATGCTAGTTTGAGAAAGATTTCTCAGATTAACAAACTATATCTAGTCAGAGGACTCCCAAATCTGAAATACAAATCAGATGCTCTTTGTGAAGCATGTCAAAAGGGCAAGTTCTCCAGACCTGCATTCAAGTCTAAGAATGTTGTTTCTACCTCAAGGCCGTTAGAACTCTTGCACATTGATCTGTTTGGCCCAGTCAAAACAGCATCTGTCAGAGGAAAGAAATATGGATTAGTCATCGTTGATGATTATAGCCGCTGGACATGGGTAAAGTTCTTGAAACACAAGGATGAGTCTCATTCAGTGTTCTTTGATTTCTGCACTCAGATTCAATCTGAGAAAGAGTGTAAAATCATAAAGGTCCAAAGTGATCATGGTGGTGAATTTGAGAACAAATTATTTGAGGAGTTCTTCAAAGAAAATGGTATTGCCCATGATTTCTCTTGTCCTAGAACTCCACAGAAAAATGGAGTTGTAGAGCGAAAGAATAGGACTCTCCAAGAAATGGCCAGAATCATGATCAATGAAACCAATATGGCTAAGCATTTCTGGGCAGAAGCAATAAACACTGCGTGTTATATTCAGAATAGAATCTCTATCAGACCTATTCTAAATAAGACTCCTTATGAACTGTGGAAGAACAGAAAGCCCAACATTTCATATTTCCATCCTTTTGGATGTGTATGTTTTATTCTGAATACTAAAGATCGTCTTGGTAAGTTTGATTCCAAAGCACAAAAATGTTTCCTTCTTGGATATTCTGAACGCTCTAAAGGCTACAGAGTATACAATACTGAAACATTGATTGTAGAAGAATCAATCAATATCAGGTTTGATGATAAGCTTGGTCTTGAAAAACCAAAGCAGTTTGAGAATTTTGCATATTTTGATATTGATATATCAGAAGTTGAAGAACCAAGAAGCAAAGCTGCAGAAGCTGGCAGTCTCAGAAGCAATGGATCAGAAGATCAAGTTGCTGCATCTTTAGAGAATCTTAGGATTTCTGAAGAACCAACAATCAGAAGATCACCTAGACTTGCCTCAGCTCATTCAGAAGATGTGATCCTTGGAAAGAAAGATGATCCCATCAGAACAAGGGCATTCCTTAAGAACAATGCAGAATGTCAATTAGGTCTTGTTTCTTTGATCGAGCCAACTTCTATTGATCAAGCTCTAGAAGATCCAGGCTGGATAATTGCCATGCAAGAAGAACTAAATCAGTTTACAAGGAATGATGTATGGGACTTGGTTCCTAGACCAAAAGGATTTAACATCATCGGTACTAAGTGGGTTTTCAGAAACAAGCTAAGTGAGAAAGGTGAAGTGGTAAGAAACAAAGCCAGACTGGTTGCTCAGGGTTATAGTCAGCAAGAAGGGATTGATTATACAGAAACCTTTGCACCAGTGGCCAGGTTAGAATCTATTCGTCTATTAATTTCTTTGGCCACTCGACACAACATCACTCTTTATCAGATGGATGTCAAGAGTGCCTTCTTAAATGGTTATATAGATGAAGAAGTTTATGTTCACCAACCTCCTGGTTTTGAAGACTCCATGTCTCCAAATCATGTTTTCGAATTAAAGAAATCATTATACGGTTTGAAACAAGCTCCCAGAGCTTGGTATGAATGTTTGAGTTCTTTCCTTCTGGAAAATGATTTCACTAGAGGAAAAGTGGACACTACTCTCTTTTGTAAAACATTTAAAAAGGATATTTTAATTTGTCAAATATATGTTGATGATATTATCTTTGGAACATCTAATGCTACACTTGGAAAGGAGTTTGCTGAGTCTATGCAGGCTGAATTTGAAATGAGCATGATGGGAGAACTCAAGTATTTCCTTGGGATTCAAATCAACCAAACTTCCGATGGAACCTATGTTCATCAAACGAAGTATGTGAAAGAACTTCTGAAGAAGTTTAATCTTTCTGAAAGCAAAGAAGCCAAAACTCCTATGCATCCAACATGTGTACTGGGTAAGGATGAGAAGATCTAAAGATTACAACTTAGTAGGATTCTGTGATGCTGACTATGCTGGAGATAGAATAGAAAGAAAGAGCACTTCTGGAAGTTGTCAATTTCTTGGAAGTCATCTGATCTCATGGTACAGCAAGAAGCAAGCTACTATTGCCCTCTCAACAACAGAAGCAGAATATGTTGCTGCTGCTGGTTGTAGCACACAAATGCTCTGGATGAGAAGTCAGCTGGAAGATTATCAGATATATGAGAGTAACATTCCTATTTTCTGTGATAATACTTCTGCTATATGTTTATCTAAGAATCCTATTTTACATTCAAAAGCTAAACATATTGAGATTAAACATCATTTCATAAGGGACTATGTTCAGAAGGGTGTTATATCTTTAAACTTTGTGGATACAGACCATCAATGGGCTGATATCTTTACAAAACCCCTTGCTGAAGATAGGTTTAAGTTCATTCTGAAGAATATCAGTATGGATTTATGCCCAGAATGAGAAGATGAGAAGATCTTATGTATGAGTATCTTCTGAAATGAAATTGGATTTTTTTTATATAAGAAGTTCTGATTGAAATCAATTAGAAATTGTGATTCAGTTATTACTAATGTTTCATTGTCTAAGTTGATTCAGAATCTCTTTAAAAGCAAAACAGCTGTAACTGGCTATCCAGATGGTAAACACGTGTTCACTATTTCTGGACAAGCGTGCGTGCAGTTGAGGGGACGTCTACTTAGGTAACTGTGCAAATCTCATTTTTTGTCATTATTATCTCTCCTCACGTCATGTTACATTAAATGCCATTCATCATTTCTTTTATTGTCCGTCTTTTCGTTTTTATATCCGTCAAACGTTTCCCATCCCTAGAACGTTTTCCTTCCCCACATTCCCTCTATTTATTTCTCCATTTCTTTGCATTCTTCAATCAATCTTTGCGCTCCCTCTCTCTTTCTCTCACTTTTCTATGAATATCTTTTGCGAAAACCCTAGTTCATTCTTCATCGATCCAGCATTCATCATGAATCCTTCGCCTAGTTCCCTTCATCAAAACTTTAAACCTGTTGAAGAAACTAAGTCTCAAAAGTGGATGATCTATTTGAATAGAACGAATGGAAGGGTTAATAGGTTACAGGATGAGAAACATATCTCGGGATGGCATTCCAAGTTTTTCTCAAGTCAGATCTCTTCTTTGATGCTGTTATCAACATTTGTCCAAAGGAAGAAGACTTTCTTGAGATATTGGATGAAGTCAGGTTCCAATAAGGACTTAACTTCTATGTTAAGGGAAAGCCCATCTGAGAATATGCTCTCTCCTGGTGAACTGTTCTCAGTTCCTCTTTTGTATTCATTTACTTCTTTCTCTTGGAGCTGCTCAGGCATGCAGAGTTTCAAGATTTGATGGCCAAGCAAGAGCAAGAACAACGCTGGGACTCATGATGTGCTGGCTTAGATTAGGACTAGGCTAGGGTTGTAGTCTTTGTGTCCTTGTAGTTTTCCTTGTTTGTTGCACTTGTGTATCAGCATACATCTTTTGTAATCCTGCTTGGTTAATCAATGAAAAGCTTATTCTGCATAACTCTTGTACTTCTGCTTTTTATCAATGATTATTTGTTTTCTTTCCTTTTGTCTCTTGCTTTACATCTGAATCTTTTATGCTTTTTGATGTTATGACAAAAAGGGGGAGAAAATATATGATAAATGATCTGATTAATATTATCAGTTACCGGGTAAAAAAGGCCCCACATTACTAACAGAACTTGCAAAGTTCTATGTTTTTAAGTTGTGTTGTTGCAGGAATCAAAGATTCAAGATCAACATAAGAAGCAACAAAATGAATCAAGCTCTTGGATTCTTGAAGCAAGCTGAGTGCTAGGAAGCTTCAGAATCAAAAGCAAAAAGGAAGAATGATCAGAAATTCTGATAATAGAATATGATCCAAATCATTGTCTATTTGCTCTGATACATTGTCTATTGGATCTGATATATTCTATATGGCTTATATGGCTCTGATACATATTTTGTGTTCTGATACACATTTTATGTTCTAACTCATTCATGCTGACTTTTGTCGTTTAGTTTTGTTCTGTAACATTTCAGGATGTAGAGATGCTCTGATGATGCTCTGGTACATTCAACAATGTTCTGATACAATCTAGCATGAAGTGATGTAAGAAGAAATTCAAAGCTCTGAAGCTATCCGAGGGAAGCAGAAATCAGAAGCTGTGAATGTTCTAAAGATCCAGAAAACTCAAGTTCTGAAGCTGTCCTAAATGGAAGCAGAAATCAGAAGCTGTGAATGTTCTGAAGATCAAAGAAATTCAAGATCTGAAGCTGTCCTAAATGGAAGCAGGAATCAGAAGCTGTGAATGTTCTGAAGATCAAAGAAATTCAAGTTCTGAAGCTGTCCTAAATGGAAGCAAGAATCAGAAGCTGTGAGTGTTCTAGGGATCTAAAGAAATTCAAGTTCTGAAGCTGTCCAATGGAAGCAGAAGTCAGAAGCTATGAATTATCAGAAGACAAAAGCTTATGTGATCGTCTCTACCGAAATAATCAGGGAAGTCTTTTATTATTAAAGTTCTTCGAGTATTTATTTCAGGGGGAGATTATTCATCTCAGGGGGAGATTGTTAATCTCAAGGGGAGACATATTCACATGCTTATGCTATAGCTGTGTAATTTGTCTTTAGCCGTCTGCTCTTTCTGATCGCAAATTCATATCATTTATATATGTTTTTGTCATCATAAAAAAGGGGGAGATTGTTAGAACAAGATTTGTTCTGATCAATATTCTTAGTTTTGATGATAACAAGGATATGAATTTTGTGTGAGATAATGTGGTACTCTAATACATTGCAATTTCCCTTTCAGGAAATATATAAAGAGTATGCACAAATCAGCGCTCAGAAGCTTTGTCTCAGAAGGTTCAGCATGCAACATCAGAACATGGTCTGGCAAGACATCAGAAGATGGTCAAGGCAGAATCAGAACATGGGTCTATGGAAGCATCAGAAGAACTTGAGATCAGAAGCAGAAGCACTGAAGTTCTCATGGAATCACGCTCAGAAGCACTTCAAGGTCAGAAGACAAGAAGATGCTTTGCACCAAGCTGTTTGACTCTGATGATATTCAAATATTATACTCACAAACATCAGATCAAAAGAAAGTACAAGTGGCAGGCTACGCTGACTGACAAAAGGAACGTTGGAAGCTATTAAAGGCAACGTCAGTAGACACAGCGTGAACAAGGCTCGAGGTAGTTGACAAAAGCGTGAAACATTAAATGCAATGCTGTACGGAATACGCAAAGCATTAAATGCGTCCAACGGTCATCTTCTCAAACGCCTATAAATATGAAGTTCTGATGAGAAGCAAGGTTGACGTTTGCAAACAATTAACTTGCTGAAACGCTGTTCAAACTCAAAGCTCAGAAACTTCATCTTCATCAAAGCTCACTACATTGCTGTTGTAATATATTAGTGAGATTAAGCTTAAACGTTAAGAGAAATATCACTGTTGTGATTATAGCTTTTCAGAAGCATTTGTAATACTCTTAGAATTGATTACATTAATTTGTAAGTAACTAGAGTGATCAAGTGTTGATCAGGATACTCTAGGAAGTCTTAGCTTGTGTCTAAGTAGTTGTAATTAGAGTGATCACGTGGTGGTCAGGATACTCTAAGAAAGTCTTAGCTTGTGTCTAAGCATTTGTTCCTGGAGTGATCAGGTTGTGATCAGGATACTCTAGAAGACTTAGTCGCGGACTAAGTGGAAAACCATTGTAATCTGTTGCGATTAGTGGATTAAATCCTCAGGTGAGGTAAATCACTCCGTGGGGGTGGACTGGAGTAGTTTAGTTAACAACGAACCAGGATAAAAATAACTGTGCATATTGTTTTTATCGTTCAAGTTTTTAGACTACACTTATTCAAACCCCCCCTTTCTAAGTGTTTTTCTATCCTTCAAATGGGGGCAATGTTCAAGGTATCCATGTCTTCCCCCAGAGCCGGTTTCACAGAATTATATCCTCACAGAGTAATCCTCAAGAAGTTATCTTCAAATTTTCTCGTCACAATAGAGACTTAGTTCCTCAACAGAGTTTACATCTTCGACACTGTCGGTTCCCTGATACTTTTCTTTTCTCCGAACAGGGTTATTCATCTCTCTTATCCTTAGTTAAGGGGCATCATCTCAATCATTAAAATTTTTGTCATCCCCAAGCAGAAATCATAAATCCCCAGCTGAGCATCTTCAAAACAAGATCAGGCATCAGAGTCACAATAATCCGGAGATTTATTTTCTCGATCAAGCATAAATCATTAATATACTCCATATGGCATAAATCATGTTCACGCATCATATGTATATATATATATATATATATATATATATATATATATATATATACATTTCATATAGTGCGTAACATACAAGTTTCTCATTTATTTTGAGAAACTCATCACATAATACATGCATCATGACATTTCATAGAGACTAACTTTACCTTTTTTCAGGATACAAGTACAAGCAAATAAACAATATCTTCAATTTTCAAAGATCTCATTCTATCATCACGAACAGTGTAGACACGATCATCCTGCAAAGATCTAATTCAGTTACTACGAACGGTGTTGACACGATCAACATTCAAAGATCTAATTCTATCATCACGAACGGTGTAGACACGATCGACATTCAAAGATCTAATTTGGTCACCACGAACGACACTGACACGGTCAAAGAAAGAGACAGACTTAATCATGACACTCAAATCAGAAGAAGTCACAATAATGGAGTCACGACAATGGAGTCACGACAATGGAGTCACGACAATGGAGTCACGACAATGGAGTCACGACAATGAAGTCACGACAATGGAGTCACGACAATGAAGTCACAACAATGGAGTCACGACAATTGAGTCACCACAATGGAGTCACATATCTAATCCTGGTATTTAGTTTAGAAACGATCATGACAATGAAGTCACGACGATGGAGTCACGACAATTGAGTCACGACAATGGAGTCATGACAATAGAGTCACAACAATCAATTCACCTATATGATCCAGAAGCTCAGGGCAATCGAGCCAACAACTTAATTCTAACACCACAGATACGGTCTAACGTACGACTCATTCTGACACACGTCAATACATCAACTGATGGCATCTACAAGCCCATCTCCGATAAACTTTCTGTCAACGTCCAGATGGCATCTTTATTCAAAAATATCTTTTCCCACTTCTTTTCAAATCAAATTCAAAAAGACTACGCTTATTTACAAGCTAAAGTTCTTATTTAAACATTTCACACACTACACTTCAAACATTTTGAAAAAAAAAGTGAGCTAAGAAATTAAGAGCCCATGGATAACCATGGATACAAAGGGTGCTTACACCTTCCCTTTGTATAACCTAACCCCGAACTCAAAGTCTTTTTAAAAGGTCTTTTCCTGTTCTTTTTTCCTTTCCTTTCCAATTGGATAAAATAAAAGTCGGTGGCGACTCTTGCTATCTGCAACATTTCGAAAAGTCAGTTCTCCCACCGTATTACACAGCGTTTGGAGATACAAACATGGCGCTCATCTGTATAGAGACCGTTAGGGTCAAATCAGTATAAATAGGAGTTCTAGTTACTAGATTTCATGTGTTCAAACTAATATACAAAATCACTAAATTAATCAAAGTACCAGAGCGAGAGAAACGAGTTTTGCTGATCATGTATGTATTAAGAACACCATAGATTTCCTTTATATTCGAAGTATATTTATTGCTTTCAAATAAACACAAGTTCCTTTACATTGTTTTACTTTATTTAATTTCCAGTCAAGTCTTTATTTCGTCAAACTTTATCATTTCTTGTATATTAGGAATCTTTATTTGAATTTCGTCTCTTTGAATTTTATTTCATTGTCAAATCTCGCTATCATATTCTAAGTTATTGCTAAAAAACCAAATCATGGATATAATCATATTAAACTTAGCACTTGAGACACATGTCCTAGGATCAATCTAGTCGATCCTGTAAGTTACCAAATACACATATTGTTAGAACATGAAATGTTCTGATCATATTTTCTAGTTTTGATGATAACATTAGATATGAATTTTGTATAAGAAAATGTGGTACTCTAATAAATTACGTTTTCCATTTCAGGAAAAGTATAAAAGAGTATGCAACATTTCATCATTCAGATGCTCTGACCCAGATGTTCTGGATGGCCACATCAGAAGATGATCTTGATAGTGTTAGATCATGACAAGTAGAAGCATGTTCTGAAGCTCTAAAGGTATCATGCTCTAAAGAACTGAAGTGCTGAAGTTCTGATCTGCACCAAAACGCTGGAAACTCTGATATTCAAGTACAGAGGAAAATGATGAAAAAACTAAATAGACTAGTCTGTGTGTCTGACAAAAGGAACGTTGGAAGTATGGCTACAAAAAGCAAAGTTAGAAGTAGCAGTTATTGCAAGGCTCATGGTAGTTGACAAAAGTGTGAAACATTGAATGCAACGTTGTACTGTATACGCAAAGCATTAAATGTAGAACTGTTCAACGGTCATATTCTCATGTGTATAAAATGAAGGTGTCAGCAAAGAAAAACGTTAGAAAACTTACGTCCATTTTTCATATTCTTATCATCTGACTCTGAAACTTTCTCACGCTAAAAGCTCAAGAACAAAGAAGCAATCTTCATCTTCAAGCTCACAAACTTTTGTATACTTAGTGAGATTTAGAACTTAAGCTTAAGAGAAAAATCACTTGGTGATTACAACTTTAGTAGAAGTAACTTTAATCTCTTGTATTTGATTATATCTTTGTAAACCAAAATTCCTTGAGTGATCAAGTTGTGATCTGTAGACTCAAGAAGACTTAGAGGTTGATCTAAGTGGAGAACCATTGTAATCATTTTTTATTAGTAGATTAAATCCTCAGTGGAGGTAAATCACCTGCGAGGGTGGACTGGAGGTAGTTTGTGTTCAAACGAACCAGGATAAAAATAATTGTGTTCATTATTTTTAACTGCGAAAAAGAAACAACCCTTATTCAATCCCCCCCTTTCTAAGTACTTTTCACTCCTTCACATATAAGTTTGGAGGACTAGTGGTTGTTTGTCAGAAATCACTGGTAAACAAATTGGCACACCTGGTGGGACGGTGTTGAAAGTGTTCTATTCGTTTTGTCAATAGTTTTTAGTCCGGTTTTGAAACTGGTGAAGTTTATTTCCATCTTTGTTGTATGAATCTTAGGAGTGGTAAAACAGTCGATAATAGTCAACCAATACCTAAAAGGAAATATACCAGAAGAATGGTTAACAATACCAACAAAGTGTGGCAACCTGCCCTAAAAATTAATATTTAGAGTCGCCGCCTATTCTGAAGGGCGAATAGGAAACCCTACGCAGTTAAGAGATCGGGGTAAGATTATTATAATCAGGTCGAGGGAAGGTGTTAGGCACCCTCATCCCTTTCCTAAGGTTTCGTATTAAGGTAAAGGTTTATGGTGATCGCGACTTTACGTGTCTATAAATCTGATAACTGCAAGTGCACAGTCGTGTCGTGTAGTTTTAAAAGATATCGAATCCACAGGGACTATGAATCGATCTACCGTTATCTAAGGTTACTATGTAAAGCTAGGAGTACTAAAATTTCGATTGTTCCTATGGGAAAGTGGTTGTGAGAGAATAAAGAATAATAATAAGAGACAGGTATCAGTATGTATTTCGTTTAACTACAGGAAATCCGAAGGTCCATTGGCTTTTGCATAATCAAATTAAAAATCTTTACTAATTCAATTGATTAAAAATCCTCGTCTCAAACTTTCGCTCTGTTGAGTCAGACTACTATCCTAATCCTAATGTACGCTTTCGCCATCCCATTAGATTTTAGAAAAGCTTTTTGGAAACAATGTAATTAATAAAATGCCTATTTTATGAGGTTGTTATCTATTTAAATCTCCTAATCTCAAACTTTCGCTCTGTTGACTCGGAGCAAGCTAATATCCCTAACGTACGCTTTCGCCATCCCGCTCGAGTGTAAAAACAATTTTTGGAAATAAATAAGTCCCAATTAGTTTTAATACGCTTTCGCCATCCTTAAAACTAATGTCCTATGTCTACTATCCAGTTAAAGACCTCAAACTTTCGCTCTATTGGTTTTAACCTTTGACCGTCTTAAGCCCTCAAACTTTCGCTCTATTGGTTTTAAGACTTACTAATTAAACTAGACATATAAACCAAAAATAAGTGATAATTAATAAAACATAATTTAAGCCAATTTATTTCGGATCCCTACGGTTAACTTACTTTACATACTGACACCTTTAGTAATTTAGCCAGACATATTAATATGGTTAAACATGCATAAATAAATTTGGTTCATATTAATAGGCATATTAATTGGCATATAATATATCATGCGATAATAATATAAATAAGGGCGGTAAATAATAAACCTGAATTAAAATAAATCTGAATTAAATTGAATCTTGAAGTACTCGAACTCCCACCACAGCTTGGCTGGATCGTTCTTCGGAATTTAAATGGCAGAAAATAAAAACAAGGAATTAAAACGATAAATCTAACGTAAGGCTAGATCTACGAAAAGTTCACAACAATTTCCAGTGTAGAAATCGTTGTGAGAAAATAAACGGTTGAATGAAAACAGAATAATGAAAAGCGGTTCGCGGTACAATTTCGGCAGCACTTCGTTGGCAGGAAATCGGACAGATTGAAGTGAGATAGCAGGTCCTATTTATAGGAGGGGATTTGCAGTTGGAATCCGTGAATTGAGGGACCTTTTTCTGACTGGGACTTGGAGACGTGCGTCTCCGATTCTTCAGGGAGGCAGCTGACTGACTTGAGACGTGCGTCTCAAGTGGAGATTCTTTAGGGAGGTGGAGACGTGCGTCTCCCCTTTGCTGAGGTGGCAGAGACGTGCGTCTCTGCTTACTAGTGTGGCCTGGGTTGCTTTCCTTCGTGGGCTGGATTGCTCTTTTGGGCCTTTTGGGTCCTAATTGCACTCCCTTTTTACTTCAGCACCCAATTTACGTCTTTTAAGCATAAATATTGGTCATTTAAGCTCGATTTTCTTTCCTTTTCGCAAATAGACGTAATTGAAGTGTAAAACCTGAAACAAAACAAATACACGCGTAATATCATAATAAATTAACATAATAAACGGAAAATGCTATAAATATCTATGGATTTTAGGCTAAATATACGATATAAAATCGTGTTATCACATGTGTTCTTGGAGTGCCTGTTCGCGAAACAAGTTTTATTCTCTTC